>NW_009260021.1:586825-599342 GCF_000687185.1 Egretta garzetta
TTTGCCCAGTGTACGCCGATTGAATGATACTGGCAGAAGGAATATTAGCTTTAACATTCCACCCACGTATGGTTGTTCATATTTCATTTCAGTTAACAACTTAGACCACTGCTGAATCCTGCAGCATTTCATTGTACTGGGAATTCAGCTCGTGTGGGTGAGGGGAAGTAGCATAGCCCTCTGCCGTTCCCCTGACCATAAGAACCTGTTAAGGGCATGGTGTCCCAGGTTTTCCTTATGGCCAGTCGTTGTGGTGTAACCCAGCAGGCAGCTGAACACCACCCAGCCACTCACTCACTGCCCCCCTCCCTCAGTGGGATGGGGGAGAGAATCGGGGGGGGAAAAAAAAGGGTACAACCTGTGGGTTGAGATAAAGACAGCTTAATAAAGCAGTAGAGGGGAAAAAAAAGTAGTAATCATAATAATAGAATATATAGCCACGCCCCCCCCCCCAGCCAGCCCCCCCCCCGAGCATGATGCCCTGTGGTCTGGAATAGCCCCTGGGCCAGTTGGGGTCCGCTGGGCCAGCCGTGCCCCCTCCCGGCTCCTTGTGCCCCTGGCAGAGCAGGGGAAGCAGAAAAGTCCTTGCTTGGTGTAAGCCCTGCTCAGCAACAACTGAACCATCAGTGAGTTACCAGCATTATTCTGGTAGTAAATCCAAACCACAGCGCTGTGCTGGCTGCTAGGAGGAAAATTAACTCTCTCCCAGCTGAAACTGGGACGGCAGTAGAAAGAGGCATGATCCAGCCTAGGCAAATTCTGAACACTTGTGTGAGCTGGTCATAGCAAATACAGTCACTGGCTTTATGGTCCAATTGGCTCTGATTCTTTAGCAGGTCTAACTTCAGCTCAAAAGAGAGTGCTCTCGGTGCGTATGAGACCCAGCACCCCATGCCTCTGTACATGGACCGCCAGCCTTTTAACATCAGCGTGTCGGCCCCCAGTCACAGGATACCATCCTACGTAGACAGCCAGGCCTTCGGCACCAGAAGGTAAGGGTGTGGGGATGGGACGCAGGGATGGGGAAAGCTGCTGGCCCAGAAATATTTGACAGAAACTCTGGTCCGGGTTGTACGATCGCTGCTTCAAGAAGCAAGAACAGGATTGTGTTGCCAGAGGGAGCAATGGTATTGCCAGGTCTCACAACAAATGGAACAAGATCATTTTTGGACCTGAAGGGCTGAAGAAGGGATTCGGGAGATCCGAGTTGATAATTGCTCCGTAACACTGCAGAGTTCTTGTCTTCAGATGACCTGTGTGGTGCCTGGACACCTGGCTGGTGTGGAGAGACCACATCTGCTGCTCCTCTGTAACTGCAGAGGTGGTGATTCAGGAGCAGTCTGGGTTTTATTTCTCATGATCCTCACTGACATGAGAGACAAGTTGTACGCTTGTAACTACTATTTATTTATATATATATATCTATGTTCATTCGTGTGATCCGAATGTAGCCTTTACCACCTCTTTTAGCATTTTTCAGAAAGTCGGTGTCACAAAGCTCTCACTTGTTTTTGGAGGCGTTTGCAGACTAGGACTAAAAAAACTGGGACAGACCTTTATTGTACTTCACAGCCCGTGACCACCCGCCGGCACTGTGTGATGCTGACGCCTCTCTGCAGGGCAAGCAACTCGCGCGTCGTTCCTGCCCTTGGGTTTATGTCCTCGACCAAACGCGTGTCTTGCCCAGAGCGGGGTTTTCCTCATCTTACGATGAGCTTAGCCTGTCCCTCTTTTTCTCGTTAATGCAGCAGTGATTTGCAGTGGTTTTTCAGCATTGTTTAACATTAAGTTATACAGTTGCCTGAAGCTTTAATCAGGATCAAAGTGCTGATATACAATATAAACATAATCTGTGCCCCGGGGCACTTGCAAGAAAAGAATGGCCATAAACTATAAGCTCATTTTTGCTATTGAAAGAGCCTGAGCTCTGCCCACAGGTTAAAGCCATTCCGATAATGAATTCTGTCTCGGAAAAGTGAAAATGTGTGGGTCTGACACCCAGCTGGGCAGCAGTTCACACGTGCAGATGGTGCAGGTGCTTTTGGCGAGCACTGGGAAAGGAAGCGATGTTGAAGATATATCCGTTTGTGAACTGCTTCGGCTTTACTCTCAGGCCACAGATTTTGAGTCTGCTCTCCTAGCCCCCGAGCTTTGTGTGCCTGCTGCAGAACCAGCACAGGTGAAATGGGCAGAGAAAGCATCATGGAAGCGACCACTGAGATGAAATATTAGTTAGCCAATGTGGGGCCTCTGGTGACTCCTGGTACGATGTAACTGGGGCGTTGTGCTTCCTTGCCAGACCTACCCCGGATTACGAAGGGAGAGTTTATGACGGGAGAAGCAGCCCGAGGCACAGCAGATATGACAGCACTAGTGCCAGGGGACACTGTGAATTTAACCCCACGGCTGGACGGTAAGAAGTCAAAGGGTGGGATCCCAACCTGTTAACCCAGAGGACGCCCCACTGCTACATCTATTCAGTACCAATTCCCTGGATCTAAGCATGTGCAGTGAGGTGCTGTTTGCATGGATGGCTGTGGTGCGTGGGTGATTTCGATGCTAAGCAGGGAGACATTTAGCCAAGATTCTCACCACTTGTGAGAATCCCTCATGTGCTCAAGTTCAGTGCTTGAGATTGTATCACTTCCTTTCATAGCCACGACTCCCTTCCCAGAGCTACCACCATGTCCATTTCCCAGAGAAGCCACAGGGTGCCGTTCTACATGGACAGCTTAAACTGTAACAGCACCAGGTAAATGGGTAGTCTTGACGGTCCTGAGGGAAACATCCGTGAAACTGCTATGGAAGAGCAGCTAGGAAGCAAAGCCAGGAGCTGAGAGAGAGACGAATGGTTTCCAGGGCGTGGATGTGTGATCTGGAGGCACAGAACTACTCTTAAACCATGCCTAGCAAGAGCTACCCAGCACAGGGTCTGTGATACATCCATCTCTGGTCTCTGGAGATCTTTCCCCATGCGGGATGCCACAACAGGGAAAGAAGGGGCTGGTTGCTGGCTACCCCCCCTTGACCAGAAATCGCCCTTTGCAGAGGCTACAGGAAAAAAAAAAAAGAGAGCTAAAAGCAGAGAGAGACGATGACTGTCTCCAAAATGTCAACAATTAAATGACTGAACTGGTCCCAGAACAAGGCTGTTGGAAGGGGTAGGAGGTATCCAATATGGAATACCATTACCCTGGGCTTGTTGCAGTCCTTTGTGGCAGTGTCGGTCCATCCATGTGCAGTCTGACACTGTATGGAGGTACCAGCGTAGGTCTGAGTGTTGGATCTGTAAAGGGGACTATGTTGTGGCTGTGAAGAGGAGGCGCAAGATCCTTGGATAGCTGAGGACTGGCTGCAGGCAAGATCAGCTCCGTCCCTGCAAGGCAAACTTAATGGGCCTCATTGCTGAGTGGATAGGCAGAGCTGCTTTCTGATGACGTTTTAGTAGCCATAGTTTTGCTGCCTTCTCCCTTCTGTAGCTTTGAAGTTATTAAGTTGGGGATAGTTATGCTGGGGATAGTTTTGTTGGGCTTTGGCCAACATGTCCTCCTCTCCCCTCCTCCCTCAATGTGTTGTGGGCCGTTTCTCTCCGTAGCTGCTCCCATTCGGGCTACAGAATTCACTTATGGTCTGTAGTTATTTGAAGATCGTGTTTGATCTTTTCTCCCACGACTCTGTAAATGATATGTTCCCAAATCACTTCTCCAGAGAAGTAGTACTGTTACGTGGCAGTAAAAAGAGAAAGGAGCCTTTTTGGTCTGTGGTAAAGACAAATTAATCTGCCTGGTTAAGGGCCTTAATACTGCACCCTCCTGCCGGTAGCGGTAGGTCTTGTCTTGGCTGCCAGCTTGGGTCATGTCATGGCTCGTGTTCCCAGTGCCCATAGACTTTTCTCTCTCTCGCCAGGCTTCTCTCAAGTTCGAGCGAGAGGATCTGCGGTCCGACGGCCACCTTACCGCACAACAGCCCAGCGGCCTCTGGGTACCAGCCTGATTCCAGCACCGCCGGGTAAAGAGCAGTGGGAGCCACCCGAAAGGGGGGAGATGGGCTGGGTACTTCCCTCCAGGCGCCCTTTTGTAGAGACCAGGGCGTAGCTCGCTGTATGAGTTGTGTCTTTTCCCTTTAGTGGTGGCAACATCGTGAATCCTCCGTAAGATGTTGTAGCTGGAGGGACACGGTGGAGCTCCTGGTGCCATGCACGCTCATCACAGGAGTGGGGCTCTTGGGAGACTCTTTGCCTTGTCAGTTATGAGCAAGCGAGCAGTCTACGTACAGCAAGTGTCCCAGATGCTGGTGGGGCTGGCACAGGACCCTGCTCTGTCATGTGTTACAGGAGGTAGCGTTCCGTCGCTCAGAGCTGTATTCTGGGATTTGTGGCTTCCACCAGCCCCACCTCAGAGGTGAAAACTGCTGCACAGTTTTACGCAGTTTAGAGAGGGGTTTCAAAGTGGTTGACAGGTCAGCATAGGCTTTGATGGGCAATATTTGGGTCCTCCTGGCCTTGCTATGGCCTGCTTATCACAACACCTGCCTAAGTAGGAGACTCTAGTCTGAAACACTAGGGAAGTGTCTATGCTAAGTTAAAAAAAAAAAAAAAAAGCTTTTCTTTTCTTTCCTTAGCTGTGACATGGCTTAGTTTGCTCATATAAGAAGAGAGGATTAATCGTAGCTTATAGGCAGCAACGAAAATGCACCATGGAGAAAGAGCCTGATTAGTTCATTTCATGGCTCTGGGAAGAGCGCCAGTGGGCACAGCGTCTGCCCTCGGTCTGCGGCAGAGCTGTAGACAGACAGACAGATGGGGACATGTCATTCTGAAATCAGGATTTTTAAAGAGGGAGAAATATGCAAGAAAGGTCAGCTCTGTAAGCAAAAACATCCCCAAACCAAACCAGTAGCAATTTATAATGGCTGGAAACGCTGGAGATGTTCCAGTGACAAAAGAGGCGCTGTAAGCAGTGCCGTGCCAGTAGGGTTTTAATGTTAACGGGCAGAACCACAAGCTCTCTAAATGCTTATTGTGTGCATAATCCTGACATGATTTGAAAAAGACTTATCCCTGCAAAACAGGGGATAACTGGATGAGAGAGTTCTATTACCCGTCCCATTCTTTGTAATTAACTTGATTTGTTTTGGTGGGTTAATTAGAGAGGAACATTAGGTGTTATTTAGCAACAATGCTCGATATTCGGTGTTTATTCAAGAACAACACCATCTCGCTCTGTGCCTTTTCATGCACGCGTTAACGTGTCCAAGTGCACACATGTGGTCCCTCGCGCGCTCTCGCATTAGCTCCAGTCTTTTCTAATGCAAATGCTTCTCCTTCTTTTCCCATCCGTTCCCAGAAAAGGGGTCCTCTTTGTGAAGGAGTACGTGAACAGCAGCGAGTTATCAGCCTCCCCGCGCTACGGCAGGTATGAGGAGTGTCCAGAGAGAGTCATGTGTCTACATACGTGCGCAAAGCAAGGGCGTGTGGCTTCGCCAGCTAACACACACCAAGCAGGCTCCCGAGCTGGCACGGTCAGCGCTGCGTCAGCACGCCGCTGTGCCTCAGCTAATTAGCCCTGGAGGGATTATTGCATTGGGTGGGCAGAGAGTTTTGCTAAGACAACAGTGTGCTGCTTTGGGGACCCAGGCGGGTATCTCTGCAATCCACCGGGCTCTCCAGTCCCGATGCGGTGACGGGAGGACCGCTGCCCCACAGCTCCCAGCGGAGGGGGGACGCTCCCCCTCTGAGTGGGTTGGCCTCTAAGGTGGGTGATGGGATGAAAACGTTGCACTGCAGTTTTTTAGGCTGCATATTTGGCACTGTCAGGCTTCACTGTGCCTTTGCGCGCAGAAACGAATCATTGGAATCGGTGAGAAAAATGTGGAGGTCGAGGGTTCTCGCTCAAAAAAGTTATTTACGAGTTAGAAAAGACGCCATTTTCAAGCTTACATCTTCAGTCTTCTGTATTCTGCTCAGAGGTAGCTAAGTAAAGCTACTCCAGGTTGACACCAGCGTGACTGAGAGCAGAACCTGGCCCTATGTACCTCCTGCTTACGTTGGTGTGGCAGCCAGTTAACACCCAGTTTGATGCATCCCTGCTGGCACTTGTCCTCCCTCAGCGCTGCGTTGGCATTACTGTGGTAGCTGATTACAGACTCCATAAATCTCTAGCCTTTCCTCTAGGAAAGCAGATGTGAGTGTCTTGCCGCAGCGTCTAAAAACCACAGGCAAAAACAGAAGGCAGAGAGGGAACACTCAGCTAGGTGAGACTAAGGATGTGTTCCGTGCCTTTTCCTGCCTAATAGTTCAGGATTTGGGAGTTTAGGAAGCAGTGAAAATAGCTGCTGTTTATGGGGTCCCTATGTAAACATCAGGACCCCAGTGGGGCCAGAGAAGCTTTACTGATGAGTGTACTGGAGGCAGGATTTCACAGGTTGCCTGCCCAGCGGCCAGCACAGGATTTTGCCAATCTCATCCAGCAGCCAGTGGGAAAACACACTGGTCCCCCCAGCCTGGGCCACGGCCTGTGCATGTCCCAACTCCAGAGCTGCTGGACGGCACGCTGCGGGCCCCTGGGCAGCAGAGCCAAGGCAGCCGTGGCTCTCGCTGACGGGGCAGCCCTTGCTCCTCCTCCTCCTCTCCCCCTTTTTTCCCCCCCCCCCCCCCCCAGCCAGCCTTGCCTTTTCTGCCATTTTAATGAGACAATCTGGCTCACGGAGGGGTCTGATGGCTGGCAAGGAGTAAGGGTGGGGGGGAGCATGTGGTTGGGAACACAGCAGAGGAGGGAGAGAGCAGTATCCTTCCCTTTGCTTTGGCAAGGTTGTTAGGTCTTCTCAGCCCTCTCTCTGTTAGGGAAATGCCTTTTCCGAGCTGGTTAGGAAGGACCAACCTTCTCACCAAGCAACAGGCAGCTGGGATGTTACAGTTGGGACTTCAGGTTCACGGTCAGCGATTCCATCTGAGATGCTCTTCCCATGTATCGCTGCCAAGTGCTGATATTTCCTTCTGTCCCCAGTGGCAGCCCTGTGGATTTGAACGATTTGGAGAGAGCAACCTATGGCTACCACAGCTACCTGTCCAGCACTCCCCTGCAGAGGTAGGACAGTTCGGGGCTGCCCTTGGGGGTTTCAGCAAACTGTTAAACAGAAATGACTTTAAGGTTTTGCTTTTTTAGAATATTGGTATGTGTTTGGTGAAACAGCAGCACAAAGTGTAAATGATCTTTGGAAAATACAGTGACATTGACTTAAAGATCTGTACTGCCCTGCTGCCGTGGTCTCTGCACCTCCGGGACGCCACGTGTCCCTCCGTGCTGTTATGTGACATGGTCAAACACCTGTAGGAGCAGGCAGGTCATGGACAGCGGTGCTGGTGTTAGCTCAGAAGCCTCTGGTACCAGTGCTGGGACTGGAACCAGCTTGTGTTACAGAGGAATTCACTCTTCTCTTCCTCCGCAGGTCCAGTGAACCTGTTTGCAGTTACTGCAGCCGTGAGATCCGAGACTGCCCTAAGATCATAATAGAGCATCTCAACATCTGCTGCCATGAATACTGTTTCAGGGTAAAAAAACCCAAAACAAACCCATAGCTACTGACTGCCTTCTGTGTGGTGCTGTGAAATGGAGTGGTGGGAGGAGGAATCTTGGTGCAAATCCCGCCCTCGGACTTTCAGAGTAATGTATAGTGTGCCAAATGCTTGCATCCACATCGGGACAAAAAAGTCACACAGTCACAGGTGTTGGTTGTGTCCCCAAAAGTTTTTCAGCTCCTCAAATAAATGTGTATTAGCACAAGGAGAATTCTTTATCATCACCTGATAGAACGGCAGCACCATCTTTCCTCGTGTCCCTGTCCTCGTGGCAGACTTGCTGCTTTGTGGCCTTTGGTCTTGCTGACTGTCTCAGACCTTGCACAGTTTTTGTCCTCATGGCAGACTTGCTGCTTTGTGGCCTTTGTGCCCCCGTGTGGGTCTTGCTGACTGTCTCAGACCTTGCACAGTTTACAAGTAAGGTCTGTGGCAATGGTGAGTGTCGGGGGAGAAAGCCTGCAGTGGTGTTTGTCTGTTGTAGAAAAGTTTAGCCTCAAACTAAGTCGCTGCTTTGGCATCCCCACACCTTTATAAAATGACACAGGGACTGTTCATTCCTCTGCCCCCTCCGTTAGTGCACGGTGCTTTGGTTACCGTCCAACCACCTTGTTTTCCCTCTGGCAGTGTGGAATTTGCCACAAAGCAATGGGAGATCTTCTGGATAAAATATTCATCCACCGGGACATCGTCCACTGTGACAAGTGCTACGAGAAACTCTTCTAGGTGAGTGCCCCTTCACAGTGTCAGCGTAAAGGGCCGGGTGAGAGAGCTTGTGGAGTTTGCTGAATGAAGAGCATTTGACCCTCACGTTGACCGAGTGACCCACGTGGGGGTTTTCCCGTAGCTTTTTAGTGGGAAGCGGTGACCCTTGTTGCAGAATTAGCCAGCAACATGCTAGAGCTGGTCCCGGGGGCCTGGGTTAGAGCCAGGATCTCTGCCCATAATGTGACAAACAGGCTGTGTTAGCTTCCCCCGGGGGAGGCAAGCAGGGGGGCTGGCTTGAGTGACGAGAGGGATGTCCCTTAGAGGTTGAGAGTCCCCTCTGAAGGTCATTAGAGAGTTCCTCCTTGCGTCCCGGGCTGACCTGCTGCAGGGGGCTGGGTGCCGTTTGCAGCCGGAACGTTCCTCCAGCGAGGAGGCAGCGTGTCAGCCATGGGCCCGGTCACCACTTTCCATGAAGATCCTTTGAGATGGAAACCGCTGGGAAAAGTAAAGCATTGTACGCTCTGTCGGCAGATCAACAAGGAAGTAGGTTGGGTATGGTTTTGTCCTGTCCGATTATCTGGATGGGGCAGGAGTCACCACGGTGGCAACCAGACACCCTGCCGCTGCACGGAGATCTTTATAGAGAGAAGCCTGCTTTCCTCCCTCTGCCTCCTGCGAGAGAGGAGGAGGGAAAGGGGCACCCGCACGGCTGCTTTGGTTGCCCCTTAATGCAATGTGACTGGCTCGCCTCTTCCATCCCGTTCCTGCACGGTTCAGCTGCTCCGCTGGCCTCCCTACCGCAGCGGGGTGTGTGGCACCCAGCTCCTGCGTTCACCTTCTCTTTATTTCCTTGCAGGGTTTTGCAAAGCTGGAGAAGGCAGCCAGTGGAAAGTCCTCGGCAGCACGGATCGGAATGTATCCGGCAGTTCCTGACTGGCTAAGATAGCAGAATTCCCGCTCCCCCCTTTCCTCAAGTTATTTTCCCTCTCACTGCCTCATCACAACGAATGAGTTTAGCACCCGCTAGTTTACGCTGTCAGCCGCGTACAAGACCAGTGCCAGTGTAACAAGATAAGGCAGTGTCATCTACAACGATAAGTGGGCTGATTTTCCGAAGGTGCTGAGCCCCTCCGCCTGTCTTTAACTTCATTCAGATTCCGGAGCGCTCCCTGCGCTGGGAGTCAGGCAGAGCTCCCTAGGTCTAGCTAAGCTCATTGTGAGAAACCTCTGCTGATTTTATTTTTTTTCTTTTTTTTTTTTTTTTTTTCAGTTCCTTTCTGCAATCGGGCTGCAGCGCAGTGTGTGTGAGCTGGCACAAAGCAAGCCGATACCACAAGTGTTAAACGCTATATTTGGATTCTTGGGAGGGTTTGAATTTTAGTTCTTAGCAAAAGCCTATTTCTGCTTCTCTCACCCCCAAAACTGTGCCCAGAAATAGCTTCTGCCTGATTTCCATTTGCTTTCCATGGGCTTCCAGGAGCACTTGCAGACTCACTTTACTCTAATTGTGTGTCAGGTTTAATTTCCCCTTCCTGCCCGCTCCCCAGTGGATTGCTGCAGCAGCATGCGTGTCTGCTGTCTGCTGGGGAAGATAACGCTCGCTTTCACCTGGTCCCTTCGCTTGGCCTCTGACGGTAGGCGTCTGGTGGCCGTGCAAGATGTGCCAGAGAAAAGGCATCTCAATTGCCGCTCCTGACAAGGAGCACTGCTTGGCTGAAATCTGAATTTCCCCCCACCCGGCCAAGGCTTGCCGTAGCGCCTCTCTTGCTGCCCTGAATTATTTACATCACAAATGCTCGCTCACGAAACTGAACTTCTAGCAGATCAGAATCGCCTCATTTCAGCCCTTAATTCAGACGCTGAGAGGTTGAGAAAGCTGAATACCGAGAAACCTGGAAGTCAGCCTCTGGGCCTTGGAAGCACAGCTCTGGACGTGCCCAGGGAGCGGCGGTGCTCTCTTTGGAAGCACGAGGAATGCCTGCAAAGCCCCCGAGCCAGCTCTGGAGCGGCTCCTGGGCGGAAAGAGGTGATGGCACGAGCTCCAACGCGGACTATCGTTAGCTAGCTAATTCTTTAGGCGCTTGGCGATGGGAGCTGGCTTGCATGCAAAAGCTTAGCAAGTTAGTGTTTTACAGCACAGGAGCTACTTAGCTATTACATATATATATATTTTTTTTTAGGCCCCTGTACCAGTTATTTAACCAAACTATAGGCGTGACCTCAGAAGCAACTCCATGAGGGGAATTCCAGCTGAAAGCAGTCACAGCTTTGCTACTGGCAAGCTTTGGGTTGAGCCCTCAAAGCCGTGGCTGCGACAGGGGCTCAGGGCAGCTCCCTCGGGAGCGTGCGCGGTACCACCGGGGGACCCCGAAACCCCCGAGGTCACCAAGGCGTGGTTTTCAAACGTGACTAGTGATTTGGGCTGCCTACGTTTCTAAGTTATCAAGATGTTAGAGATGATGTTTTCTGAACAGAAGAGGGTCACAAAGCAGCTCCTCTACCCAAATTGCTCATTCCTGAAGACCAGGGCCAGCGGTTCCTTGCCGGTACCTGTACCAGCAGCCGCTCCGCACCTCGTGCCGCGGTCAAAGGGGGGTGTGGGGAGGGGTGGTGGTGTTTAAAATGCCGAAACAGACGGGCCGGTAACTGCAGCTGCACCTCGAGCAGATGGCCTACAGAAATAACGTATTCACCGCTTCCAGCATTGCTGATGGGTACGTGGCCTTACGGGGAACAGGATTTGTCCGCGACGCGTGTTGCGTGCGTGTCCCCGTAGCGCTTGTTTAACCTCAGCCTACAGCTCTAATAAACAGCCCTCGCTCAGGCGCAGCCTCCCCGCCCCGTGGCACGCTCCTGGTGCGCCCTTGCCTCTCAGGGTCTGTCTCGGTTTCTTTTTTTTTTTTTTTTTTGCTTCTCGGTGGCCTTGGGGCACTGAAGGCTTTGTGGGAAGATGTGGAAAGGAGAGAGGGTGTTCTCAGGGGCGAGGGTGGGTTCAGCAAACGCGCGCTCTGATGTCCTCCACACAATTTAAGTCGGGTTGCTCTAAAAATCTGCTGTTACCCTGTGGGAAGGGGAGCCCCGCCACGCTGAAGAATCGCCCCTGTGTCCAGACAAGGGGCTCTCGGAGGTCCTGCCCGTCCCTTCCTTGCACGTTTCCCTAGGCCTGGACTGCGACCTGCGCGTAGCGTCGCCACAAAGGGTTCGATGGCATTCCCCCCCCCCCGCCAAAGACACATATCCTGCAGCTATTCTAAAAATAATACGCTTTAATGTGTTTTGGCCTGAACTTTAAAGAATTGCTGATCTACCCCTCCCTGCTCCACCCTCCCGCAGAAAAAAGAAATGATTTAAAGCTGTAAATATTCCTGTTTCCATGTGTTTGTGGAGAAGGGGTCAGCTGCACGCGGATTTCTCCTCCGTGCGGGGTGAGGTCGCGTATTTTCCGCAGACGAAAGAGTTTCAGCAGGGAGCCTGCTGCTGGCGGGGACGAGCCTCGGCCGGATTGTTACCTGTGAAATTGTAGAAATGTATGTAAAGGCTACACGGTGCGACGCCAGTGACAGGGCAGCGGCGGAGGCAAACCCCTCCCTGCCCCGAGGCCCCTGCGCGGAGCCCGGCGCTTTCGGCAATGTCGCCGTTTGCACAGCCCGGACCCTCCCGGAACGGCTTTCACCGGGCGTCGGTGCCAGACTTGGGGTGTTCAGGCCAACTGGGGAGAAAAACAAACCGGATTCTGCTTGTAGCGCTTGTCCTTGGTGGCCGCGGGGCAACACCGAACGCTTGTCGAAAGACACCAGGGGGTGCGTTTGGGTCCAACGCGCACGTTTTGGAGGAGGATGCGAGAAGAATGATGATTGTTGTCCAGCCTGGGGAAGAGAAGGCTGCGGGCAGAGCTGAGTGCGGCCGCTCAGGGCTTCAAGGGGGCCCAGAGGAAAGGGGGGGACAAGCTTTTTAGTAGGGCCAGCTGGGACAGGACAAGGGGGGATGGCTTTAAACTGAAGCAGGGGAGGTTTAGACTGGATCTAAGGAAGAAATTCTTTCCAGTGAGGGTGGTGAAACCCTGGCAGGGGTTGCCCCGAGAGGGGGTGGAGGCCCCATCCCTGGGAACATTCCAGGCCAGGTTGGACGGGGCTGTGAGCAACCTGATGTGGTTCAAGGTGTCCCTGCTCCCTGCAGGGGGGTTGGACTGGGTGACCTCTAGGGGTCCCTTCCCACCCAAAACATTCCATGATTCTA
>NW_009260021.1:600661-608324 GCF_000687185.1 Egretta garzetta
GGTTCCCGGGGCGCGGTGGGGAGGAGAGCCCGTTAACCTGCCGGTAAAAGCCCGGATGTCTTTTTGAAAAAGTCCAAATTGCCGTCTCCCACGCAGCCACGGCTTGAAATGGGGCTCCCTTCTTGTCTGTCTGTCTGTCTTTTTCTCGGCCCATTGCACAATGAAATTAAGTTTTGCAGGTTGATGTTTTTTTTCCGCCGCCCGTATCCTCACGGCTTTCTTCGGGTGACTTTCAGACTTACTGGTCATGGGAAGAGGCTAAATGGTTTTAATCTATTTGTTCCCCCCTGCCGTGAATGAAAATGCAGTTTTTGCTGCTCCTCAGCCTTGGAGGGGAACCGATTTTTCGGCTGACAGATCTCGGTACTTTCCCCCTTCCTTGGCTCGTCGTTTTTTTGCTTTGACAGTAGAACTCTTAAAACTCCCCGCTGGTGCATCCTCGGCGAGTTACAGAGCAATAGCTTTGAAATGTCTTTGGAAGCCGTGCTAGTTCCTCGTCAAGAGATGGGATGATTTCCTAGGAGCGAGAAGGCGTGCAGAGAGACTTCCCAAGTGGGCACACGAGTAGGAATCGGATTGCTTGGTAACTACGAATTAAATTTCTTTTCCCCCAAGTCAAAATGACTTCAGCAGTGCTTCTTACGGGCATGATTTTGACAGCTGTGTTTAAAGCATGCTGCAGTCAGCTCCATTCACGTACAGCTCTTTGTAAGTGCTGTTCGCGTTCGTTATTAATTCAAATGTCAGCCTAAAATTTTCATCTTGCGCGTAGAGGACCAAAATAAAAAAAAAACCCCAAACCTGTCAAGAGAAAAAAACCAACCCCCCAAACTCTATTTTTTTAGGAAACGTACTCAGCTTCTGCTGTCAGAATTAACCAAGGGAGATGCTAAGGTGTGTATGGGGGGGGTGCCGGTATTTTTAACCTTGCTGATGTTGTGTGACATTTAATTTTTGTGGTTTCCTCCACTGGTTAGGTAGTTCCAGTAAGGTTTCCTCTACCGGGCAGTTAGGCCTTAAAAACAGGAGAATTTTTCAGGCAGCAAAGGGCGGGGGGAAGAACATCTCCAGCCCCAACAAATCAGGGTTCAAATGCAGTTGCAACGCCTGCATCAAATCTTTCAGACTTTGAATTGGCTGTGTCATCCAATTCCCTCTTCTGCCTGTCGCTCCGTCTGTTTGCCCTCCTCCTGCAAAACGGAAAGGATTTACGGTTGTTTTAGGGGAATCTCTTTTTGCCTCCTCTGTGGAACGCTGGTCTCCTGTTAGGGGCTTTTCAGTGAAGCGTCCGTTCAGAAATGGATGCGCGCATGGGAACGGGAAGCTCGGGTAAATCACCGGGGTAGGGAAAAGTCAGGCGTTGCTTGCTGTTAGGGAAGCGGTGAAAACCCTTGCTGCGCCAGCGTTGCTCGACAGCTTTCGGGAGTACCTGTGCGGCTTAAAGCTGCCTGGGTGGGGGTGCTCGGCGCGCTCCTCCGCGGCCAACGCACCCGCAGGATGCGCAGTAGCACCTAGGGCAGGAGAAGCAGAGAGACAGCTTCATTTTATGAAACGTGCTGGAATATGTAATCGATGAGGTGATATATTTATCTATTTTTTTTTTATTTTTTTTTCCTGTTTTTTGCTGTGTTTGCATGGGAGGGCTTGCCTCTCCCGTTCCAGTTGCAAGAGAAAAACACACCAGTAAAGACATTAGTAACGCTTGTTCTTATGTCCGGCAGCAACTGCAGTTCCTGTTGTTACTCTTTGGTATTAGTTGATACAGAAACATTTTCCAGTTTTTTTTTCTGCTTCTCCAGGATAAACCTGGTAACGAACAAAGGATGTTTTTACCATTTTCTTAATGCTGTCATTGTCTGACGTCAGCACCTTGCTAATTATGTTTCCTGACTTTGCTCAATCAGGGCTTTCCTCATGTATTTTGTTTGTAAACAGATGGAAACTAAACTATTGTGCGTGGTTCAACTGGCTTCCTTTTACACAGCCTAATTTGTGGCATAATACTTGCACGTCCTAGCTGTTTAAAACAGGTACTTTGTGTTTGCTGAAGTGTTTCACACTAATTTCAGTTGCTCTTTTTCCATAGACTCTGATTAAATTCAGTCGCCTTGTACCCCGATGTAATCAGCTTATGCTTATAAAAGTCAGAATTTTTGGTGTTTAATTCCAGCTCGCCTAAAATCCTCTGCGTCTCGGTGGAGCTCTCACATGTTTTTCATGTCTTGCAGCGAAGCCGTGCATTTTGGATGATGGTAGTGCCTGGAAACGCCCCGGTCATACAGCAGGATCATGCTCTGGAGCCTGACTTAGGACGAGACTCAACGGAGAACTCTGCCATGGGCCCTGACACGGAGCCGGCGTCCGAGCAGGTTGGCCCCGAGCTGGAGGAGGTGCGAAAGCTGCGGGAGCTGGTGAGGAGACTGGAGATCGAGAATCAGCACCCAAGAACGAAGAGTGGCAGGAGCATGCTGGGGACGAACGTGCAAAGCGAGGCCCACACTGGTGTGGATAACCACGACTCTGGTCTGAACGGGACGGAAATTAATAACAGCATCAACGCCATAACTGAGAAGCGAGAATTGCAAATAATGGCAGATCTGCACAACCAATTAAGCAAAATAAGAAAAGAGGAAGGAGAGAACAACTGCTTAAAAAAAGACATAGACGCCCAAATGCAATATAGTCGCAGCAGTGCCACTGAGGAGTTGTCTTCCAGCCTGTGTAAGGCAGAAGTGAAGACCGATGGTAACAGCAGATGTTCTGCACGTATGGATACAAGTAATAGCACAGAGCTTATGGGAAACTTGGTCATTGCAGGTATTGATTCCTCAGTTAAAATAAATGAACAAAACCCCAGTGAAAAATGTGGAGGTCTAGAAAGTCTGTCGAATAACGCAGATCTGGATGAAGTGAAAGTGTTAGAACTTGAAAATTGCAATGAAGAAGAAGATAGCTGGTATGTATTTCCAAAGTTCCGTCACATACGGAACTTGCGCTGCTGCGGTTGGGAGTTTCTGTGTTTAGGTGTGCAGTAATTTTGAAGGGTATAAAGTGGTTTCTGTACAGTGCTTTGATTTTTAGCAGCGAGAATGCAGTTCTCGCTATTGGCTGGTCTTATTTTTAAGACCATTGTGCCAGAGCATTATTTTAAAAAAAAAAAAAAATAAAAAAAAAAAATCCGTTTAACTCTAAGGCTTCTCTTTCTCCCTTTCTTCCTGACGCTGCTGTAGCAAGCACAGAAAACCTTCCTTTCCCTGTTAGTTTATAAATAATCTAGCGGTGTGTAGAATGCACACAGATGAATGAATAATGGCGTTTTTAAACTTGGTACATAACCGTCAAATACTGTATTTAAGTAAGAATTTTGTAAAACACAAACTGAGGCCTTAGGCCATCTGGAATTTGTGGCTTTTGCTGGTACCTGAGATGACAAATCTTTCCCATTTCCTGAATACTGTTTCTTCGCAGTTAACCCGTTTCTTTTGTTGAGAGACATGAACTGAAACAGATCAATGATGTAATCCTTAACTGACCTTACCCCGCAGGACTCTCCACCAGCAGCCTTCCTTAGCACTTGTTTTATAAATCAGCAGATTTAATTTCCCTTGCCCTTCCAAAGCTGGTTAAAGTTTGCGGCTAATTCCAGCTCCTGCAATAGCTTTGACTTGAGATTTTACCTAGAGTTTTTAATTTTAAGGCTTTGTAGGATAGCCTCGGGGACCTGCAAATTGTGTTTCAAAATTGTGTAGCTAGAGATTAACCTGGCAGCCAAGACAGCATTGCAGAATGGCTGCTGAATACAAAAGGAATCTTAAACTCTAAAAACTCATTAGCTTTTGTAAGTGAAGGTAAAGTTTTGTTTGTGAGTGGGATGGAGCTCGATAATGTAGTGAAGTCAGCTCAAGTCTAAATTCAGGGTTGTTTTAAAAACAGAGGAAAGCATTTTTGAAATGATGAATGAGGGGAGACTGATTTTTCAGCATTAGTTAGTTTTGGAAAGGGATGTATAAAGTGTTCTTCAAATTGGAGTTTTGTCTTACGTGCTCTTATCCCGGGCATTCAGAAAGCTCATTCGCACACCTCTCCTGGCTGTGGGTGGTGCAAGTGACTTCTCATTTCTTTTTAACTGCCAGTCTTTTTCTTTTTTTCTTTTTTTTTTTTTTCCTTAACCTCCTTCTTTTTAAAACCCAAATGCTGTTTCTAACTTGATTGCTGAAAAAAGCAAAAGGGAATATATTTAACAGGTTGAATTTGGAAGACAGTCTCGATTATTTCCTTGTTAATGAAAACATCTAGTTCTATATTCATGTCTATATAGCCTGTGGCATGAGAGGTTCTTCAGACGGTATTGGCTTGGTAAAGAAACCATACGGAGCCTGAGATTTACACAGGCAGTGAATACTGCCCAGTGCAATCGGGGATGATTCTGCACCCCGAGGCTCAGTTTATTCACCTTCCCGTGAGTTGGTGGCTGACAAGGTCGTTGTTCTTTACCAGGTACCTTTCTTGCTAGACCTTGCAGGGTCTTCGTGGTTTTGATGCCTCTGCTTTCTTGTCAAATTTGGTTGATATAAGCTAACAGATTAAAAACAGGCACCCCAAGGAGCTTAAATAAAGGTGGTATTACAGAGCCCTTGTGTAAGGTCTGTTATCATAAATTATCTTTGATCGTGTTGCATCGCCTCCGTCTGCTTTGTTTTCCCCTTGTCCAACCAACCTGGTAGAACAAGAAACTGTTTTTACGATGGCTTCTTGTTCTAGAGCTCTTCAGCTAAACTGGAAGTGGGGAACGAATAACGGATGTACGGTCAATAACTCATGGCTGTGCTTATTGCCAGATATCCTAAATCCTCTTCGCAAGCACATGTCTCATACTGCCCGTGCGGATACTCATGGACTCCTATCAGCAACAACCAGAAAACGGAGGGCTAGGGCTTAAAAAAAACCCAAACAACCCACAAAAAAACCTAATAAAAAACTTAACGCTGTATGGATTTAGGATCAGCTTCAATAAGGTGTCTTTGCTGATTGAGGGGATTTTTGTAGTGCCTGGGTGGAAGTAACATCTAAATGTGGTGAGCAGTGCATCAGTCAAAGCGAAAGGCTTACAATATTGTTGTATTTGCAGTCCTGTTTTTAATAGTCTACATCAGGAGAAGAACTGTAGCTCATCTATCACGTGTGCTTTGATACTTGGGATTTGTGGTCATTTCTGAGAAATTCACAGGTTTTTTTTCCTGCCACTGCTGCATTGATAAATTTTAACAGCCCAGTCCTTTTGGTTTGTTAACCTTTCTTGAATATCATCTAGTCGGTAGGATGATGCTTTACACCTTGAAGAACGCCAAGAACTCATTTTGTATTCTTTTAAAGTGTTTAAAACGGGGTGTGGGGAGCAGGAAGCTTTCAAAAAGAGGGGCTTTAGTGCTTGTATCTTCATTCATTCTAGTTTTAAGAACGGGTCCAAGCTTTAGGGTGTTTTCTGTTGTGGTATTGTGCTTATGCTCCAGGACTTCTTAGTAGGTTTGAAACCTCCAGTTAAGTCTGCTGTGTGGATTTTTGCCACTTGAGGTAAAGCAGTAGCAGCAAAAACCATTGCCCTAGGTGGACCATGGCAGAGGCACGGAGGAGCGGGTCGAGGGTTTGTTGCTCTTCTCCGCGGGTGCAGACAGAGCTTCGGTTTCTGCACTATTTCGAAAGTATTTGTTTTATTTGGATCAAACTTGCCAAGGTTTCTGTGCCGCTTCCCTTGGCTTCAGAGAGGTTTGCGTGGTCTTAAGGTCTTGTTTTTAAAAACAAGGCGGCAGTGACGGAACTCCTGTGAAGCAGGAGGTGCCGCGTCACCTGCAGCCGCTGTAACTCCGTGCTCCTTCGGTGTCTGTCCCTTGACTTGCGTTCTTGGGTGGCTTTCTCAAATAGCTCTTCAAAATTGTAAATATCCTTGAGACCCAAGCAAGTGAAAAGTCGGCTTTCTGCGCTCTTGAGTTCAGCGTGATGCTTAGCTGAGGCCTCAGTGCTGCTTGCCCGTCGCTGGTTACCGGTTTGCTGCCTTACGCTGCGCTTCAGCATGGTCAGCTCCTGAGCTGTCCCTAGGAAGGCCGCTACCTGTACCGAAGGGGATGAACAAGATGGGCTTGCCGTAGCGTTACCTTGCTTGTCATCCTCGGTGTTCGTCGTTCTTGGGTGCTCCCCCTGTGTAAGAGTTAAGTTGTGGTTTTTGGTGCCTTCGCTTTGTCGTCGTTCGTGCAGTGATTTGTGTTCAGCGTTGCGCTGTGCGCTCCCACACTGCGTGTTCGGTGGTTTGCCACTTGGCGGTTATTTTTTTTCTGGTAAGACTTGGGAGAGAGAATTTTGACTTGGAATGGTGATGAAATCATTCAAGTTCCACCCCCCTCTGAACTACAAAACGTTCTTATTAAAGTGGCATTGAAAGAAAGAGAGAGAAAGAAATGGCCAAAGTGAAAAGCCTTAAACTTTTTCAATACTCCTTCTCCTTTTTCCTGGATTACTCTGGTTTTGCCGTTGATGGGATGAGTACCAAGCTCTCTGTCCGTGCCTCACCTTGACCTACTTTAGGTTTTCTCCCTGACAGAAGGAAAGAGGCCCTTGTACGTGTCTCCCCAGTTGTGCTGTTGCTTAAGATCTTGATTCCAGTGGCAAAACTGCCAGCAGTTGTAACAGAAGGCTTCAGATAAGCTTTTATGTATGTTTTTCTGCTTTTTTTTTCTTTTAAGAAAAAACCAACAAACCAAAACACACCATAGCAGTCAAGCACATCCATGTAACAGAACCTTTTCTTTATGTTTCTTTTAAATTGCTGAGTTCCTTTTAGAAGAATACGTACGATGTGATGCATGCATACATGAATGTACAGATTTGCTCAGCCTGACGTGGGCCTGCTTTTCCGTGGGGTGAGGAGGAGAAGGAATCCCTGTCACTTGGGTGAATCCCTGTCTTGCTGCTGCATTCACACCTTGCACAGTTTTCATTCCCAAAAGCCTGACTTTCAGCTGAAAATGGGTTGTGCTGCCTTCACCTTAGTGTTGTGCTCGAATCCAGGAGTTCAACACAGCAAGAAGGGTGCCCTTGAAATAGTCTTTGTAGGAGGAAGGAGCATGGTTTGCTGAAATAAATGACTGCTTAGGAGTTTCCTGGGAATGTGTGTTTTCAGCCTCAGCCCTATGTCCAGTGGCCTTCTGTATCAATGTCTTACGGCACTTAATTTGACCTACTGCAGGATACCATCGTTGTTAGCTTGTTGTACCATCAGGGGAAAAAAAATTCTGGAGAAGTTCCACCAGACGAGGATGTAGTTCTGCTTGAAATTGAGGGATTATATCAATATAGCATCATGAACATTACAGCATCTCGTGCCTCTAATTTGGGGGAGGACTCTAACGCCCTACTCTCTACTCGACTTGTGCATTTCCACAGGCCACGTAGTTGTTCGCCTGCGACCTTTCCTTGCCGACAAGACTCTACGTGACTTCGGAATTTGCCAGGTCTGAAGGTTCTCAGACCAGTCATCTTGTGAAAACCTTCTGGAGGTATTTTTAACAACGAGTCGGTTAGCTCTGTTGCGTTAAGGAACGTACAGCTGGCTTAACAAAAACCTGTCCTGATTGTCTAGCTTGTTTGGGGGGTTTTCACCCGTTGTGCTAGC
>NW_009260021.1:608334-625546 GCF_000687185.1 Egretta garzetta
GCGGCTCTGCGTAACCTGTCTCGCTGCGCACGATCTCTGGGTAGATGAGCTCCTTCAAAACCCTTCTCTGCAGCTTTAAGAGAGCGTTACCCTCAGCAGCCTTCATTACCAGTAATTGCCAGCCCCGGAGTAGAGTAATCTGAAAGGAAAAATCTACCTGCTTGCCTGACGCTTGTGTGCAAAATACGACCTTTTGGGTTAAATCGCTTTTGATGGCGGAGGCTTAAAATGACTGAGTGCTTGCAGAAACGCTCGAGGTATTGGCTCACGGATCTTTCTGTAAAATGAGGTGTGGGCATGGTAATCCGCCTGCTCGGTCGCGCTGCCAGCGTGGAGGGGGAAAGCCCTTTGATGTTGCTGCAGCGAGATTGCTCGGGATGCTGCTCGGCATCCTTGTGCAGCGTAGGTATAATGCGCCTCTTAGTTGTCCCACAAGGCGCCTTTTGATCATCTTACAGACTATGGGCTGTGTCATGGGATCAAGCTAATGCGACGCGCAGTGCTTCTGTGACTCAGTGACTCGATTTTTTGGGGACTTTGTTCGGCAGGATTCATCGCTAGGTAGAGATGGAAAAGTAGTGGCTCTTCTGGGTTTTGCAGTATAATTCTTTTTCTCTCTTTCCCATTTCTTTTTCTTGGGAATAAAGGCTCAAACCTCGACTTGAGCTGATACTGTAACGTTTTTGTGTAGGGTGTTTTCCACAGGATTTTTCTCATTTTTTTTTCCTTTTATATTTCTATCATTGCAAGACCTGGACACTATTGTTTCACTGTTGCTTTCCACAACACTGTATTGTCAGTACTGGTATTTCTGTGCAACGACAGTGTTTGGCTCTGAGGTTGGAATAGCATAGGCACAGCAATCGATCCGAAAATCGCCTCTCTGAGGTCTGGTACAGGAAGGAAAATGAATGCATTATCAGTTTTGAAATACACACTTTACAGAAGAATTTAGCTGCCTTCTTGGCACTGGATGGAGGCGTATCTTACAAACCTAGATTGTTCTAAACATATTTAGCTACCTCGGGTCCCTTTCTCCTTGCACAAAGGTTTGAAAATCAGTGTAATGTCTGTCGGTTTTGGTACCGCTGTAGCTACCGGTGGTAAGTGCTGTGGAAGATGTATAATAAACCGAGCCCATGTCTGAAGAACTGAGGTTCATTGTACTTTCAGTTTCATTTACTGATGTACTGGTTACAGAGCTTTCTGCAGCCTGAATTCTCTTCTTATGAGCTATAGATTTACCAGTGCAAACATTCTGCGTGATTGGGATCTTAAATTCTCAGGCAAGGCTGGCTTGCTCTCTTATAATTGATCTGATGTGTTACTAAATTGCGAGGATGCTTTTCTTGCAGCGTGGAGTGCAAGTTGAGAAAGTTGTCATAGTATTTTCTAGATTCTTGGTGGGTTTTATTTACAGCAATATTTTCAGAAATCCAACACTAGTGGCCGTTAACTCCCATAAATCCTCCTGTGACATTGACCCCACAAGAAAAAAAAAGTATCTCTAGAAGACGCTCTGCTTTTGGTATGTTGGAATAGGTCGGAATAAAGCGCAAAGAATCCCACGAATTTATTTTTGAGTGCCTGCATTCTTAGTGGAGGAAAAATCTCATGTCATGCTTGCTGCACGACTGAAACTACTTGGCGCTTGCCAGAGGTGCAATTCATAAAATACTTTATATGGGAAACACATACACTACTGAGCAGAAACTAAAGATGCTTTATCTAAGGGTTTCCTCACAGAAGCTGAAGAAAATCTCATTCATATTTAATAAGTTTTGCAGCAAACCCCCAATACATCAAATTGAGAATACAGGCCCAAATGTTTACTTTCTGAATTTTGTATCAAGCCTTGTAAGTATCTAAATGACTTCTTAATTGCCACTTGCAGTTTGACAAAAGAAAATACTCAAAGCGTAACCTTTCGCCATTTAAACAGAACATGCTTCGCTCCCAAACTGCTGAGCTGGAGGAACAAAATGCAAGGTAAAGCTTACTCAGGACTCGGGTATTTGTTAAGCCCAGAAGACTTTGGCTGACTCGTAAACTGGCAGTGGCGTGCATGCTTAATGGCATGCCTGAGTACATTTTTTCCAATGCTTATTGGATTAAGTTAACCTGACAAATCAAACAGCCTTAGGGGATAAAACTACCAGAAATAAAATTCTGCATATTTTTAGTGGAGCAGAGCGAGTTCAGCTTATCGCCACAACCTCTTTGAGAAGAAAGCCTGGCTTGGTTCCGCTGGCGATGGGATGGTGTGTTAACCCAGCCCCTGCTGCTGCGGCAGCTGTGCCGCGGCGGCTGGCGGAGGATGGTGCTGGCGGGGGAGCCTCTAGTAAAGGGTGGCTGTTGGTTCTTAATCCTGTGTCCAGAAAAAATACTCGCTTCTACTTGTGGGGCTGGTGGGTTCTTACTTTGTCAGCTGATGGTGTGCAGTGCTCCAGAAGAACGAGCTATGCCGGCATATATTGAGAAGTTAGCTTGCTCGGTATCCCAGCATGGCAGGGGCTGGCAGGGCCCTTGGGAGCTCCCCCAGTGCCACCCCCCTGCCCAAGCAGGCTCACCCAGAGCAGGGGGCACAGGACAGCGTCCGGGCGGGGGGTGAAGATCTCCAGAGAAGGAGACTCCACAGCCCCCCTGGGCAGCCTGGGCCAGGGCTCAGGCACCCTCCAAGTCAAGAAGTTCTTCCTCCCGTTCAACTGGAACCTCTTCTGCTTCAGGTTGTGCCCATGGCCCCTTGTCCTGGCGCTGGGCACCACTGGGAAGAGTCTGGCTCCGTCCTCGTGACCCCCACCCTTGAGGTATTTGAATGTGTTGATGAGATCCCCTCTCAGTCTTCTCCAGGCTAAATGTTGAACCCTTCCCCAAAGCTTCTTTAAAAGGGAAAACAGTAAACCTGGCGCTGTGAAATCAAACCAGAATTCCTCTTCTTTTTTTTTTAACAAGTTGCCTGTCAGCGCTCTGAAAAATTGAGTTGTGCTGACTTAATTGAGTTTGGTGAAATTATAAGTGAGACCCTCTCTTGCCAATAGACCTGTCAGCTGGAAAATGAGAGTCCTCTGGCAGACGATGGAGCACTTGGACACGCTGGGAAGCAGGTAGCTCTGCTCCATGGGGAAACAGTTCCAGCAATCATTTTGAGCTGATACAGGTCTGGGTCAAAACATGATTAGGAGTGCGGAAGGAGCTGGGTAGAACAACTACTTCCTAAGTAGAGCAGGATTTTCTCCCTTAACCTAAAATATGTGAAGAACAGCATGACCTGCCCTAAGGAAGCTGTTGGCCTCTTTTTTTGTTCGATGGTTTTATTGCTGCTTTTTTGGTCTGAACCGTAAAATAAATCCAGAGAGAGAGCACTTTGCTCTCTCTGTTTTTCTGGATCTGAGTGGTTGTAATGCTCGTTTACCCGTGCAGAAATGCAGCAAGATGTGCTTGTGGGATTTTTTTATGAAAGATAACGCTGCACACCAGGGATATTTTGTGTTCATGTTTCTCAGCATTTATTTTGTCAATAGCAAATCAGCTTTGGGATTTATTTTTTTTTTTTTTATTTGCATGTGGTTTTGTGTAAAGCTTGGTATGAAAAAGCTTCTGTATGAGACCTGACTAAAGAGGCTGAATCTCTGCTCCCTGGAAAAGATGGGGCTGGCCAGCGGCAGGAATATTGTTAGGCTCTGTAAAGTCATGAATGTCAAGAGGCGATAGAGAGTAATTGCCTTCCACCGTAGAACCAGACGATATCAAGAGTAAATAGCAGGGGACATTTTCAGAGCGAGCGAATGGAGGTGGTTCTTCGCCCCGCATGTCGGGGCGCTGCACACGGGATATTTTGTGTTCATGTTTCTCAGCATTTATTTTGTCAATAGAAAATCAGTTTGGGGTTTTTTTTTTTTTTTTTATTTGCATGTGGTTTTGTGTAAAGCTTGGTATGAAAAAGCTTCTGTATGAGACCTGACTAAAGAGGCTGAATCTCTGCTCCCTGGAAAAGATGGGGCTGGCCAGCGGCAGGAATATTGTTAGGCTCTGTAAAGTCATGAATGTCAAGAGGCGATAGAGAGTAATTGCCTTCCACCGTAGAACCAGACGATATCAAGAGTAAATAGCAGGGGACATTTTCAGAGCGAGCGAATGGAGGTGGTTCTTCGCCCCGCATGTCGGGGCAGCGTGGGACTCGTTGCAGTAGGATGCTGTGGGTGCTAAAAGCAGATGTGAATTCAAAAATGGGATTAGATGTATTCACTGAAAAATACTCTCGAGAGCTGTTGCATACAGCTCAGTCTGATACCCCCAAACTGCAAAACTGTGGGAATCCGGGACAGCTTTCTGCATCGGTGCAGCTTTTGGATTGATTGATCCTGTACTTATCCCTACTTGGATTCAGGATAGGAGACAGGGTAATAGGTTAGACGGGCATTTTGATCCCAGTACAATATATTAAATATCCCAGTATAATATATTAAATATCCCAGTACAGTATATTAAATATCCCAGTTGTTTGTATGTTTTATCTTGGCCAGACATTGCTTTCGTGGATAGGACACCTGACAGCTTGAGAGTCCCCCAGTATGTTTTTACATCTTTTAAACACGCGGGGTTTTCAGAAATTAATGGGATAATTGCTAAAATATCTGATGATAATATATTAGCTTTGTTGTGGAAAGGAGTATTTTATGAATTGAATACGAGGCGTCCGTGTGAGAATGAGTAACTGGAGCAGAAAGACTTGATGTGTCATGCTGCAGGAGCATCAAGAGTCATTGCCAGAAGAGAGAGTAGGAGGCCATCGAAGCGCATGCAGGTGTTCCTTGAAATCTTAAAGCCATCCTCATCATCATTTTATGCTCAAATACTGGATTTTGTGCTGCGGAAGGTGAAATATAATGTATACATGAGTGTGAGGACAGCAGTTGGGAGTAGTGCAAATCACCAAGCGTGGCCGTAGCTGGTTTGCTGGCGACCAGGAGGGTTCTTTGTCACCTTCGAGCAGGTCACTGGTGAAGCGGGACTGGACTGGTGCTTGAGAGGAAGGTGGTGGTGGGAAAAGTAGCAGTTGTGTGGCGCTGTGCATGGCAGAACTCTCTTGGTTCTCGGAGAAGATTATGAACCACGAATCCTGCTTATGTGAATTTTCTGGATGCAGCGAGGTAGTATCTGCGCTTGCGTGCTCGCAGCTTTGCTGGCCATGCAAACAGCTCGCCAGAGCCCGTTGGGAAAGATGGACCCAAGATGTCTGTGAATGACAGCTACGCTTCTCCATCAGGTTCCTGTACGTTCATTCCCCAAAACTTAGTCTCAAAGCATATCCCTTCTAAAAAGGTAGTCGGTGTCTACACAATTTCCAAAACTTGGAAGTTTTCTTCTACTTCTGGTACACTTAATTCTAAGAAATTACATTGTGGACGAGTTCAGTAGTTCGAAACGTAAGCTGAAGAACCTTACGGCCTTGTTAACAGGATCAAAAGAGGTTTCTGCTTTCAGAAATCTCCTCTCTGCTTCTTTTATTGAGTTCAGAGGCTCTTCCAGAAACTGCACAGATGCAGGTCCTTAAGTTCGTCATCGCAGAGCTTACTCCCCCGCCTGTGGGTCCTTTCAATGATCCCTTTGAATGGTGTCAGCAGAAAACTGTATTAAATATCTTTCTGCAGCAACGCATTCATAGCACAGTGAATATATTAACAGATGCATGTTAAGATTACTTAGCTGGAACCCTGATGTTAAAGTAAGGTATGTAGTAGTATATTATATGCAGGAAATGTAAGTAAGTAGAATTCTTGAGTTGCTTCTCAGTCTGGCTCCTACACCCTTGGACCTTTCTTGAGGGAAATTTTCTACTTAGGAAATACGGTTAAGGTGCCACCTTACGCAGGATCAGTTGTAAACAATCCTGGACTGCAAGATGATTAAATCGGTCTGTAGGTAAGGCTAATCCTGTATGTGTATGCGGAACTGCCAGCGTGTATCAGAACTGTCAAAAATTCAGGCTCTAGGAGAGCTTACCTAAGATTAGAATAAAAAAATAAAAGGAAGGGTAGCATGCAGTCATACTTCCCAACGGGCTGAAGATTTCTAATCTTCCAGTGAAATGGTTTATCCCTGAAATCTGTGAGTTCCTGTTCATTCAGTGTCTCGGAGAGCTGCCGTTCGAAGAGGGGAAGCAACTGTTGCCTACAGTGCAATATCCAGAGCCATGGGGTTTTTAACAAAAAAATACAAGAGTCAGGCTTCTCGAAGTAGATCACCTTGAATCCCAAGTTAGAGCCACCTCCTCGCCTTTGCTGTCTTTGTCATCAGATGTTGTTGGGGGGGGAGGCGTGGAGGGAGAGGCAGGGCTGGCAGGGGATGGTGAGTCTACCACCAACTTACCTGTTAATAGTATTCCAAGAGCCCAGGCTTGAACCCTGCCTTGCAGAGGCTCTGTACTTTCTCTGTGAAGCCGTCTTTAAGTGAATTTTACTATTGTGAGAGTAAATTCTGTTTCTGAGTCATAGTATGCAATTTAAACTTCAGGTTTTCCCCGTTTTTAACTTGAATAACTTGTCTGTTGCTTGCTGTTCGGTGCGCTTTAGTAAGCGGTGCTTTGGTGGCCGCGTGCTTTGAGTTAACGAGCGTTTTTTTACTGTTTTCCTTCTAATCCTTGCAAAGGCTCTACGTGTCCCCGAGAAAATCTACTGCAGATCAGAAAACGGACTCGCCTTTAAAATGGTGCCGACAGGTATTGGATAATCCCAGTCCCGAGACGGAAGCAGCCTGCCGAACTCTTATAAACAGACTCGATCAAGGTACGTGAACTGTGAGCATCGCTTCTCCCAGCGTCCTTTCCTTCCGCTTGTGCGCTTCACCTTCTTGAGGAACAGTAAAGCAGAGGAGACGGGACGTTCGGGGTGGCTGGAGTGGAGGGTGTCTGCAGAGACGGTGCTTCAGGTGCTGTGCTCTTGGTGCCCGTTTGTACAGCCATGTTGTCACTGTGTGACACCCCCCCCCCCGCTTTTGGTTTGCATTGGCAATGCCTCAGCGAGGAAGGTAAGAGATGGTTCTGTAAACATTAAGAAAACTGTGCTGATTACAAGGAACAGACGCAACAAACTGAACCGTGATGCTTTGCCTCTATGTGTTTTTTAAGACACAAACACAGGCATTTCAAATTAATTGCCAAATTGACCACCCTGCTTTCTGGATTTTTTTTTTAATATGTTCAGAGCCTCAACACTAAAATATATGGTAGTGTTTTCAGGATCTTAATTTTTTTTTTTTTTAATTATTTAAACATCTTTAATGTAAAAATATGTAGAGGAAAAAAATGTGCTTCTGGGGAGTGGGGGAAAGAATCATATGGAACTATTATCGCAGCTTTTTTCTGTATAAAAAGTGCTGGTGTAGTGGAGTGTTTCTAATGGTGAGCGCTCTACTCTTACCGTATCTTACCATTAGTAGTATTACCTGGGCAAAACAGTTTTCTGATGCTCAAAGCTTGCAATAGTGAAACATCAAAATCTGTAACTTGAAGAAATGGTGTCACTCGGAAACCTAGTTTTTCTTCCAGTGTTATCATCCCCTACAAGCACTTTGTGGTGGCTTTCAGCTGTGCTACCCACCGAGGGAAAATCCCTGCCTTAATCTGCCTGAAATGAAGACGCTACGGAGCATTGGGTTCGGTGGTCGCATACTCCATAGTCAGTCCTCTGGGATCAGGGGCTTGGGTTCATTCTTTTCCTTTTTCAGAGCACAGAAGGATCAATCCCAAATTAGCCTTTTGCTGATGTAAGAGCCGTTAGAATAGATGCGTAGTTTACTTCATTACAAAACTGAGAAGGTTGTTCTGTTCCTGCGTGTGTGTAGGCCATCACCCGGCACCCATCTGGTGCATATCCTGCCTTTGTCTTTCCAAATGCACTCCAGGTTTGTACGTAAAATGTGCGAGTCCTGGGCTGAGCTGCTGATAGCCAAGGCACGGAGCGGGTTGAAGTGAACAAGTAATCCTTTTCCCTAATGCCTAGCTTTCTATAGCACATGGCTTTCCTGTAGAGGCAGCAGCGATTGACCCTGCAGCTGGAAGGGTGACTGGGTTTTTTGATTTTTTTTTTTTTTTTTTCCCCCCCAACACTGAAAGGTGCTGCAGAGCAGGGCGTGCAGCAGCCTCACCTATCCAGTTCGATGCACGCACATCTGAACACAAACGCTGCCGTCAGCAGTGTTGGAAATAAAAATGCAGGTTCTGAGAGAATTAATGTTCTGAAGTTCAGCGATGTTCTTAACTGCTGAAAATACAACCCCAGTTTGGTACAAAAGTTGTTGTCTGGGATTTGAATTGGCTGGCTTTGTTTTCTGTGTGAATGCAGTGATTTTGATTGCAGCTTGGCCAGTAACTTGGCCTCAGTGATTTCAAGGCTGAGAGGCCACTCCTGTTTTGTGGGTGGCTTTTTTTTTTTTGTTTTGGTGGGGGGTTTTGGGGTTTTTTTTAAGGTTACATATTAACAGTGTTTTGGTACTGCTTGTAAGCAGGCTGAGTTTGAGTTTAGCCTTGAAATTCCTGATTTGAGATAACTGAATGTAGTTTGAGAACAAACTCCATTCACTTTTATAAACTGTCCGCGCTTAAAAATTTGAATGAAGATTCATTTGGTTAACTCTTTGCTTGCTGTCTGAAATGTATCGGGCTTCATTTGTACTCTGTCAGTCCTTTCTAACTAACATAGTCTGACTTTATATTCGTGGGGGAAATAAAAAAGAAATTTATATAGTGAATCCTCATTATTTTCTTAGCTGCTGTTCTCCCAGTGGTAAGTGTTCAGTGGGCAGTCTGGCAGCCCCTTGAATATATTCACGTCCCAGACCGAGTCATTTCCTTAGCGTCGTAGCTGCTTGTTTCCAACTTCAGTAAGCGTGGACACGCTAAGTTTTGCCACCCTGGCTTATTTTGATTGTTTCGCTAACTCGTGTGCTGAGTAAATATTTGAGAACAGTTGTTTTTCACATTCGTTTGCTCTCCTTTTAATCTGGGGGCGTAGCTTTTGTGGTTTAATGCTGTTTTGACTCCATCGTTAAGAACTCAAAATAACGCGTGTGTAAACATGAAGTTCAGTGGAGTTCCTTAAAACAAAGATGGGGTGTAGAAGAGACAGATATTTATGAAAGCAGTCATCTTGGAAGACCAGCACTGACACTTCCAGAAATGCATGGCTTCTTTAAAGCCAAGTTTGTCAGTAGTTATTCTTGGAATTCTTCAGAAGTGACAAAGCAAGTTAAAGGGGAGAGCGAGCAAGGGAACAGGCGCTGCTTTGCTTCCTACATCTTGTAACTGACACCATCAAGATGGCTTGTTTGAAGTACATCTGCTACAATATTTAATCTTGTTTGATCTGATGCCTTTCTTTATCTTATGCTCTTTGTTTTTAAAAATAATTTGATAACCTTTATGGCTTTTTTGTATTTTTCCTTCTAGCCAGTAGATGGAAAAACCTGTATTGCAGTCCACTGGCATCACCAAGCGCACATAATTTGAATACAGAGGCAGGCTCCTGTAGCAATGCACTAAGCTCTCCCGGGCATCTCAAATCGACTAACAAAGCACTACTAACCTGTGGCAGCTCAGGTATGGCATGTCAGTAGAGCAGTGCAAACCTGTAGTGTTTAAAATGCAAGGAGTATTACTAATTGACACAGGGAAAAGTTGTCAAGAGATGCGAGTCCACCCATGGGGTTTTCTCCTTTTGAATTTGCTCACTTACTGACCCAGGTTTCATCTATTATGTGGGAGAAAACCTCCTTGCATTCTAAATGTCTTGAAGTTATTTCATGTTTTCGTTCTTGTAATGTTCTTTATGTATATATATATATAAATTGTACTAATTTTAAGTGACTTCAAAAAATAGAAAGCTATTGAGGAAAAAAAAAAACCAACCCTGCTCTAGGATAATGTTGTCATCTGTAGGTGTTAACTTTTATAAAGTTACTTGGGTTCAGTTTTCTGGCTTGAGAGTTTGTGAAGTGTCTTTTCAAAATTCTGATGAATGTAGGCAACAGAAAGAAGCCTTGTGCTTTCAGGTAAAAGCCATGGTCTCCAGGATATGCCTTTGAATTGGCTGAGTGGGCAGCTAAACGCAAAGTATCAAAAGCTTTCCATCAGCCTTAATTGGCCTTGGAGTAAGATTTCCTACCTTAGAGGCAGCTTACACAAAACTCTTGTTAGAAGCCTGTATTTTTAGGGATGATAATGAAGCTTCTCCTAAATGGCTTGGCCTCGAGTCTGCCTCTGCATTTAAGCTGCTGCCTAAGGAGTCCACGTCGGCTCTTCCAGGAGCTTCGTTTAACCTCGATGCAGTCCATGCTCAGTTCCCTAGTACAAATGCTTTGCCTCTTGGCCTTATTATCAAAGGGGTCTGCCTTGATTTGTTTGGGTTTTGTGGAAATTGCTATATCCTAATTTGCATGTTTAAAAATACAAAGCATGTTTAACAGTTTCTGACTTGTAACTCGGTGTTAAATGAACCTTTTTTAAGAGAGAAAAGGGTTGCGTGTGGATGTTTTCACAGCTGCAGGTATGCTTTTGAGATCTGCTGGTTTTCTGCTGTAAATAGAAATTAACACTTATCTCTGTTTTGCAAACAAAAGGATGCATGTGGGACTGATTATTTTTGCAAGCTGAATTCTTCAGGGAAAAATCTCTAAACCAGTTTCTTGTTGTTAACACGAGGTTGGTTGGCAATCTAGATCTCCAACCACCTTGTCACACAGGAACAGTTACCGATGTGTAAAACCAAAGTGTCTGTGCACCTTCTGGGCTTCTTCATTCACCCTGCAAACCTGCTGAAGTTGTCAAGGGTACCAAATAAAGAGCCCAGTGTAGAGCAGGCTTTGGCCACGTAGGTTTAGACGTGAGAGTTCCCTTCATCTGTTCGGTGGCTCTTCCCTTGCGACTTGTGTAAGTGCTAATGTGAGTTTAAAGAAGTTCACTGTCAACGCGATTGACTCGAATCTCAATTTATTTCAAAGAAAAATGGAGCTTCCCTACCCTTTAAATGAAAAATGTTAAACTTCCCTTAAAAGCGAAACAAAAAGAACCCTTTACAAAATCCAGATGCGGTCTATTTTGAAGTTTCTGTAATGAAAACCATAATCGGTTCATCCTGCAGTGTTCAGCCACAACAGTTTTTACTGATGAGAGAATGTGAATGTTTTTCTTCCCCGCCGTGACTCTTTTTGAACAGACCTGCAATTTGCAGTGCAACAACCGAACTAAGCACACATGATGGAATTGGGAACTTTGCTTTTTAAAAAAAGCTGTTCTCAAGATACAGCTGTATTAAAACCACAGCTTTTAGTATTACAGAAGGTGTTAGTTACAGCAGGAAACCTGCGCTCAGTCGTTAACGCTACATCCTGCAGGTGCGATCCCTGCTCTCAGGCTGGCTTTATTTCAACTGCTTACAGCATCTTTCCTTGGAAGCCCTAGGAAAGAAACAGGATTCTGTTGTACAGCCGTGCACTCTTAATGCTGGAGCGTCCCGACTTGGAGCGTGTGTGTAACACGTGCACATACACCCCCGCACACTGCAGTCACGCTTCTGTCGCTGTATTGCGGGAGCGTCTTGAAGCTGGGAAAACTTTATGCCCGTTCAAGTGGGGAATTTGAGGCTTACTGGTGCAAAGCAGCTTGCTCCGTGTCCACGTAAGAGATTTGGGTTACACCTGGGCTTCAAACGGGTGTTTTCCCCGTGTCGTCAGCTACTACTCTTCAAAACTGGTTGAAGAAATAATGTTGGGAACCTGCTGCTTTTTCCCACCTGACTGGAGTTAACCGTTGTTTGAAAGGGTTGCTCAGCAATGGTTTTTAGACATTTTGCTGAGAACAGACAAAGCGTTTTATTTCTGGCGTCATTGCTGAGTTACTCAGTAGGTGCACTGCCTTCGAGGCTTCTTGGAACAGGGCGGGCAAAACTGCGTGAGCTAAAGTACAACTCAACGCTGAGTGACATCCTGTAGATGCTTTGGGAGGCTGACTTGTATTCTTAATTTGTCTGCTGGTGTGCTGCAGCCCGCTTGTTGCCTTTTACTTAAGTGATGATCTCGAATCCCTCCTTGAGCAGGATTTGTAATTCTTAAGCCTAGTCCAGCTCAAAGTGATGTTAAGTGCCCTTAGGCTCTAGCATATCTACTGGCTTTATCTGGTCTTCTGTCAGATCGTGGGGTTTCTTTCTTTTTTTGGTGGGTCTAAATCTATAGAGTACTAATTGCAATGTTGTCTTGGAATTAATTGAAGATAATGATGTATTCTCTCCTAAAATAGCTCTGCAAGTTATATGGTCTTAGGTGTCTGCGTTGGAGGGTTAGTTATGCTGGGAGCATGTTGTGGTATTTTGTAACGTGGCGTAGATAAGCAGGTTTGCCACGTAGAGGGTTTACATTTGCTAATCCTTCTGTGTTGCCAAAAATTATTCTAGTAATGTGGGGGTTCTTTGTGGTTGGTGTTTTGGTTGTTTGGTTTTTTTTATACAAAGCAGTGTGGTAGTTCTAAAATGGGAAAAGAGGCTGGAGGTGTGCTCACCATTGCATGCTCGCTCCCAAAGATGCTACCCCGAGCCGGCGTTAATGCTTGATGGAATGGTAGCAAGATTCCCCTATCGTCGCCTGCATCTGCAGGTGGAGATGAGCTGACGGCGAGGTGATGCTCAGCCTTCCAGCAGTTAGAGTTGTCCCAGGTGCCAGGCAGATCAGCGTCTGCAGAGAACTGAAGGCGGTTGCGATCCCGCATTTCTGTGTGTAGGGCTGCTTACCAGCCTCCCCCGTTCGAGGGGTGAGAACCAGTATAACCCCTGAGTTACACGGCTTGTTCTCATCTCCCTGCTCCAGCAGCAAGCAGTCGTACCCTTACGGCATGGAATATACTGCCTTGCTTGACTGAAGGAGAAGTGCTAATGGTAAAAGTTGGCAATTCGTGATGATTATGATGACATTATTATTCTTCAAAAGGAAAATTATTTGTTCCCCTTCCTAATGCCTGACTCAGGGAAAAACTTCCCTGGTGAACAGATCCTTCCAGTTTGTTTTTTATGACCTACTGTATTAACAAGCTATATCCTTCCGTGTAAGAGAGAGTTTGGTTTGTGACAAGAGGGGGGAAAAACAAAGGATAAACCTCAGGAATGGGAAGGAGGTGTAAACCCTGCTTTGCACAAGCAGATTGCATGGCTGATTTTTGAGGTATGGCACCCCAAAAGCCATTTGGATCCTTGCACTCCTGTGGCTGCTCACTGACACCCTAGCAAACACTTTGTGTTTGTATAACTTTGCTGCTTAATATCTAAATCAGTAGTTGCCCCTTTCTTAAGATAGGCAGAAATAATACTGATCTCTTACAGGATGTTTCTAAGCTCAAAATCACTGAGCATCCCTTTGCCACCTTCTGGACAGGAGTCCACAACTTCTTCCTTGCGCAAAGACCATCTGCCTCCTGAAAACTGCAGGTTAAAATACCAAGCGTATATAATACGGAATAATGTAATTTCTAACTTCTTAATTATTTCTAGCAACCATACCTCTACTACACAACTGCACTGATTTTGCTAGTGGAATAAATACTCTGCTGCTCGTTCTTGTTTTGCGTGCAGACGTCTGAATGCTTTTTCTGTTCCTCCCTCCTCTTCCCTCCCAAAGGTTACTTGAGCATGCATTCTGCACTGAGCTCTCAGTCGTCTGTGGACAGTGAGCTGAGCACGTCCGATGACTCCATCTCCATGGGATACAAACTGCAGGACTTGACTGATGTCCAGGTTATGGCACGCCTTCAGGAAGAAAGTATGTGACAGCGATCTCCTTTGTGTTACGGTGTAGAGAAATGTAGATGGATCCCAACTGTTCTTCTCTTCCCCCTTTCCCCAATGGAAAAAAAAAAAAAAAAAAAAAATGATTTTAATGAATCATTTGAAATATTTGTGATTTCCTTTAAAAATCTACAGACCCAAACTGCCACTTTGACTGAGCAGCTGTAAAACGTTCTCAGGATTGCACGTCTCAAAGCGGAGGATAGCCTTGCAGGCATTACCCAAACCCTCTCTTTGTTCAGTATGTAAGCACCCTTTAATACCCCAAAATATTCCATCCCAGATTGTCTCTGAAGCGCAGGTGAAGGTTTAGGAGTAACCTTTTCATGGCAGTGGCTGTCCAAACAGCAGCAGCTCACTGTTGCCTCTCTGGTTGCTGTCCCCCCACTTGAGCCAACACAAGCAGCTGCCTGGCTGCATGCTGTATTGGTTTGGGGAACTGGCCCAGCTGAAGAAATAGCCCAGCAACATTGTTCTGCTTGTAAATTTTTGTTTTTCTGAGCAGGCTGCCTAACTGCAGCCTGAAATCGTATCAGCAGCTGTCTAGAGGACGGAGTTTTGCGAGTCATTTCTTTCACAGAAGATGCAGGTAGTATTTCACTGCTGTGCTCAGTGAAACCAAACGTTCCAGAGTAGTAGGACTGGAAAAGCTGAAATAACCATTGAAGTTTTGCTCTGGGAAAGAGCTCGGAGACAGCTCTGCAAATTCAACTCAAGCATAAAACCTGTCCGTGTCCCAGCATGTGGGGATTTTGGTTCCCAGTAAAGCATTGGTAAACTTTCTGTCGGCTCCAGTGTGATTTGGACGAGGTCCTAATTGAAGATCAAGGAGGAGCAAAGCGGCTGGATCTGGTTTTCGGTGCAAATTAATCATTAATTTGATTTACAGGAAATAGAGAATGAAGTTCTCTTTTTTTTTTTTTTTTTTTTTTTTTCTTTTGGAGAACATTTACTTACTTTTAGTACGGTGCCGTTACAAATTGAAAAACTACTGTGATCTAGGAATTGGAATGTGAGACCAAAAAGAGCCGAAGACTTCAGATCTTGTTACCACTTTATTACACCTGAGCGCTGCTGAGGAAAAGCTTTATTAAAATTAATAAAGCAAATAACGGCCTTTTTCTTTCTAAATTTGAATATTTTCTTATGCTTTGTGATCACTGAAAAACCTCAAGGGGATCCTGTCACGTTACAGAGTTTCCAGTGAAACACGAAAAGCGCTTCCTCCTTGGGAGGATGGAAGCTTCTCATGCTCGCCTTGTGAAGGGAGAAGAGCGGGGGGGCGCCTGCTTTCTTTTAATGCCCGCAGTGCAGGGACTGCACTGAGGCGAGGGCTTTTCAGCACTTAAACTGACGCCTGTCCCAGCCGCTTGGCTGAAGTAGTTCTTGGTAAGAAGCTGCTGTATTCTGTTAGGCAAGGAGACTTGTAAATAAAGGCGCAGGTTGGGGGAGGAGCTGTAAATAAACCAGACAGATGCACCGTAGGCGTCAGTAAAAAGCAGCTGTGTGTTCACTCAGGGGCAGAAGTGTGTTTTCAAATCTGTGTTTCAACCTGTTGAAACGCTGGTGAGTGTGTAGTTAATTGAATAAAAAGTTCACGCTGTAAATGAGACTCCTATAGGAGTTAACCTAATGGAGCTTGCGTGGCACTGTGCAGTCCACAGTCACAGAGGCTTGTGTAGCTGGCGTAAGGAGTAATTCAGGTCAATTTGAATATTAACTCTTTGCTCTAATTAAACAGTACTGTGACACTGTTCCAGTTTAGAGATGCTGTATGCTGTGAGTGTCTTCAGTAAAGAGAGTTCTCAGCTTGGCTCTCCTTCCAGGGTGAAATGAATCGCTGATAAAAGTATCGCTTCTGAATTTGTCTTGCGACGACGGGGTGAGGAATTTCTGTTTTCACGTGTGGTGACTTTGAGCCACGGTGCCCTCTGTCCCCAGGTCTCCGCCAGGATTGTGCCTCCAGCTCCGCTTCTGTATCGCGTCGCAGCTCCAGCGCCTCCCTTCACTCCCTGCGAAGAGGTACCTACAGCGACCAGGAGTTCGACACGTACAGCCTGGAGGATGAGGATGATTACGACTGTTCCCTGTCGTACCGTAGCGCTCACCGATACTCGCCGTCTCCGCTCAGTTCACCCCGATGCCAGTCCCCTTCCTCCAGTGCAGATTACGGCAGGTCATCCACTTCCCGCATCCGTCCCCCACGGAGATCCGTGCAAAGTCCCATGCAAGACCGGCTCAAGTATGCAAACAGCGAAGGTAAGCTAGCTGTGAGCTTTCCACAGGAGTCAGTGAAAATAATTTTGACTTGCACATTTCGAAAGCGCTGTTATTTAATGGAAGCTAAGAATTAGTTACACGCTTGTCTGCTTTTAAGCACATATATTTTCCGAGAGAGAAGTCTAAACCGTTATACATCTCCACTGCTAACCAGAAGCAGCAAACAGAGGATTTGCTCTTAATTGCAGAGGAGATGCGCCACAGCATGCCCAACCTGGCCAGGACGAGCCTTCGAGCTTTGGAGTCCGTACGGAGCAGTCGGAGCTTGGAGTCAGATCTGCAGGTGCCAAGCAGTCGAATTCCAAGAACTCAGCAACGGTCAGCAGGTCAGCGCGACGTCCTCCGTACGCCCCGCCGGAGCCGATTTCCTTCTGTCTGTCTGAACCCGAGGCCCTTAAAAGGCCCGGTACCCTGAAGTGTTGTTCAAATGCTGTTGCCAGCTGGGTTATTCTTCCTCTTGTTATTCCCTTTCTAGGTCTGGCTCCCAGTAAGCTCAGGTATTCCTCCAGTGCCGGGCAGTCTCCCTTAACAGTGCGACAACCGATGAAAGCAGGGTCCTGCACAAACTCTCTGTTAACACCCCGGCAGCCCGTAAAAGCCTGCAGTTACACGAGTCCTGTTACCGGAGTCCGAAAACCACAGGCATCCTCGCTTAGCACGGGCTCCTCCAGTAGCGGTTGCGCTACCAGAAGCAGTAACATGGTCACTGTGGCAAAAAATTCACCCATTAAAGCACGCACGTCCGTCGGAGGAATCTCGGTGCCCAAGAGCAAGCCGACGCCCCCCTCCAAGAGGTACGCGTGAGACTGCAGGCCTCACAGGCTGATAAAGTGACCTTCATCTCCGATTTTAAAGCGTGACATGGGTATAGAGTTGGGTCAGAGCTACTGATAACTGTAGAGGTGGGGTTGTGGTTGGGGGGCCCCTAAGGAAGGGGGGGGCCCCTAAGGAAGGGGCAGTGCTTAGCTGGAAGATGCATGGACTTTACGTGCTCTGCCCCAGTCAAGAGGCAAAGGGTTGCAGTTCCTTTAAACACCACTGAACTGAAGTTCTGTGACCCTATGCATGAATTGGCAGGCCAGGACTCATCAGCTTCCGGGTGAGATACC
>NW_009260021.1:626611-628767 GCF_000687185.1 Egretta garzetta
CTCGGGCGGGCGGCGGGCGCTGACGTTGGCCGAAGGCAGATCTTGCAGAAGCCCAGCGTACACTAAAACCCCAAACGCGCTCCTGTGTGTATCAACACCTCCCTGGGCCTGTCCTTCTTGTAGCTTTAGTGACTTTTGGGTTGGTTTGTTTTTTTTTTTTTTGTATCCCCAACCAGATTTCTACAGTCGGCGCAGGCCCCCGAGGACGACTCCTGGAAGGATGGGTGTTACTGACGTCCCCCAGTGCCGATGCCCCGCCAAACGCCTCTGTGAAGCAGCCCCCCCCCCAGCTGGCTGGGCGTAAGAACGCTGTTTGACCATGAAACTCAGAGACCCCCCCCTCGCATTGCAGACCCACGTGCATAGCTCCCCTCCTCCTGACCGCCAGCTCCCCTCCCCTTCCGCTAGTCAGGCCTGGGCGCGGTGGAACAGGCAACCGCTTTACTGCCTTCCCACTGCTTAAAACATGACTGAAACACGAGTCTTCACGGGAAGACTGAAAATAGCCTTATTTCACAAAAACCTCCACCCGCAGCCCTGCGGGAGGCTCGGCACAAAGAAATGGCTGAGGTGACCCCCTCCTGAGGCCGCTGGTGGTCCCCTCTGTGCCAGAAGGCAGCGCCTCGCGGCGACTAGAAATAGCGACATAGATCCGTGTTCCATCTGTTAAAAGAAATTAAGCGCTTTTTTTAAGCAAAGCTAATTACCCAGGGAAATGAAGAGGCACAGGCTCAAACTTACTTGATGGCACATATTTATTTGGTGCCTATGTCTGGTTTTGGGAAGGGGAAAAGCTCTTGCAAAGGACTAATAAAGTCTCTTTACTGTTAATGTAATAATTGTCCCAGATGACCCACGCTGGTGCCTCTGTAACTTCGCTACTGGCAACATAAGTTGGGTGGGTTTTTGTCTTTTCCTTCCTTAGCCTTTAGTGAGGACTCGGGGTGGGCATTGCCCAGGGCCTAATGAGTTTTTAGAAGGGTTTGGAAAGTAGGACCAATTAACAAGGCTTCTCTTAAGCATGACTCTCTGTCTTTGGAGTAACTTCATACAACAGGGTGAAAGCAGAGCGTATGTAATGGTTTCCAGAAACATTTTTGTTCTTGCTGCACAAGTCTGAACTGATTTAGGGGCCACATCTTAATCCAGAAAGATGCAATGGGGGTGGGTTGGGGGGGGGGGGGGGTGATGCTTATTTCTAGCTTTTATGATTAGCTTCCTAAATATTTAGGCAGGGGCTAGCTGAAGCTTGTAGATGGCCTAAAGCAAGAGCTGCTTAGTTAGAACATACTCAATCCCTTTCAAGAATAAGGCCTCCAAGATGCTTCCAAGGACTGCATGCACGGGCTGCTTTGCACCACGTTAGTGAAGCATGGTCTTAGCCCGTCCTCCTACAGCACCCGTTGTGCTTTTCTGGGGTAAATCCTCTACCAAACTGCCTAAAGCCATTTCTTACAGCTATTGGCAGTACGATCGCAGTGTAAACTGCTATGATTGAGGGAAGTTAAGTTGATTCGGTGTCAGAGTAATAAGCAACAAATACTTCTTTTTTTTTTTCAGTGTCCTGTTGTAGCCTTCAATAAATTGAACTGAAACTACTTAAAAAAAAAAAAATACTCGACAGGGAATTTTTAAGCTCTTCATTTGCAGTAGTACTCTACGTACCACCTGATCGTTTTTCGGGTGGTCATAGTCATGTTTGCGGGGGGAATATTTCTCTTGGGCTCAGTCACGGGGAAAAAAAACCCACAACAGCGTCAGTAAGTCAGTGGAGCTGTTCAGGCCCCCAGTAACAGTCACTTCATTCCTCTGGACAGCCCAAAATTGCTGCTGCTGCTCCGCTGCCCTCCTGGTGCCGCGGGCGGGCGGGCGCTGACGTTGGCCGAAGGCAGATCTTGCAGAAGCCCAGCATACACTAAAACCCCAAACGCGCTCCTGTGTGTATCAACACCTCCCTGGGCCTGTCCTTCTTGTAGCTTTAGTGACTTTTGGGTTGGTTTGTTTTTTTTTTTTTTTGTATCCCCAACCAGATTTCTACAGTCGGCGCAGGCCCCCGAGGACGACTCCTGGAAGGATGGGTGTTACTGACGTCCCCCAGTGCCGATGCACCGCCAAACGCCTCTGTGAAGCAGCCCCCCCCCCAGCTGCCCGGGGCA
>NW_009260021.1:629018-654502 GCF_000687185.1 Egretta garzetta
ACAAAGAAAGGGCTGAGGTGACCCCCTCCTGAGGCCGCTGGTGGTCCCCTCTGTGCCAGAAGGCAGCGCCTCGCGGCGACTAGAAATAGCGACATAGATGTTAGACATTAAGAGTTTTTAAATTCAACCTGATGTACTCTAATATTTGTCTGAAACTGGGTTTGGGTTTGGTTTTTTTTTTTTTACACTTCTGTATAGAATGTATTTCTGCTACTTTTTATTGTTTGTTCTAGAAGAGGAAGCCGGTTTTTATAACTGTAGCACACTTCAAGCTGTTGCGTTCGAGCACCGCCGTTCACAAGCGAAGGAGCAGTACACAATATTTGTGTGGGTCCGTGAACAGGCAGCTGCAGGGCCAGGGATGCTGTTCAAAACCCGCTGTTCAGCAGCAGCTTCACCTCGCAGCTGAGGAAGGTAACAAAACACCGGTTAAAATTAAACTTTTTTTAAAAAAAAACCAAACAAACAAACCAACCCTCCCTGACTGATGGAAGCGTTTCCCTTCCGAGGGCTTTCAGCTAGCCCCCCGCTGCCCTAACTTTTGTAGAGGGGTTTTCTACTTTGTCTCTTTGGCTATGAAGGATTCTCGCTCCGTGTCCTTTCCCTCAGCACCTGCTGGATGCTGAGTACGGTCTTAGCACGGGAACTACGCACTGGTAGCAACGTTCTCCCTGCCATCGATGTGATTTTGATAGTGTAGTTTAATAAAATGTTATGGTGCTGAAATAGATCTGCTTTATTGGGAGAGGGTTGGGTGGTTTTTTTTTTTTGTTTTTTTTTTTGGTGCTAGGAATGAGGCTTTTCATGCCCCAGCTCTGCCTCTGCCCTTCAGCTCCTAAAGCTCCGCGCAGGCAAAGGGGGCTCCGGAGGAAGCGCGTGGTGCAAGCGCCCATATTCACCGTTAATCTGCTGGGACTTCGTAAGGAGGAGGTGGGTGCCAGTAAAGGAAAACTTATTCACAGCCCTCAGGCCGTGTCTTTTCTAGAACATCCACAAGCGGCTGAAGCAGAACCAACTACGGGAAACAACTCTTGCTCTGTGCTGTAAAGCACCCCTGTGCTTTTTGCATCATTTGCTTTGGAAAGGAAAGAAAAAAAAAAGGGGGGGGGGCGGGGAAGCAATAATTGATACCAAATCCCTGTTCCCTTATCGCCGGGTCATTTCACCCCGAGGGCTGATGCTAGGGCTGGAGGGTGAGGAGCTGAAAGTCGTTAATAGCCATGTTTTACTGTCGCTGTCTTAAGACACAGCTGCACACCATTATTTTCCTGAAGCTGAAGTAACCCTCTTCTACTGCAGAGCCAGGCCCACCTCCCTGAAAGGGCGCAAGGGAGGGCGCCCGGCGCGAGCACTGTTAGAGGGGAGGCAGAGGAGCCGGAGCGTGGCATAAACACCTCCCTCCACCGTGAGAGCAGCAGAGACAACTGCTTTCACACAAATAGGTTCTCCCTACCCCGATAAAGCGCCGCAGGCTTACAGTGCAGCCTCATTAAGGCTTTTCCTTTACGGAGAAGGCTCTTTTCTAAAGAAAAAGGGGAAAAAAAAAAAAAAAAGAACTTTTTTTGCCTGGTGGAAAAGCTGGAGTCTGGTCACACTGAACTTTTTACCATCCCCGTGTGCTGAAGGGTAACAGCCCAGCAAGGCCCCAGATGGCTCTGTTGTTTGGGACATCTCCGGGTGTCCGTACTGGGCTCGCTGCCCCAAAGGTGAGCGCACGCTGCGGTTCCCAGGCAGTGTGCTCCTCCGCAGCCTCCCGCGTTGAGGCCCTGCTGCTATTTCGTGGCTATTTAACAGATCCTTAGTGCCAGGCAGAGCACAAAAACTCTTTGGAAAAGCGTTCAGGTGAAGGGTCTGTTCCAGTTACAGCTTCTCAGGGATGCAATATTGTTTCTGTGAAGCACTGCACCCAGGGATGGAGCTTTGGATACGCGTTTCTCCCCAGAGCAGAGGCCAAAAGGAGATGTAAGCAGAGAGGTGAGGCAGGGCCACCTCACCCCGAGGTCAGCGTCTGCCTGAATTCACGGGCGTTGCAAATACAGCTCCGATCCCGACAGCACGGGGAGGTGGCTGCCCCACTTCGGGTGAGGGCCGGCTGCAGGCTTCCAGGCCAGGGACCAGGAACATTAACCACAAATCCCAGCTCTGCAAGAACCATCACACTAACGAGATGTTAATTGGCACTTTATCCTTTCATTTTTTTAAGCAAGCCGCTCTCGTACCACAGGATCTCCTCTCACTTCCACGTTCTGCTCCACCCAGAGCCCTAGCAGGTAGCCTTAGAATGCACCTTTGCCTCAACCCAAGATAACGATCAGCTGAACTCAAACAGTTTCTGCAAGTTTAAGAGGAAATCCAACTCCCTCATGCCGATGCATGAGCCGCTTCCAAACCCCGTCAGCCTGTAACGCTCCCGAGGCAGATGAGGAAGGGTTTTGCAGGGAGGACAGTGAGCAGTGGAGGGCTCGGTATGATGAACTCTTCTAGGAAAAGCAGGTTCTTCCCAGGGGAAAGGCATCCATTACTGGGGCTTTCCCTCAAGACAGGGGGGTGAAATCACAGAAAATTGCCTTAAAAAAAAAAAAGGTTTCACATAGCCTTTCACGTAGCTTCTGGGAGCTGACACCGCTCCGGCGGGGCCTCCTCTCCACCCACAAGAGCTCCGAGCAAGCGGGGACCTCATCCCACAGCGTCCCCCGGCTCCGAGCTGGCAGCAGCGGATTCTCTCCCCCACGGGCTCCAGCACCTGCACCAAAACGCAGCCCAACCCTTCCGAAGCCGAGGGGAGGTTTGACAGGGCCGGCACGCGCTCGGCGCGATCCCGCACACACGGTACTTCCTACCACCAGTCTGCACCGGGCGCCAGACCTTTCACAGAACTTAACAACTCTTGCTTTCTGTACAGTAATTTTATTTAAATCAAGTTGTTTTTACACTAATGCCTCAGTGCGTCCTTTAAAAGGAAAGGAAGTATTTTCTTTAAAAAGTATTTGTACATTAAGACAACAAAATCGTAGAAATGAACACAGTGACATCAACACTCCCTAGAACATGCACAGCTGTACACTGAACGGTGGCTGTAAGAGGAGGAGGGGAGAGGAAGGCAATCTTTCTCTACGCTCTACATTTGATGAATGCAAACAGAAACAGCCGCCCGCGACCGCCAGAACCCCTGGCGCTTCCTGGCTATCAAGATCCCGTTACCCTTAGTTGAATTTCAGCCTCGTAGAAGACAAACCCGGACGAGCGCGCGAGTTCAGAGGAGAGCTCCTTACCTGGCGCCGGCTGGGGAGCTCCAGGGTCAGCGTAACGCTCGCCCGGAGAAGCAGGGGAGGGAGCAGCAGCCCCCGCCCCGGGTCAGCCGCCCAGTTAAGCCTCCCCTTCCCACGCCCTGGCGGCTCCCACCCGCTGCGAGAAGCCGCTTCCTTCAGCCAAAAAGGTGCAGCGTCCTTTGGAGACCGCCTGGTGCTTTTATGAGATTTCCCTCATTTCCATTTCGTCTCTTGGAACGCAACAGAAGCCCCTGCCCCCCCTCGGCCAGAACCAGTCCGACCCTTCAGGTGCCCGGGGGGGCAGAAACAGCTTTGGCAGCTCCCAGCGGCCGGCAGCTCCGTCCCTGCCCTCCGACAGGAGCACCTCCGCCGCGTACCTGCCCCTACATTTGGTTATTAGCCTCAGGTTTGGTTTGGCTTTTATTTTCAGAGTTCATGATACTACATCCTCCGAAAGGGCCTCTTGCCGTCGGCCCATGGCAAAAGCAAGCGCCCCGCCGACCCGCTGTCCCTCCCCTGCCCTGGGTTTGCAGCCCCCACCTTGAGCGCAGAAGCGCAGGCAGCAGGAACCTGGCACCTCCTCAAGGCAGACTGGCCCCCGGGTTCACCTTAGCAAGTGATAACGTTAGTATTCCGTTTAGTCCACCCTCAAACGAAGAACAGGAGAAATAACGTGAGAAAGCAGATACGTTACTGCAACCTTAGCTATATGCGACCATCTCCTTTACTGTATTGATTTAGCCACAAATTAAGGGGGGAGGGGGGGGGAGATGAGGAAGAAGTGAGGATGAAGAGGCAGCCATTTCAAAATGCTGAGGTGACCCAGCACCGTCTCCTCCCACCTGCAGAAAGACCTCCAGGAAAAGGGAGATTTCACCCAGAAGCAGCACCTACGCCTCTCGGGGCACGAAGCCCTCGCCCAAAAGCCGTTCCTTCTGTGACGCTTGCAACCTCGACGTGCCGAAACGCTACAGAACCACCCGGGGCCGGAGGCGCAGGGAGAGGCACCCGGCTCGCCAGCGTTTGTAGAAAAAGTGGGAAGTCCCCCCCCCTGTACGCCCATCCTGTCCCCCCCGCCCCGAGCGGCCCTCAAGGGGGTCCCCTCCACGGGGAGGACGCTGCTCCCGGCGCTGTGCCCCCCCCGGACGCTCACACGGCAGCGCGAAGCTACACGGACACAGGGGCGAGCCATGCACACAACCCCGCAGAGCTGGAGGGACTGCCCACCCAGCCGAGAGGGGTGTAGTTGGGACAGGAAAAGAAACAACAGAACAAAACAAAACAAATCCCTTCAAGTAATTTAAACCAGCCCATTCTCGAGGTGACGGCAGCAGAGCAGCAGTGACCGGCTGGGCCTGTTCGGGGTGATAAGGCAAAAAAGTCTGAAGTCCTGGAGGGATGGAGGAATGAGAAGGTGTCAGTAGTGAAAGATTAAGAGTTATCCTGTAGGTTGCTTCTTCACACTCCTGTGATTCTCATCTCCAAGTGACCCGCACCAGCTGCCTCCAGTTACTTCTGCACACAGCTTGGCCAGGCGAGCCCGCCGCAGGCAGCCGACAGGATGATATAGATGATAACCTGGAGAGAGAGAAGGGCCACCTCAGCACGGAACCCTACGGCCATCCCTCGGCCGACTGCCGGCTTGGCCGGGCAACCCAAACGCAACCCGGGGTTTCCCAGCGTATCGAAACCCCAAATAACTCCTGAAACGCCCTACAGGGCTTTGTGGCTGTGCCTCGTCCTCCACACCCTGGCAGCAGCGCGGGGAGGAGAACCGTGCTCCAGCGAAGGGCGGTGACAAAGTACGTCACACAGCCAACCTGCAACCATGCTTCAGCATCCCCACCTGAGCACGGTTTGTGTTTGTTAGAGGCTGGGGGTACACCCTCACGTGGAAATAAAGCTGCTGCAAAGCTCAGTCACAAGGCTCCAACAGGACCGAGGCCGAAGCAGGCAGAGCAGCCGTCAGCCCCAGCCCTTGGCTTCTACTGGAGCCAGCAGAGCAGCTGCCTGTGACAGGCATGGAGAAGCCAGACGGTGGGGCCTGGAAAACTTCTCCCGTCGCTGCTGCCCCGATGCTCCTCTCTCCCCACCTCACACAAGACCATCAAAACATCTTGGTTTACAGCCAAGACCCTCCCGGGCACAGAGCTGAGCTGACGCAGGTCTAAGGACAGTAATACGCTGTTGGTGTTTTCCAGTAGTTAAGCCTGACTTAAGGTTATCGTGCTCCACACTTACAATTGATACAATGATGATGACGATGGTAAGCTTGAGGTTCTTCATACACATGGCTCTAGCGAGGTTCCTGCTGGTAGTTTTGAAAGTGACTGACTGCAAAAGAAAGTAAAACCACCAATTAATTCCTGGACCTGCTGCGAAGGCAGCGGCACGCCCAGGGCCTCGGCGAGGAGGCTCTTCCCAGCTACCACCTCGCTAACACCCCAAACCCCTGCCGGTATCCCCTCCAGAGCCGGCTGACTCCTGCATTTACACCAAGACACAACTGAACAGGCATCAAGAAAACTGTCCCCACACCGCTTTGGGGCTAGATAAGTCTAACCAGCGCAGGGGTGCGCCTTCCCACGCTCAGCTTGGGAGAATTAAACCCAGACCGTGCCTAGGTCCGCAGGCTGCCCACAAGGACCTTACAGCACTTCTGGTCGGGCTCTCGTTTGCCTTCCAACCTCTCGAGAATTGAAGCGCTCCGAAATATTTAAGGCACTACTGATCTAATCTCCGACCTGTTACACACAACTTCATTACCGTAAATCCACCTGCTAAAACCCGTATCGCTGCTCTTGACCGCGCTTCCGCCGGGGCTCAACCGGTCCTTCCGTGCTAGAACTTTCCTCCGGTATTCGGGCTTGCTGCATTTTATGGGAAGTTTGCGGTGGCCCTGTTCCAAGTCTCCGCTCCCTGTCCTGCAGTTCCACCCATCCAGGGCAGGTTTGGGCCACCCAACGCCCTCGAGCACCCACCAGGCTGTGTTAGTGCAACCGTTCTCACCCGCTTTCCCCGAGCGGCTCGCGCAAGGATTCGCCTGCCCAGAGAAAGGCGGCAGCACCCGAACAAGCCAACTCAGCAGCACGCTCTGCTGGTTATTTTCCAGGTTTTCCCCACAAACCACCCCTCGACTTTTTCAGGTAAGGCTACAGCAGGCAGAACTGCATCCCCCTGAACTGTAATTTCGACTTAAAGCCGATTCCCACGCTCAGCCACCAGCTGGACTTTGGGCGCGCTTCTCTTGCTCAGCTTTGCAGTTCCTACCTGTGGCTGCAGGACACCAGCACGCCCCAGCTCAGCCCAGCTTGTTCTCCAGAGGACAGGGCTACTCTGACCACCAGCTGCCTCAGAGCTCCCTCCCAAAAGGCGGCCCTTGCCACTGTTTCTAGGAGGGTTCTAACACACTTGGTTTATCTACAATATTCTGGTGGTCAGGCCTCATACAGGAGTGATAAAACACTTAGTCTGAAGTCTGAGAGCTTCAGGCCTGGGTCTCCTGGGACGCTCAGCTTTGGGCTCTCAGACAGTCACACCAGAGGCATGGCCCATTCCTTCATTCTCTGCATGGTTTCCAAGAACCAGCCCTCCCTGGGAGAGCTCGTCCCTGCATTCAGCCTAACTGCCGAAGGAACTCCAGTCCGTTTGTCCAAAGCACGCCCTGAGGTTAGGCCACCTCCTGCCCCCACCTGGGGAGTGGTAGGGTTTAACCACCTGGTAGCTGGGGACTGCACTCCCTCCTGGCTCAGCTCCAGGCATCTCCACTGCCTCTTGAAAGCACGAGTGCTTTTTGCTGGCTTAGAGGTGTTTGGATCTCCACAAGCCCCACGCAGGAGATGCCGGCTCTCCGCTGGGCTGAGGACTGCCTTCCGAGGGGCGGGTGCCAAAGGAAATGGGCACCAAGCTGGGACTCTGCAGAGGAAGATGCAGAGCCGGGTCTAGAAATTCCCAGGGGAAAGACGACAAAGCTTCCAGAGTGTACGACCCTTGACTAGGTAACATAATGCTTTGTAATTACGGTAATTCTGGTTCTTTCAGTCTTTGCTCCCTTAGAAACACTCCCTGAAGCTCCAGAGTCCTGTACAGACTATTTAGGTGGAACAATTCAGCTTTTTTTTAAATCAGCCACACTTTCCCCATTGGCATGCTAGAACAACTCTACAGGGTAACGTATTTCCAGTTTATCTGCATCAAGCTGACTTCGGAGCAGGCTGCAAGGGAAGTTTTAATCATGATCTCTAGCTTTCCTCTCGCTCCAGATAAAGAATGGGTTTTGCCCCCGACTCGGGCACAAGAGATGAGGACAAGGAGCACCCCCACTTGCACGGGCAGCGTGTTGCCTGCGCACTGGCTGCAGCGAACAGGAGCAAGCTGAAGACAGCTCTTTACCAGGACGGGGCAGGAGGTGGCTGGTCCTTGGGAGCAGGGCATTTATTTGCCCAGCAGCACGGCCCGCTATTTAGCAGTCGCCCACAGATCCCACCAGTGCCGGCGGGATACAGAGCAGAGGTGCAGGGGGTACCTTCACTCTCTGAAGGGAGCTGCAAGGCTTCCCTGTCTGTTGAAAAGCGGCTCTAGATGCTGCTCGTCACCTCCGCTGCTCCCCACGAGCACAACCGACGCAGTAACACGCTTTCCCCGTTTCCAAGTTCATCCCCAGACTTACCGAATCCACAAGATTCTCTGTTTTATCGATCAGCAGCTCCAGCTTCTCTCCTCTTTGTGCCACAAGGTCTGGAGAAAGAGACAAAAATCCAAACCTGTAGGTGGAATCCCAGCGCAAAAAGCCGCTTCCAACACCCAAGCCCACCTGCGCGCCAGGAGCTCTTGGCAGTGGCTTGTCAGGCACCAAGTCCTCGGCCTTTCAGAGACTGCCAGGCAACAAAACTCGGGAAACAGTCTCACATCACACAGGCCACGTTTTGGGACTGACCTGACTCAATTTTGGTCAGTTCCAGAACTAACCTTCTCTTTGAAGCGGTCAGACTTGTCAAAACCCGAATCAGAGTCTGACACACAGATAGGAAAAAAAAAAAAAAAAAAAAAAAAAAAAAGAGAGAGAAAAAAGCAGCTACCGAGGAGCATTTTCCTGACAGCAGCTGCAGGAAAGCCACAGCGGCCAACAGACCGAATCGGAGCGTGCTTCACCCCATCGCAGGCTGTGCAAGCGCACCCCCGTGCTCCTCACGCCCACGCGCCACCCTCAGCCGAGCTCAGCGCCAGTAACAGCTTGCCAACTCGGAGCTCCTCCAGCCCCTTCTTCAGCAGCTCATCCTGTCGAGAAGAGGCCACCCCACCATCAGCTTCGCTCTCGGTAACTCTCCCCGCGGGACTGCCCCTCTGGCCCGGAGGAGCTCTGCACGCGTGGCGCTGAGGGAAGCCAGGTACCTATGTTTCGAACCATGATTCCTTTCAGTTCATCAATTTGAGCTTGCGTCTCTGCCACCTGGTCAGTGCCCTTGCTCTCCGAGTGGTATTTCTGTAACAAATGAATAGTCAGTGAAAGCGGGGACCTTCGACGTCACGCTTCAGTTCCTTAAGACAAAAAAAAAAAAGAAAAAAAAAAAAATTCCTGGTCGCTACAGAACAGCAGAGTCATAAACGTGAGATTTCAAATTCCCAGAGACATTTATAAGTGGGTAGTAGAGCAAAATCTGACTTTCGCAGCCTCTTACAGATCATACAGGCCCATCTGCTCCTGCACCGCGGGAGCCGCAAGGCAGCCGAGTGCCTGCAACTTCCCGAGTGCCCAGAAATAACAGCCCCCTTCGGAAGCCTAAGCAACTGGCAGCAAGGAAGGGAAGTTAAGACAAGAATCGGAGAGATACGGCTCACTAAATGCCTGGGCTGCTACCAGTGGTCCCGCTCCCACACATCATTTCTGAAGGCAACACGCTTGCACGACCTTCTCTACTTCTCTCTAGAAGACGTCAAGAGAGCCCTGCAATTTCACAAGCAAGGCAGCACGCGGCCGTCTCTGCAGGTGAGCACCAGAGGGAGTTCCAGCAACGGGGAGGAGGGCCTGCGAACTGGAAACACCACACCAGGAGATGCTGAGGGCGGCCAGCTTGGGTTGCCGAACTGCTCTTCCCAACACAAGGAGCCAGGAGCCAGCCTGCCGTGTACCAGAGCCACCCAGGAGGATTTCACACGCCACCTCCTAGCTGCAGTCTGGCACTTGCCGACGGCTTTGCTGATCCTGAATCCCTCTGGTGTACGACAGCAAGCAAAGAGGCGTGCCCCCGACACCCCAGCGGCGCGCTCAGCGCCTGTACGGAGCAAGCTCGCCCACCAGCCTGCCGGGTACCTGCAGGAGCACGCTCCGGTCCACGGCCTCACGGAAGAAAGCCAAAAACCATGACGTGGTGCTAACCTGTGCACCATTCCTCTCACCCCTCTCCCCCTTCATTCTTCAGAAGTGACGGGGCCTTCACTCAAAGACTGTCCTTCAGGTTTGGGGATGGCGAGTAGGACTTCGGCGGCCGCGTGGTGCAGGCTGGCAGGCGAGGGAAGCGCTAGCAACACCCGCAGGTTAAAAGGAGTCAGCGTTTGCAGAATCAACGAGGGAAACGGAGGTGAAGCCAGAATTGGATAACCAAGTGCTGCTACCCCTGGATTGATTTTAAGTCCCTGCTCTCATCACAGGTCCTTTGCAGTCAAGCACTGCCAGCCACAGCTCCTGTTGCCCCGCTCCCTGTAAGTCACCCTCGCCCAGGGAATCGGGTCTCTATGGCAAAACTCTTGCTCTCCTCTGAACCCGCAGCCATTGCACTCGCACCTGAAGGCCTTCCCGAAGCACCTCTGCTCTAATCAGAGGAGACTGACATCTAAGGAGACTGACAGCAGAGGCCAGGGCTGGTTCACAACTGCTCTACTTGATGACCACCCACCCAGCTGCTGAAACCCCAGTTTTCCTCCGAATAAGCGTTGGATTTGCACCCATTTCTGACAACGTGGGAAGCAGGAGGCTCCAACACGAACAGCATTCACATGCTCGGGTCGTAATTAACAGTTATAGCACCGACTGCAACAGCTCCTTTGAACCTTCTCCTCCGAGGTTAGCTTTGTCGAAGGTGCGGGACGGGCGTGCTATCAAAGCTGGTCCCTGGTTTTCCTGGAAGCGCAGCTCCCTTTGCAGTCTTATCCATGTGCCACACTTGAGTTGTGGCGTGATCTCCGAACTGCTGCGTGATCTCCTCCTCCACCCTCAGCCTCACACTACTTAAACTCCGTAAGGTACAGGAATCACCTGGAGGACAGTCCTGCTCTCGCGCTGCATGCGACGTTTGGCCTTTCATCTCAGCAAGTTTTAGAGCCATTTTGAGGGAAGAGCTTTCTGTCATCACTTAACTGCTATTAGGGGATGCCTGGATTGCTATCAATATGCAAAGGCTAAGGTAGGCAGCTCCTCTCGTCCTTTGGAGAAATGGGAGGCTGGGGTTTTTAGAGGATTATCACCACCATGGCTCCCAAGACCGCCTGGCTCTCCCGATAAAGCAATTCATTAAGTGTATTCCAGCCATGAAGAGCTCAATCTGATGAGTCATCACTTCATATAGTTTCAGGCTCCACATATCAACGCTTGGCGGAGGAGAAAAAACTCGATCCTATCAGACATAGGAAGTTAATCTAATTTATCATGCACAACACATTGGGCCCTTCTGGAGCCTCGCTGGCGTTATTACTCATTGCTTCCTATCTGCTGTGTAAGCCAAAGAAGAGTTTCTGCAATGAACTGTGTGAAGCTCTACGTGCCCCAAACCCCCTCCACTGCTCACCGAGGGCACCACCACAAACGGCTCCTTTCAAACTCCAATACAAACTTCAGGCAGCAACCGCGCAAGTGCAAATCCTCACTTATCCTTCACCCACCGCAGAGCCCTGGCTCCCCCCTGCACCTCAACCTGCACGCATTACTGCTGGAGAGTGTTACAGAGCTTGTCTGGCTCCTACACTCACGGGTAAGAGCTCTGCTTACAGGTCACCAGCGAAGGGCCTCTCCTCCTGCTGCTGTAACATCACCAAACCTGGCACTTCCAGTGGATCGGCAGAAAAAAGCCAAGCCCTTCATGGAGAACAGCAGCGGCGCTACCATGCTCACCAGCCCCAGCAGAGCACATCGAGAACATCCTACACCACCTGCACAGCACCAGCTGTAGCTGCCCAGATACAGACTGCGTACAAGCTCCAAAAGTCAATACTCCAAGGACATCTTATCTTTAATTCAAGAGAGGTCTCAAAAAACCCCCAAAACCAACCCCAAGCCAACATTGCTCAGGTTATAAAGTTGTCTGTAGTCAGTTAAGGACTCTTTAAGAGTCTTCAAGAGAGTATCAAAACACTTTCCTCATAGACCATATAGCCTGAGGTTTTGGGCGCTAAGGCAGCTATCGATCATATGAGTCACAGGGCAGTTACCTATTCCTTCTCTATCTTCCATCAGACTTCGCTCATTTAATTTGACATCACGCCTAGCAGCAGGCCCGTGCTGTCCCCAGGCCCGTGCTGTCCCCAGGCCCATGCTGTCCCCAGGCCCATTTTCTCTGCAGGTGCTGGAAGCCGCAGACCCAACACAGAAGAACTGCAACCTTCCCACTACACCAACAGCTCACACTTGAAGAGCAGCCCAATCCCACACCCAGAGCAACTGCTCCTTGCTTTTTCTCCTCCTCTCCCCCCCGAAGAAGCCCCACTGAAGCAGGGCAGGGTGTTGCTTGCAGACCCAGGTTACACATCAAGTCAACACTGCATTAAGAAAAAGCGCCCTGGGAAACGCATCTCATTCTGTGGAGGGCTGAATGGAAATGCAAACACGACACGGCGCACTTAAATACTTCCGAAGCTGTACCCCTATCCTGCTGTGCATCACCGACATAAAGCAATACGACTGTTTCAAGTCTCTCCTGTCTGGCACTTGTGGGCTTTGCCGTGCCTCAAATACACCACTCAGCAAGCAAAGCACTTTTGTGAAAATGGGACGGCAGCATGGAGGCTGGATCAGATTCCTGCGGTAAGCACGTAACTCCTCTGCGCTTCACGAGGGGAGCGGATTCCAGCCCAACCTTTCCCTTCAGGAGTCCAAGAACAGACCCAGAGTAGCTGGAAGAGAGTCCTCGGAAACCTGGAAATTTCTTAAAAAGGAGATTGACAGTGTTGTGCATGTGCCTGAACGACAACGTTCAGAACTCAGCTTTAGCCGAGCTGCCAGCGGGGCCGGTGACATCAGCCAGCACAGGCCACAACACCGCAGGACAGCGGCGCCGGCCGGTTCCAGCAACCGAGAGCAACGTGCCATGCTGCCAGCGGGAAAGCTGGGCCAGACTGCTCCCTTCTCACAGCGCAGGAGAGGGGTGCCAGGACACCGAGCTGTGCCAGGACACCGAGCTGTGCCAGGACACCGAGCTGTGCCAGGACTGGGTAAGCACTACAGCAGTGGGCAGGAAGACACCTCAGGCCGCAGGCAGCTCCCCGACGGCCGCTTTCCTCGCTGCAGCTGAGCTTGCAGCACTGCACCAAGGCTCTGTCCCACAGCCCTTCCCACGCTGCTGTTCAGTGCCTGCACAGACCCCGCTGACACGGGCTTCATCTTCCTTCCAGACTGCAGTTATTCCAGCAGAGCAACTCGTCTTGCAAAGACTGCAGTGCCTACGGTCCCCAGACTTGGAATCCAGCATCGTCCTAAACACCACGAACAGCCTCAGCTGCAAAGCGCGAGTGGAGGGCGATACAGATATTCCCCTCGCTCTTGTAATAACCCTCACACTTTTAATTTTGGGAAGGGTCCAAGGCAAATCTCAGCTCAGAGACCATAGGCCCTTTCACAAGTTATTTATCCTGCTCTTTAACCGCCTACCTATCTTGGGAATGGAAATCCTTGGAGCCTCTGTGCGAGCTAGCTGGGAAGTCTACCATGGTTCTGTACACAGCACTTGACCAAGTCCAGTTTTCTTTCCTCCTGAAAAGGATGCGATACCATAAGCAAATACCCTGCCACACTCCAGCAGCGTGCTACTGAAACGACCGTGAAGTAAGAAGGAGAGAAGTGAGAGGCGGTTAGGGATTACGCGATACTCCAGTTCTGAGAATCGGAGTAACGTGCGTTTGCCGCGCTCCTAGTGACAGTCAGTGAGGTCAGCTTGCGCTAGGCGGTCAGCTGGAACTAGGTTTGACATGGAAAATATTACCATTAAGACCTAATCTCCAGTGCAGCGGCCCAGTACAAACAGTTAACGCATCGCTGTTAACCCCAACCCATTTTTCCCCCCAAAGCAGTGAAGCAGCCCAGCTGCAGGGGAAGCGTGGGGAGAAGAGCCAGCTCCCCTGGCTTTACACCCAGACTCAGCATGGCGCTTCGCTTCCGAGCGAGACAATACAAGAATTTCCAGGGAGAAGTTTGGCTTGTGAGGGAAAAATCCCATTTAGCAACATATCTCACCAGCTGTGCAGCTAAGACACTTGAGAACTCGCTGTTCATTGCATAGGGGAGGGCCGTCTGTGCTCTCGAGCCATACGTGGTCTGAAACCTCTTCTTGATTTCATTCAGGAAGTTGAAGGCTCTGGATCGTTCAAAGTCCTGGAAGGAAGAGAGCAGACCACATCCAGAGCTGTGTCAAGTCAGGAATAATGAAGCGTACGGGGCACGTAACCGGTTGCAGAGAAACTGTAATTGTCAGCTCTTAACAGGCACGCTGCACCTCACACCATGGGGCTTGACCGGTTGGCCTGGGGTTCGAATAGCAGCCAGGTTTCAGCCTCAGCAGACTTCACTGGGGTACCCATGGTTCTAATTTTGTGCCTGGTACCTTTGTCCAGCAAGGAAGAAGCTTTTGCTTCAACACTTCCAGAATTGAGGAGTATTACGGATATTTCACTGACAATTTGAGGCTAGCCTCTACATCTGGGATCTACTGCATTAGGGCTGCTAAGAGAGAAACCAGGCAAACCCGAGAACTTAACCTCCAAACCACCTATTCACACGCACTGAGTTCCAGGCTCAGACCTCAAAGCTGTAACTGATGTGAACGGGAACACAAGCAGTAGCTCTAATGGGAAAAAAAAGGCACCTCAGCTTAGCACCCACTATTGATTTTTGTTGACATGCAGATACAAAAAAGGCCAAAACCTGCAAAGAGCCTGTCTGTGCAATAGCTGTAACCAAAGCACTTACATCATCTGTGATGCAGAGGTATATAATCCTGTCTTGGCAGATGTAATGGAACAGATAACTGCAGAGAAGAAAAAAAAAGAAAAAAGGGTCATTTGGAGCTGCCACAGGACTCATCTTCTAGAAGACACCACTGCTTGCAGGGTCTTCAAGGGCTGGAGAAGTAGAAGAGCAAATTCCAGTTACTCTACGGGAAATCACACAGATGCCAACAGATCCCAGCCGCCTTTGAGCTAAGTGTCTCCATTCCTATAAGCTACACTGAATTAGAAACCACCTACATGTTAAAGAATCCCTGGCCTCGCACCCTCCACAGCGCTCCACGCTTAGCAGTAGCTTTTTGGGACATCTGGTTGCCAACCAACTTCAGTTCCATGTTCTTCCAGCTACTTACTTGTAAAAACCAAGCCTTGGCAGGATACCCAGGGATAAGATTTGTGCCTGATCCTAACCAATGTACATACAAGCATCCACACACCAGTTCACGTGTGCCAAGAGCTGCTGTTAACTGGGAGTGACCAGCCAGGCAATGTTTTAGTGAGCCTTGCTGGTGCAGTGACTTGCTGCTTTAGCCTTGTTTGCATGACCACTGGGCTGCGCTGCCTTTGGGTTTCATTGCAAAGGCTAAGAGACAAAAGCAACCACAGCAGAAAACGAATTAGACAAAATAATAATCACGCTAAACAGACTGGAACCATGTGGCCAGGTTAACTGCTGGTGTAAGGATGCCTTCGATGGTACTGAGCCAACACAGGTGTTAAACGCAACCCTCAATACCCTGAAAAAACAGTGCAAACCAGTTCAAAGCAGTATTTTCCTACCAAAATTAAGCCAAGCCGTTATTTTAGGCCCACCAGGAAAGAAAAACCTTAGCCTGTACACAACTAAACCCAACCCAGAACTGATCAGAGCATTCTAGTTCAACTCACTGGCTTTAGCTGTTGCTTTTTTATTACATTGCCCCCTCATCACCATTTGCCGCTCCGGCAGGTGATGTATTCTGATGAGCACAGCAGGACAAAATAGGAACAGAGTTACAAAAAGACCACAGGAATACTTCTTTTTAATTCTTTTTCTTTAAAAACTCTGCGTGTCCTTTCGCGTTGACATTCTGTGATTCCCAAAAGTTTCCCCAGTGAGCGTGTGGACCCTCTTACAAACTCCAGAACAGCAGCGGGTTAATGCCCGTGCTGCGCAGCAGTCGCCTCGCACAGCTCTAGGGGCACAGCTCGGCAGCTTTCAAACTCAGGTTTTGTAGTATCTAAATAAGACAACACCGAAATAAGCTTTAGGGGTGGGCTAGAAGTAGTTTACTGCCCTGAAGGCCTGTTCTCATTTAAAAAAAAATAATAATCCCTGCATATCTGCAACTATTGCCCCTCCTTCCTGGAAGGAGAGAGGCAAAGTTTGTCTGGCACTGCCTTGCAGGCTCCCCAGTGACTTGTAGAAGAACCTTAACAGCAGGGACGGAATAACCCCAAGAACTCCTGATGCAAGAGGGCTGTTTTTCCTTGGAGATTATATAGAAGACCCACAAGTTCTTCTTAAAAACAAGAACTCCTGAGTTTAAGAAGTTCAAACAAAGTTAAAAGAGACTCAGGTTTTTCCTGTTTCATAAGGGAAATGATCCAAGACAGATAACCAGGCAGTTTTCTAGCTTACAGGCTGGGACCTGGCAAGGCAGAAGGATCCCTGAAACCTTACAGACAGAAGAATTACAACTCCTTGTGCTCACTCAGCTTCACAGCTTTCATGTTCTACTCAGTTACCATGGTCAAGGGAAACAAAAAAAGGCTATTCTGTACCTCTACAAACCAAACCCCTTGCTTTTTGACAGCAGAAAGAAGTTACCAGCTCTGAGCATGTGTGTGTGACAATATTCGATCCCCCCAGGCAGACGGCTGGGAACTCTTCCTTCCCCTCTCCTAGAGGGAAGGCAGGGTTGGCAGGGTCTGACTGCAGACGTGGTTGTCCAAATCACAGGAAACAAGCCAACGTAGGACTTGTCAGAAGAGACTGACTTTAGCAGAGGAGACGCTCTGCTGCTAAGCTCGGCGTCCAGAGCCGTGGAACGGCACCTGTGTGTTTTACTAGCACAACACAAAGCAGAACCACCACAAACTGCAGTGGTCTGCTGCCACATTTGTTCAATCCTCATTAAGGAAACAGCGAAGATCGTACACTTGGCAGCATGCTTTGCAAGCGTAGATGCATTAGTTACACATCTCTCAGTGCTCCCCAGCAAAGAGCAAACCAATCTCTACCACGATTCAAGTTTTCATCTGTAGAAATGCACTACGGCACTCCTAAAACTCCACTTTGTAGTTGGCTGAACAGCACTCAAGGCAAAGTTAAAACAAAAGAAAATAACTGCACCCTTAAAACTACAATAGGAAAAAAAGCCCCGACTCAACTGCCCCAATTCTTACCTCTTGAATCCTCGGGCAGCCAGAACAGCTTTAACGCAACAGCTTGGGCAACACTGAGCATCCAGCCACGCTGCCAATTCCAAAGACAGAGCTGAAGCAGGATCCAATGCTTCTAAATTTGCTTTCTCCACAATTCTTTCTTTAGTTTGCACACCAGCACATTGACTTCTCTACGTTACACATGCAATAAGGCAGCACAGGTGATGTGACATCTAATCCCTTCCATTCTACCAACACTGACCAAGGGCTGTTCAGAGATCTGTACAAGCCCGGAAAAAAAATCCTTCCGCCCCACAGACTGGATTTGTGGTAGCTCAGGGTGGCTCCACAACATCTGCCAGCACGACTTAAAGCAACTAGGGTCCACAAGCAATCTGAGAAGGGTGACATTTTTACTGAAAGCCATGTTCAAGCCTCAGAAAAGCCAGCAAAAGCCTCCACAAGCAGGCTATTCTGTACCTCTACAAACCAAACCCCTTGCTTTTTGACAGCAGAAAGAAGTTACCAGCTCTGAGCATGTGTGTGTGACAATATTCGATCCCCCCAGGCAGACGGCTGGGAACTCTTCCTTCCCCTCTCCTAGAGGGAAGGCAGGGTTGGCAGGGTCTGACTGCAGACGTGGTTGTCCAAATCACAGGAAACAAGCCAACGTAGGACTTGTCAGAAGAGACTGACTTTAGCAGAGGAGACGCTCTGCTGCTAAGCTCGGCGTCCAGAGCCGTGGAACGGCACCTGTGTGTTTTACTAGCACAACACAAAGCAGAACCACCACAAACTGCAGTGGTCTGCTGCCACATTTGTTCAATCCTCATTAAGGAAACAGCGAAGATCGTACACTTGGCAGCATGCTTTGCAAGCGTAGATGCATTAGTTACACATCTCTCAGTGCTCCCCAGCAAAGAGCAAACCAATCTCTACCACGATTCAAGTTTTCATCTGTAGAAATGCACTACGGCACTCCTAAAACTCCACTTTGTAGTTGGCTGAACAGCACTCAAGGCAAAGTTAAAACAAAAGAAAATAACTGCACCCTTAAAACTACAATAGGAAAAAAAGCCCCGACTCAACTGCCCCAATTCTTACCTCTTGAATCCTCGGGCAGCCAGAACAGCTTTAACGCAACAGCTTGGGCAACACTGAGCATCCAGCCACGCTGCCAATTCCAAAGACAGAGCTGAAGCAGGATCCAATGCTTCTAAATTTGCTTTCTCCACAATTCTTTCTTTAGTTTGCACACCAGCACATTGACTTCTCTACGTTACACATGCAATAAGGCAGCACAGGTGATGTGACATCTAATCCCTTCCATTCTACCAACACTGACCAAGGGCTGTTCAGAGATCTGTACAAGCCCGGAAAAAAAATCCTTCCGCCCCACAGACTGGATTTGTGGTAGCTCAGGGTGGCTCCACAACATCTGCCAGCACGACTTAAAGCAACTAGGGTCCACAAGCAATCTGAGAAGGGTGACATTTTTACTGAAAGCCATGTTCAAGCCTCAGAAAAGCCAGCAAAAGCCTCCACAAGCCAAATACCAAAGACTCCAACAGTTTGATATCCACAGCTGAGCACCCTCCAACTCACTTTGGAGTTGTACAAAAATAGAAAACTTGATTTCTTATCAACTGCCTTGGTGCTTATTGCTTCAGCTAAATTCAAATCCTGGTTATGCTGCAAAGTTCTGGGGAAAGAGAGTAGCTATTGAGCTGACCGCACGTTCAACCAGCCACTAGCATGTCCAAATAGGATTTTGGCTTCGCTCCATCTATTCCTATCCTCGTGCACGTTCATTGCTCTCTCCTCCCATACCCAGAAGAGAAGCATTACTCACTTCCCATGTGAATAGGTCAGTTTGTTGTTTTCAGATGGTATTTTCGCCAGGATCTGCTCTGTCACCTCCAGGAAGTTTCCTCCGCACCAGGCATGTTTGGCAAGGATGGTTGTGCCCCTTGCCACGACAGCAAACAGGATAGCCATGACTTCACGCTACCTGGAAGTAAAAACACCGCAAGAATTAGACTCCTTTGGCAGAGAAAGCATCATCTGAACAGCATTCTGTCAGCCCTCAGCACAGCGGGAGGGAGGCACACGCTTGTTCAGTACTTCGACAGGATACCATTATGAGAAAGCTGCTCTCATTTCCCCTTTTAGGTTCTGTTCGGAACGACACCAAGACTACAATAACCTCTAGAAGGTTTTTTCTTATTGCATGGCGTCCCTACAGCCAGGGGTCCCATAACAAATGTTGCCTGCCTTGTTTCCACCCAGATTTCTAGCTATTAGGACTTTTTTTTTTTTTTTTTTCTCTCTTCAACTGAGCCTTGAGTTTTTTCTTGCTTGTTATTGAAAAAAAACTGCCTGCAGCCAGCAAGCTCCAGTTCTGAAAGGAAGTAACACTGGCAGCGCTGTCAACAGCAGCTTATACAGACCAAGCCCACCATCCCTAACACATGACTGTCTGAGGGGTGAGGCCTTGGCTTTGATTGCTATCAAACTGAAGTAGAAAAACTGCCGCTCGCTTGGAGCCACACCATAAACATCCCCTTTTATTGGTCTAGAGACGCTCACTGAGCGTATGTTGTCCCAAGACTGCTGTAAAACCACATCATCTGCACTTCTCAAAGCGAGACAGCGCATTTGCGGATTGATTATCCTCAGCATCACACCATTTCTACAAGCCAATGTTCTTGCACACGTGCCGAACTGCACAGGTCGCAGCGTGCAAGCCTCGGAGGGCCACACTTCTGTGAAGTCTCCAGAGTTGGAAAAAACACGCCTGCTGCCATGTAAAGGGACACACTTAATCAGCTCAAGTATCATCACATTAATCCTCCGACAGACCCAAGATTTAACATGTGAAACCACATGTCAGAGCACCGCTGTGACATCTGCTCGGCTGATCCAGTCCATCCATAAGCCTCTTTTCTGCTTAGGAAAGACTTAGGAAGACTTTTGACCCTGCAAAACCCAAAAAATCTTATTTTTCACTTTGCACTTGACTGCCCTCGTATCGCCTGCCTCGTTTTGCATCTAGAAACATCTTCATTCTGACTGGAAAGATCGCACACCTATTTCAACGCAACCGAGTAGCTCGGAGACCTCGCTAGAAAGAGGTACAAGAGCGGAGCAGCAGTGGTTTAGCTTCAGGAGCCGAAGACCGCAGGCAGAAAGACTGAGCGTAGGCTATGCCCAGCCGGACTCTCCACCCCTCTGGCCCTGACTGAAGCAACCTATCGATCTCTTCTGTACCAGGGGTCAGGCCTACCAAGTGCCGAGCAGAGAGGTCTGCCCTGAAGAGCTTATGCTTTCATGTGAACTGATGCACAAACGATCACGGCAACGGTGGAAGAGGTGGCGGAGGAATGCAGAGCTGTTAACAAGGCCGTGAAGCCGAAGTACAATCACCACCCCACCGCATCGGGGCTGGCTTTGTCAGTCTGAGCTTGACAGATTCAGGCTTGGCCAGCAACAATCAGGTAATCTCCCAAACCCCCCGCAGGTTTAAGAGCTCAACATCGGAGGGGAAAAAGAATAAACTCGTGGATTTATTTAGAGACTAGGCTCCACGGCTAAGCTACAGCCACCTGGGAGCACCGAGGTGTTCAGAGCCAGCACTGCCGAAAGGAACAGAAGGCAAAGGAGGAGTTTGACGAGGGGCCATGGCAAGCAGAGTGGGAAGCAGAAGAGTAAGAGGTCTCGAAGGACACTGCTTCGGAGCGGAGCACCCAGCCAAGCGCGCTCTAGACAGCCCAAGAGAGTTCATAGCGCGGGTAAAGGGGAAGGGAGAACCCGCCAGCCAAAGCCTCACACCAAGCTCCCAGAGAAGCTGTTCTCCTTTGCTCCTCCTGCCTAGTGGGACAACAAAAGGGCCTCAATAACTACAGGGGGGAGGGCAGAGCACTCAGCAGCAGCTCCCCCAAACCCATTTTCTGCTTTCATTTCCTCCTGGCCAAAAGCTGGTGCTCTCCAACCCACGTACGTGCCCCTTCACTTCCACAAGGGCACAGGGAAAGCCCCTTGCACTGCTTTGCATGGCTCACTTCTCGTCTACTCTGTCTCAGAACAAGACCTGTTTTCAGAACAAAGGCAACTTGTTGCGTTGACCTGCTGCTCTTCTTGAGACAGCAGCTTCCCCTGTCCTCACTCACCGTGCCCAAGTATTCACACGCCCCTTGTTTCCCACCCACCACTCCCACCTAGGTGCCAACCTCACCCTGATACTGCCCAGGGATTTAAGCAACAGGATTTACATCCAGCTGACATGCTCGCACAAAATCTGTTAGGAAGAAGGAACGTGAGGAGCGCCCACGCTAGCAGACCCCCTTTCGCTACTGGTGAGGGAATTGGGGTTTGCAAACAGCAATTCCCCTGCCTCGTCCCCCTCCCTTCCAGGGCGAAGCAAGCAAACTCCAGCTCCTTTAAAAACTTTGGTACAAAGAGGTGACCAACAGCTGGCTTACCCCCAGTCACAGGTATGCTGGCTTGCAGGCTCACAACTGCCCTCTAACATCAATCCTGTCAACATTACAGAAAAAAACCCAAATTCTTTTATATCTAAGAGGAGATGATCATTAAACATAAATACAGGTGGTGCTTCTCATGGTGAATTAAGCAGTGTCAACATCCACCTGAGGATGATTCCAGAAGTTACAAACACAGCAAAGCAAGGGTAACAGTTTTTCCTCTTACACGCTTTCTAAGGGAACTCCTCAACACAAAGATGCCCAAGGAAAAAGAACACACAGCAGAGAAGAAAGCCGTGATTGCTCGCTATCTGTAAGAGAAAAATGAAACATTCAAGACCAGGTTCCAGCACAGGGAAGTAGTTCTACACACAAGGCATCCGCTGAAGCTCCCTCCCACGTGTTGTGGTGGAGGACGAGAGCTCACGTGAGTTCAGAAAGGAGGTGACAAGAAGTGATATGGATTGACATTCATAACACTGAATCACTCACTCCACAGAAGTTCAGGATTTTTTTTTTTCCAGGGAGAAATACTATGAAGAGCAGCCAGTATCTTCAAGCCGCAAAGCGGGTGGCCTGCCAAGTCAGACCCATGGTCCAGCCCCGGTCAAGGTTAGGACTCTCACGGTACTGGAGCTTTAGGGCAGCTCTTGCTCATCACGCTGCTCTTCACATACAGGAACAATTTCGATTTATAGAAAGGCCTACAAAGTCCCAGCGCTCCCCGTTTAGAGCAAGTGCCTTACAGGAGTTGAAAAACACGCTTCCAAGGCATCCTATCGTCTCTTGCAACACTGGAACCACCAAGAACATCACATGACAAGCAGGGAGCCAAGTCATTTGCAAAGCCTCTCAGAAGCCCGACCGCAACCTTTTCCTCCCAGCATCACTGAACCAGCCTGCCAGATCCCATCTTGCTGAGAGCATTTTAGAGCTGCCCCACTACAGAAAATCCAAACTTCCTTCCAGAAAGCTGTATCTAGAAGAGCCCACAGACTGGTCAATCTGCATGCACACAGCCTGCATGCACAAACCCTGTTTTGGGGTGCTCCCAGCACCCAGTTCCCTGACATCCTGCCACAGAAGACTTACGTGGCCAACCTAGCAGACCTTGCTTTTTTTTTTTTTTTTAAGCCAGCCTTAAATTGCTGCATCGACCACGTGTTGATTGCATCAGAGGAGGAAAAGAGCCATAGAGTCCAGTGATCTTTTGCTGCCTCTGGCCTTAAAAAGCTGCCCTCAGCTCTTCAAAGCACGGTGCTACAGCCATGGAAGCCTGAGGGCCACAAAGCAAGGCTCTAGTTCCCAAGGCCAAGACCCACCTACCTCTAGTTAAACACAAGCTGAACGAGTTACTAATCACAAGTCCACCCTCCACAGCCCTGAAGAGACACAAAAGCTTTAGCCTGATGTCCGCAAGATCATTTAATTTGGGAGTATTTAGCATTGAGCAGAAGCGGGGATTCCTCAGAGCTAAAACATAAAGGAATGGGTAACTCCCTGGGAGCTCCCTGCAGGAGCCACCACCTGAAGGAGCTGAAGCAGAAGAGAAGCCAAGAAAAAACACAGACCCAGCACGTTTATCGACACAGATAAGGCAAAACTAAACCTTGGGTAACTCAAGTTAAATGCTTATCACACCAGAGACACGGGCAGCCACACAGCTGATTCTGATCGGGCACAAAGAAATGATTAACTGCCATGCAACTGCTCCCGGTTTCACCCGAGTGAAGAGGCAGCACCTCGCTCCTGTCTGACGAGGTGGCAGAGAGCACAAACGTTTTCCCAGCAAAAAGCTAATGCCTGTGGCAAAAAAAAAAAGTTCCGACTGCCCAGCTCTTCACAAGTGATTCTCTACAAGCTTAGACTCATCCCCTATCCTACACCTTAGCTTTGACTAATTTAGCCAAAAGATGCAAATTACACAACCTGCAATTTATTCTGTTTTCTACTCACTCAGCGCCTGATCTCTTCAGGTGCCCCCAACCCTCGTTTCCCTAATGAGGAACAAGCAGCAAAAGTCAAAGAATTTGTGAGCAGTTACAACAGCACGCTGATGCGCAGCAACACCAACGAAACCAAGAGGAATTGATTATACAATCACGTCCCTTCAGATCCACCACGATACCGTCGCCTGCAGCATTTTGGCCAGTCCAGCAACTGAACCAGAGCGGTGTCGGTGCACGGTACGCCGCCAGGTCACAGCCAGGAATAAACACACACCACTAAGCCTCTTGAGCAATCAGGTGACTGCCGAGTATCAAGAAACCAATCTCTTCACGTTGCAGTCACTCAAAGAACAGAACCAATATAAAGGAGCAGTAGTAAAAGAAAAAAAACCCATCCACAAACCCTCCCCCTGCCACACAGACTGCGGGAGACCAGCAGCCTACAAGGCAGCGAGCGACTAACCTCGGAGCTGGAGAGCCCACACCAGCAGAGCCACCCCTTAATTCCCAGGCTCAAAGTGAGGATTATGAAGTGTTTTAGACAGCTTCTGAAAGTCTCCCTTCTTCTAATATTGGATATTTGCAGGACTGGCATTAGCGAGGCGAGAGCTCAGCAGTACCGTGAGTGAGGTGGCACTCGCTGACGCCGTGGGATCCCAGAGTCCTGCAGCAAGGAAACCACCTCGCTGGATTCACAGTCCTCAGCCGTACTGAGGAGACAACAGCCACGGCCCCCGGCTTTCGGGAGGATGGGTTAAATGAAGTAAAGCAGATTAACGAGGAGCGTATTCCTCTCGATAAGCAGCGTCTCACGCAGCCCTGTAAAACTCCTCTATCACTTTTGTTAGCAATACAAATATATTGAACTGCTAGAGAACATCTCTCCTCAGAAGCTGCAAGAGTCAGGAACTGCATCCACTAAAATCAACCCCCTTGTATAACCCACAGATCACAACTGTTTTCTGCCTAAACTTACAATATTGAATGGCTGGAAGTAGGCAAGACCAAACCTTCCTTAAAGAAAAACTCACTTTGAGATGTCAGGGAGGCCTTGCACAGGAGGGAAAAGGGAAAAAGGCTGCAGTCCTCAGCCACCCAGAAAGCACCGCGGATCCAAGGAGCTCCTCTGGCAGCGCCAGGAGCGCTTGGCAGCTAATGGAGACAAAGCACGAAGGCGACTCGAGTATTGCGTTTGTATCGCAATGCCTATTTACGCACTGCAAGTCACGCTGCAAGACGCAGCGTGCTGCTGTCTAGAAGGCCCCTCGCGGCGTTTGTCGGGCACAGAAAAACCTGCAGCATCCTAAAGAGTGTCAGCAACACGGGTTCAGCCTTCAACGCGAGGTTCAGAACTTCAGCAGGGATGATTTATTATTTGCAAGCGAGACACCAAGCGCCTCGTTCGTTGCTCTGACCTCACTGAGGACCTAGAATAAACCACGGGATGGCAGTTAAGCCAGCTGGGGCAAGAGGTGAACCCAGAAAACTGCGCCCATCCTCTACCAGCAGCACCGCCCCTGCCAGCCACGGGGGACTCGTCAGTTCTTTGTCCTGACCAGAAGATTCACAGCCTCGGTGCCAACAAGGGATGGAGGAGGTTACACGCAGCAACATTTGCAGAAATCCCCTGTACAGAAAAGCAAGGGGCATCGCGTTACTACTGCCTTTAAACATGAAAGAAGTGTAGGTGTTGCAACCCTGCAAGTTGCAAACTGCCTGACTGCAATAAGAAGATGGTTTAAGTACGGTTACTTTGGCGCAAAGGAGCCCAGACTTCCCTTTAACCCTTCCCTGGCACCTGCCAGTTGTTATTTCTTGATAGTCCAGCGTTAAACCCTGCCGTTTATTTGTTCGTTTTGAGCCCGAGAAGCGCGACATCCATGCACCAACCCAAGAGAGGTTCAGCTTCCCCCCTGCCTGCGCGGTGGCTTACTTCAGGTACCTCTGCTTCATCATTACGGAAACAAATCGCTCGGTAAGATTAATCCAGTGTCTCTTCCAGGCCCATAACCTTTTCTGGAAGGCAGCGGAACACCTTTTAAAAGGGGGGGGTAAAGAAACAGAATAGGGCAGCTACTGAATAAGCAGCTCCCTAGGGAGGCAACCCGGACACCCCAACGCACGCTTACTTACAGCACCCCCTGCAAGCGTCACCGCAAGGATTTATGGCTAAAAAAAAAAAAAAAAAAACCCCAAAAAAAAACACC
>NW_009260021.1:655491-661863 GCF_000687185.1 Egretta garzetta
GGCCGCTGCCGTGCGGCGCCTGCGAAGGGCGGCGAGCAGCGTGCCCTGAAGGGGGGGAGCGGGCAGGACCGTGCCTTTTCGTTGAATTTCGTGAGGTTTACGGTGTTTGAGAACGGCCCGTAGGGGACGGAAGCAGCGAGAGGAGGGGACTCGGCGCCTTTAAAGCGCCTCGGGGCTGTTCCCAAAGCCAGCCGGGCTTCTCGGAGGTCGGGTGCTGAGCGCTGCCTAACATCGGGCCTCGGGTGGCCTTGCCCGGCAGCGGGCCTCGCCCCCTCTCCCACCCCCGTTTCGGGTTGCTGAGCCCCGTGGCAGGAGTTCACGGACCCTTTTCCCCACCTCCAGCACCCAGCGCGGGGAGCAGAAGGCGCTAGATGGCACTGCACTTCACCGAACGGGCTTGCAGGCTCCCGGCTGGCAGCTACGCCAAGGCACGACCATGGGGAGAGCTGGCACAAGGACCATCGGCTGCTCCGTCTGTCTGTCTGTCCGCCAGGGGAAAGCATGGGGAGCTGAGCCGCCAGGGCAGCCGTACCGGAGAAACGAGTGGGCTCTGTAAGTTGCCTGGTTTTAAAAGCTTAATACAGTGGTTTTCCGTAGCATCGCAATCTACAGCCCCTGAGCTTTCCCTAATGGCGCAACAGACCCTAGACTCTCTTAGCAAGACTCTGGCTTCTGCTGGTGCCCTTTTTCAGGCTCTGGAGAGCCGTATTCTTCTCCCTAGTTGGGCAGGCCACAGGCTGAAAGTCACGATTGCACCCAGGAAGCCCAATCCTGATCCTGCGAGCCTTGATGCGATGAAAGAAAATTGATCTTTGCTGAGCCGCAGTTATCAGAGAGGCCCTTGGCAAGAAACCAGCAGATTCCGCCCTGAGGAATGCGGTACCCTACAGAAAACAGGAGGACGCGTAGAAAGCGATACTGGCTCACGAAGAGCAGCAAAGGACTGTATAAGCTGACATAAAAGACGAGTTACACGCAAACTGCAGTGAGTGTAGGAGCAAGCGAGTTGCAGGACTGCTCGCCACCAGCTTCGTGTCTAGCTGACCCCATCTGTCAGCGCTGCTCTAACGTATCCGCCGCAGCACTACCTAGGCACCAAACACAACGTTAAATTATTCATCATCGTCAGTCACGGCCCTTCGAAGCAGGAGAGCTTCTGGATGATGCGAGACTGCAGCTCGCAGGCTTGCGTCGCCGGTAGGGGAGGAGGGTGCCCGACGCGTGGGTGTCCGGGGCTGCATCCTGCCCTTGCTGGGAGGTCATACCCCGGGTCATCTTGGAGGCAGCGCCGGCTTTTCCATCTCTGTTGTCTCTGAGGGGCTCAGGTGAATTTGATCAATCCTAAAGCTGCCTTCATCAGCTTTTCCTTCTGCCTCTACCATAATACAAGGACAATTTGGTAAAGAGACTAGCAAATCGGTGCATAACCAAAAGGGAAAGCTCTCGGTGAGCAGAATTCCCTGTTCCAGGGCATCAGGGCTTTTCTTACAAGCTGGCTCCTAGGAGAACAAGTTTTCTCGTGATGAATAGTTTGATACCTGGACACCTCTGAGACGAGACTAAGAAACACCTTGAGAAATCTCAGCCTTCTGCCTCAGGGCACAGACCCAGTGGCTGCAAGGACCTCGGAGGAATCTGTCCTTCAGGGGAACGTGTTGGTTTTCCTTGGAAGCATTGGACAGCATCTGCCGAAGGGAAGGTATCTGACTAGGAGGGCCAATGGCTTGATGAGAAGCAGCGAAGCTTGTGGTCCTGCTGAGATCCAGGATTGTATCCGAGGACTCTCCACAAGGAAGAGGAGAGAGGAATTGAGTCTCTGTGAAGCAGCCGGGTTCCGCACAACGTGTTCCTCCCAGCTGTGCGCAGGAGCCGTGCTCTGGCTTTTGTCTGCCAGACCAGTGCACCGGGCGCTTGCCCTGTGCTAAGCAGGCAGGGACAGCTTAAATTCATTGGGTTGCTGCTGCTGGCTGAGCCACCGTGCCAGAGCCGCGTCCGTCCCTTCCTTCCTTGCTACGCCCACATGTTCCTTCAGCTCTGGGACGGAGCCACGTGGGGAGGGGGGCACTTGGGATTTTGGCACCTGGGCACACTTCCAATCCTGTGACTGGATGCAGGGAGCAAACTGGGGGCCAGGCGACCTGTGCTGGCATGCGAGTGCCTCCTGGGTTGGTCTGCTCTTGTTTGAGCCTTAGTCTTTGGAAAAAACGAGCTCTTGAGTATGACTGGTGCTAATAATTTTAATATACACTTCCTAGCAAGGCCTCACAGTAGGAGAGACTGAGGCCAGCAGCTACGTTTGGGAAGAGGGTGTTGGGTCTGGCAAGTGGGAGAGCAGGCAGGGTGTTTCACCGCGCCACTGGCTGCCCGAGTGACCTGCAGCAAGTCACCTAACGCGTTGTTGTCCTTCCACACCGAGGGAAGGTGGCTTTGACCCTTACTGCCTTCTTTTAACCACTCAGCAAGACTTACCGCTCTGGTTGTGGGTTGCGAGATGCTGGGAGGCGAGGGAGACCCTACCGGTCCAACATCCCCGTTGCTGGTGTGATGTTGCTGCATCGCACCTAGCCTTCCGCGATAGCTGGTGTGTGGGGAGCCCACCCTTGAGTCGTGCTGCAGGTCTGGGTGATCTCTTCCTCCGTGGAAATCTGTCTGTGTTTTCCTTCTGAACTGCTGAGTCAATTCCCCATGGCGGCTGTACCTGCAGAAGGAGGAATGGGGCTGCTAGGGGGGTATTAACACCCAAGGGGAAATGTGCGGGGTTATAAAAATCCCTTTTTGGTTGAGGAATTGGCCGCAGGCAGGATGCGAAGAGATCAGCATTTGTCTTAGCCCGGCTCCGCACTTAACCTTGAAACCTCTCTCTGCTGCCGCGAGAGGAAGCGGTGGGGGCTGTCTGGGCACGTCAGGCTCCATGGTGGCTACGCGGAGCCTGGGGAAGGGTCAGAGGCTCAGCAGCCCTCTGACAGCTAAGCGATTAATTAGGTGACTTGTTGGGTTTGGAGGGGATCCCAAACCAGTCTTCTCAGGAAGCATTAGCTGGTAAAGCGCACGTTTTTTTTTTTTTTTTTTTTTTTTTTTCTTTAGTGGGGCTCAGCAGCCTGAGGCTCGCCGGGTGGGCTCCCCAGGCTCATCCTAAGCACGTGCAGTTGGGCTTACAGCTCCTTTTGTTTTTGAGCTGGGATAAGATTTGCTTGCTGACAGGCAGTGTTTGTCCCTGGGGATTTTTTGACTGCCCATCTCATTCCTGTCCAGCCACAGGCTGGTGGTGGGACCTGGGATCACACCAACCTGAACACTCGCTCCCAGCTTCTTTCCACCCTGGGTCCTGAAGCCGCAGCTTTCTTTGGGCTCCTCCTTTCTCCTGTGGAGAGGAGGGATGCACAGGCACTTTGGTAACCAGGGAGAGGTTTCTCCGAGGTCTGTAACTTTGCAACTTTCCCTCTGCTATGAAAGCGCTCTTGGTCACGCTGCAGCGCCCGAGGCGTGAGCCACGGAGCTGGCCCAGCCAGACCTACAAGCCCTCCCAGTTACCCTGGTGAAGCTGAGCACAAGAGTCCATCCTTCGCCCTAGGGCTGGTGTTCATTACCTCCAGAGCCTTACAGTGTCTCTTCTTGCCCCATTTGTGGCAGGTCCAGGCAGATGGGACGGATGGAAACTGCGTCACGTTTGTGTTGCACGATGAGGACCACACGCTCGGCAACTCCCTCCGGTACATGGTCATGAAGAAGTAAGTGGAGCCTCTGTGGTGCCTGGCATTGCTGAGGGAACCTCTGTCTCCTACGCTGGCCTTCTCCTTACTGCTCTGCATCTCAGTTGCCGCTGGAAGAAGGCAAATGATCAGAAACTGCCTCTGTGCATGCCTGTTAGAGTCTTTATATCAGACACGGTCCCAAAGACTCCTTACCTACTACCTCTCTTCACAGGATCAACTTTTTCCTTGCGCTGTTAGTGCCAGGACTCCAAGAGCACTAATAGGCCTTAATGGGCCTGACCAGCCACAGCTAGGGCCTCCACCCACACCCTGCCCATGGGCCCAGGAGCCCCATTTAAGCTCAGCTCGGGGCTTTCAGTCCCTCCTGAGCGATGTTGTAGGAGTATGGGTCTCCAGCTCAGCCTGTGCTGGGCTGTGGACTCCGTTCACCCACAGACTGACTTTCTGACCTGACCTCAGCCCTTCCTCATCGCTGTGCATCTGCGTGGTGGTCACTGGGTCGTATCTGACCCTCATGACCCTCACCTGACGTAACACTGACCTGCAGATTGACTTCCTGGCCTGACTTTGGACCTGCTTCATCCCCACAAACCTGCCTGATGATCTGGACCCTTGGCTGACCCTGGCTACCACCTTTGCACCCACCCTACTCCCTCGCTTGGGTGCTGTGGGACAGGGCCACCTAGTGAGGCGTCTGTCTCTCTGTTTCCGGCTCCCAGCTCCCCATCCCTTAGGGAACAGCCAGTCCTCACTGCTCCTTGATGGTTACTGGTGGAGGAAATTTAATGTCTGACGTGAAAGTCTTGGCCCTGGATAAAATGATGCGCAACTCTACGTAAGTACACGTGGTCAGGCAGTATCTATGTCTCCTTCTGGGACAAGTGCTGTCTGAAAAGAGCATAGGAACAGCCGGTATTAAGCAAATTGATCATCTTCCCTGCTTGCATAGAGATGCAGGAATTATCTCACTGCCCCCATCAAAATATACAAATATTTTCACCCCGGTTGCCTGGTTTTACTGAACTGGGCAGCACTGAGGGTTTTTGAAAATCTACTGGTCAGCCTCAGAAGAGTTATAGCAGGAAGTTCAGTGCATCATCTCAAATGACAGTTGCATTGCGAATGTCATGTGAATTCCTCTAATAAATCTCCACAAGAAGATAAACAGCGGGCTTCTTGCCAAGGGCTGTTCTTTCTGCTGGGCACACGAATGTTCTGCCAACAACCTCAGCTTAGGAAGGCAGATGCCATGCGGCCTGCAAACCATCTCGGTAAATCCTTGCAGTGCCCTAGACCCGTCAGCCTCTTCTGCCCAGCAGAACTGCCATCAGGTTTGTGTGCAGTGAGGTTTCCAAGCATCCCGGATCCCCTGTTGGAACTCTGCAGGCCTGCCAGTGGACCGCTGGTGGTGCCAGGATGGTGCCCACGATCATGCTGCCCGTGTCCTTCCCCTGCAAAGCTCCAGCTGCAGCTCAGAGACAGATGGGGGTGTGTGAATGAGGTTCCACAGGTAGTTTCCCTTCAGCATACCCCTCCCACAAGTCCCTCAGTCATTTTGGAACCACCCTGAGCCCCCGCAGGTCTGGGGTGGCCTGGGCCTCTGACTTCCCGGAGAGGTGCTGTGCATTGCCCTGGGTTTCACGGCTCTCTTCTCCGCTCTCCCCTCCTGCAGCCCTGATGTGGAGTTCTGTGGCTACTGCATCACGCACCCCTCTGAAAGCAAGATCAACTTCCGGATCCAGACCAGAGGTATGGGGCTGCGCTTCTCCTTTGTGTCCGTGGCCCTTTTTTTATGCAATAATCTCTGCTCATGCCAGGTTTCCACCACGAATCATTTAAATAAAAGCACTTCTCTCCCCCTTCTCTGCTAGCCCTCTTGCTCAGCCGGCGAGACCGCTGTGAGCCCTTTCTGTTTCCCAGCTGTAGGGCTGAGCCAGCCGTGGCCCGAGGAGCCCGCAGCCTTGCCTGGTCCCACGTCTCTGGGTTGGCTGGCAGCGGGCACCAAACTGGGCTAGAGCAGATCTTCCACTCACTGTCACAGGTGATGGGTGCTCCATCTGCCCCCAGATCAGCACGGGGATTGGAAAGCAAAGCCAAGATGTGCTGACATACATAGCTGCAATGAGACAATTTGTTTCTGCTTCTCCTTCTCAGCTGTCTTGCAGCTTTGGTCATCAGGCCATGACCCAAAGCTCTTCTGAAAAGCCTCATCAGTCTGTGCTGTCTTTTTGACTTGCCTCCCAAAGAGGGCTTTGCTCCCTGGTAGTAGATAGCACCGACAAGGCTGAGCCTCTGGCAGTCCCTCACTCCTCGCAGCACACCAACCCCTTCGGCTCAGGCCACTGCCCTGCCTCCAGGCCCTGCGAGCTCCACAGCTTTGCCTGCTGCCTAGAGGGACGGTGTTATTTCATTCCTTCCTCACCAGGCTGTTCCCTTGAGCATCAGATATGTAGAACCCACTTCCTGGAAGCAAGTGTCTGGTTTGTGCTTGCTGACTCTTTAATTTCCTAGAGATAATTAGCGCTGAGGCTGTTTGCCTTGCCAAGGGACCCCCTTCCCCACGGGACTAACTGCAGGGTAAGCGTCTGCTGTTCCTGCGCCGCAGCCTGGACCGCCACGCCGAGCTCAGCTCTCCGGCTGCCGATGGCGGGCTGGGAGG
>NW_009260021.1:662058-679352 GCF_000687185.1 Egretta garzetta
GGCTCCCGGCCTCGGTGGAAGCCACCTCCCATTTCACTAACGCATCTTCTTTCCTGAAGGGGCCCTTCCTGCTGTTGAGCCGTTCCGGAAAGGACTGAATGACCTGATGGGTGTTTGCCAACACGTGCTCAACACATTTGAGGTGAGACTATTCCTGAAGAGCTCTGGGGCCTTTTCTATCTCCTGAGACCTGCGTTGTAGGCACTTTTGATGTGAAAAACCCAATAGTTTTTTCAGGCATTCTCCGCCTTACCTGCGGCATGGCTTGGCTTCCATTCCCTTGGAGCCACTGTAAAGCTCGGTCACTTCAGAAAGCGCCTGGAGCTCTGTCAGGGCTGCTCAGGTCCCTCAGCCTTTCCAGGCACGGGGCAGAGAAGTCACGGCACAGACCTGGGTGGCGGCACTGAGATGTACGAGTCGCTCGGATATAAGCTGCTGACATTTGTCCTTTGCTCTTGTTTGCAGAGGAGCATGAAGGAATACAGGGCGCAGAGGGAGGAAGAGATGCAGTAGTGTTTGGGGGTGGCAGTCCCCGTGGATGTGTGTAACGTCTGTGTGCTGAATTCCCTGTGTCAAGAGGGTTTGGTTGGTTGGTTTGGGGTTTTTTTTTATGACCGCTTTGCTGCAAATCTGTATTTTCTCTAATAATAAAGTTTATGAAGTTTGACGCCGCAGCGGTGACACTGCGTTCAGCTCAGCACGGGTATGGAAAATGACAACTAGAATGCAGCTCTTTTCCATCTTATTTCTTTCCTTCTCCAAGCATTGTTGCTGTTCCCTGCCCGGGATTTTCGGATCACAGAGTTTGCAGGTAGTCCGGTGCACAGAGTCAGGCTGCCCCGGAGTCCACGGGGAGCCAAGGGGTTCAGTGCTGTGTAAAATCAAGCTTTTAGAGAGGCAGCACCCTCTCCTAATTTCAATCATTGAATCATCACCAGCGCAGTTGACTTCAACAGATGCGGGCCAGCCTTCCTTTTTGAACAGATCACTATAAAATGATGCTTTCCTCATGGGGAGGGCGAGTAAAAAACCGCTTGCCTTTTTTAACCCCCTGAAGAACGCAGCCAAGGGCAAGCCCAGACCACTCCTGGTGAGCAGGTTTAAAGGGTACAGCACTGAAGCCCTGGGGCCCGCTGGCAGCCAGCCGAGCGAGGGCCTTTTGTTGAGTGTAACGCGGCATGAAATTGCAGGGGTTTTCCTGCGCCGCGCCGGGCGGAGGATTGCGAACCTTTCTGGTTTGCTCCGCGCAGGGGGGACGCTGCTTGTCTCTTCAGTGGGGGTCTGCAGTTACCAAAGGAACCTGCTGGTGCTCAATTAAGTATTTAGCAGACTTTGCAGACCCCCTGCTGCTTAATAAGAAACACCCAGAGATTTTTTTCCTTTCAAACACCAACATGTTTTATTAACATACAGAGGAGTAAGAGGGAGGATGTAGAATGTCAGGTTTTCTCTATAAAATCGCTCTGTTAAATACGAATTGACGGACTTGGTCCCCCTGACAGGCTGCCGGTGGGTTTGTGGTTGCAGGCGTTAGGCCAAGGAGCCGGCTGAGCGCTGCCTTTTGTAAAAAAGGCTCCTTTGCCTCTTGGTTTGCTGCAGCGGATTCATCCTGCCCGTGCCAACGTGGTCCCGCATCTGTAGCGGGCAGCTGCTGTGGCTTTGCTTTTCAGTAATCCTGGCTGGCCTGGTTTCTTCGTGCTGAAACCCGTGGGTGGTCAAAGCATGCTTTCACGTAGGGCTTGGGACGCGTGGGGAAGAGGGGCTACGCCTGGGGGGTGCCAGCAAGTGTTTTATCCTGCTGCCCAGGGGCAAGCTCAGGCCTGGGGGGACATTCTGGTTGGGGAATTCCCCAGCCCAAGCAAGAGAGAGACATAAAAAAGCAGGAAAGTGGTTTCCCCCGGGGCAGGGGGGAGGGGGTGACGGGGTGAATAAGCCAGGAGCTGACTTGTGCACCTGGGCTCAATCCCAGCCCAGGTGTCCTGGAGAATATTTACCAGGTCTTGAAACCTAGCTGGTCGTCCTCCAGCATCCAGGGCATGCTGTGGGCCGGCTACCTGTTCCCTGAGCTGGCCTGCAAGGACCACTCTGCTCCTGGACGTCCCCTGCCCGAGGAGGCAAGGAGGGGCTGAGGAAGGACTTCTTTCCCTGACAAGTGATCTGACGCCTCCGTGGGCCTCCCTGGTGCATGGCCCAACAAGCAGACCCTTGTTCCAGGTGATGAGAGGTTTGTAATTAGTGGCAAGCGCCCGGTGATGCCCGTGGCAGCGGATGGGAAGGTCAGCACATCCCATCTCTCTCTTCCCACCCTCCCTTCCAGCCACGGGCACCGCGCAGCCGCCCTGGCACCTCCTGAGCATGCTAGACTTCAGTGAAAGCTTAGCTAAAAAAAAAAACCCAACACCTGGAAAATGTTTTGCTTTATTTGCAGGTCTTTTCTCCCTTTTTCCTCTCTCTTTTTTTTTTTTTTTTTCCCCCGTGACAAGTTGAAAAAAGGAAAGAAGAAAGAAAGAAAGAGCGGTAAGAGAGAAGAAACCAACAGGAAAACAATAAAAAAACTCGGTAACTAAAACTTTCTCGTAGGTTTCCTTAAATTTTGGCAGGAGATGCGGGCGTGATTTTTTTAGAAAAACATGCTGGAAAAGCACTCGGGGATTAATTATTTTAAATCATAAATTTGTCAAAGCTCTTTGCCATATTTCGGTTACCTCCAGTGGCTCTTTCAGCTGAGATGGGACCTTCCCCGTTGCCTTTCCCACCTTAGTTTGACCACGAGGACGAGCATCTCTGTCCCCCTTACAAAAGGCGTGAGTGAACCTTGGTGTCACGGTGCTGTGGCCAAGGCGCCCCAGGGTCCAGCCCCGCTGCCCCGTTGGAGCTCAGCCTTGTTGGCGGGGGGAAGACGAGCTACAGGCAGCAAAACGTGGGGCACCCCTTTCTTTTTTCCCTTCGGAGCTGTGGTCTTGCAGGCAATCCCGCCCCGGGAGCCAGCGGCCGAAGGAGGCTGCGGACTTTACGGCGGCTGAAGACCACGGATCAAGGCTCTTCTGGAAGGGCGCATCTCCTGGATCCTCTCCCTCCTGTGTCAGGGAAAGGATTAGCTGCTTCCAGGTTATGCAGGGCGTTGGAGAAGTGAGGTCTGGTTCCTCGCTCCCAGCCTCATCTGGGTTTGAGCCATCTCTGCCTTCCCTTTCCCAGGCTTACAAACTCTTCCCTGGAAGGGCAACCCCGTGGGCCAGCAACGGTGCCTGGCTAGCCAGGAGCTCTCCTGTCCCTGGGGGGGGGAGCTGGAGCAGACGGTTCAGCTGGGTGCTGCCGCTAGCTTCTGCCAAGGAGGTCTGGTCCCCCAAGCCATGCAGTCACCTACAGTCGCTACCCTGTGCCCTACACAGGCGGGGGGAATCCTCCCTGGGTGGGGAGCCTGGGGCAGATTTCCCAGGAAAAGGTAAAGAGGGGGGGGGGGGCTTTTAAGGCTCCCCAGGTCAGGTTTGGCCACGCAACGAAGCCAAGTTACTGCCCATCTCTCCCTACCGTGAACGGGAGGAGATTTCGGGCCGTTGATGGTCTGCCAGGCGTGCGTGCTGCCGGGATCGTACCCTGGCGCTCTGCCCAGGGACAGACTGTCCCAGCAGCAGAGGGAGAGGAAGAGGGATGCTCTCAAAGCTTTTCTTTGGCTGTTTCAGCTGGAAATTGTCACTCATGGTCCTCTCCCTCTCCTCACCCCACATCCATCCCAAAGTGACCACATCTCAACCTTCCTTCCCTTCTCACACACATCTCCCCACCCCATGTTTCCACAAATGGCCGCAAGTCTCTTGGCTTTCCTGCAAGGAAATGGAAAAACCCTACAAGGATTGAATTCCCCTTCCCCCTCCTCCAGAGGCGACTCGGACCACAGGATGGCTCGGCGTGGTTCAGTGCAGAGCTCGTCCCAGGGGTCCATGAAATGCTGCAGCTCCTTCCAGGTGGGTTACAACACGAAGGCAAAAACGATTCAGGCCCAGCCCAGAAACAGCCGTGCGAGAGAAATGGAGGGGTCCTGCCGCCTGGGCACAGCGCCTCCGCCTCTCGGCCCCGCGGGTGGCACGGCTTTGCTAAGAGCTGTACTTGTTACTCAAGCGGGAGCTGCTCCGGTCCAGCCCAAGCTCCTGCCCGTTGGCTTTCCACTTCCCGACAGAGCCCTTCTCGTCCGTCGGCGTGATGCTCAGAGCCGGTCTTTGGCACCAGCAGCACAGGCAGGACTGCGAGGAGACAGGAGGGTGGAGAGAGGGGGGGTTACAAGCGTGGGTTACAGGGTAAAAAAGGAGGAAATAATTCCCTTACTGAGGCTGGCGGGTCAACCTGCGCAGTGCCGGGCTGGGAAACGCAGCCCGCATTTCTGAGCCCTGCAGACCTGCTGGGACCAGGTTTTCCAAGACAGGGCTGGTGTGCTCTGCTGGTGAAGTTACCGAAATCTTGGGTACCTTTTGCAGCTGTGTTTTCTCATCCTTGGGGGACGGAAAATGCGGGTAATGCTTAGCTGGGCTCAATTTCTTTTGTCACAGCAGCTGGGAAGCGATTCCCATGCCATCCCATCCCATCCCATCCCATCCCATCCCATCCCATCCCATCCCATCCCATCCCCTTCCTTTCTTAGGGCTCCACTGCTCCTGAAAATGATCTCCCAATAACTTGGGCACAAGGTTTAAAGCAGCCCTGGTCCCTGGTGTAACGGTTAGTGGGGATGCTTCTGATCCAGAACGACAAGGACTAGGTCCTGCACTGGCAGAAGCCTCCCCGGAGCAGGGCAGCGGGCTCTAGCGTACTTGGAGCTGGGAAGGGAGGCACCTAGCAGGGGGAAAATTTGGGAGAAGAAATTTTCATCAGTACACGAGCAAACAGGGGAACCCCGTGGGCTGGTGGCAGCCCCAGCGTGTCCCTGATGGGGCGCTTGACTGGGAGTCGGGAGCTGCGAGGTCCAGACCCATCCCTGCCACCGCGTGCTGGGTCTGTTTGCCAAACCACTCCCTGCCTTTCCCCCCACCTCGTAAGCACAGAAGCCCACGGCAATGGGGGTGCCCCTGGCTGCACCGTGCCTGGTGGAGGGAGCTTGTGCCCCTGGGGACCAGTGTCTGGGAACGGTCACCATAGCCAGGAGCTCTGGAGGGGTCAACCCTACCTGGAAGCAGTTCTTGAATTTCCGACTGACAAAGTAGAGAGCCACGGGGTTGATGCAGGAATTGAGGGAGGCCATGTTGATCCCGAAGTAATCCATCACCAGGAGGAAACTGAGGCGGGAGGGGAGAGAAGAGGGTGGGCATGTTGGAAGGTCACGGAGTGGAGAACCGAGGGAGGGTTTCCAAACTGCCTGGCCCGGGAACCCGCTTCCATGGGGGGCCAGGGACTGATAGCACAGAGGTGAGCACAAAACCGTCCCTCCTCTAGCTGGGCAATTGCCCAAGACTTTTTCTTGCGAGGAGCATTTCCCAAGGAAACAAGAAGCAGGAGATCTGATTGCCCCTGGTGACTTCGGTGGTCTCAAACTCAAGCACAGCAGCAGTGTCTGGCCTGGACTGGATTTTCATGTGGTGGGTAAAGAGGAGAGGGGAAGACAGGCACCTACCAAGTGGCAGAAAACGCGCAGAGCCCTCGGGCGAGATGCAGTCCCTCTGGCCCTGCAGGGAACGTGTCTCTGCCTGGGAGACCTCTTTAACCCATAGCTTTATAGAGACATCTCAAAATTTAATTTCTTCTGCTCTTATGGCCCCCCACACCCTTTCTCTGTGCCTATCAGGGAGCAATGCCATCTAGAAAGGAGCTGTTGGAACAAGACGCTTGGAAGGCAACTCCACTAAGCCTGCAATGAGCCCAGCAGAGCCTCGGTTGGTGCCCGCAGGGGCTGCCGGCACGGTGCCCTCCTGCTGATGCCCCTACCTGAGCAGTTCACATCTGTTGGGGTCCGTCTGGTCATAGATGGTCTTTTTGAGGATGCGGCTGAGGTGGAGCGGCAGCCAGCAGAGCGCAAAGATCACCACAAGGCAGAACACGGTCTTGGCCACCTCCCGGCGCTGCGAAGAGAAGGTGGGCAGGAGAGAAGGGGGGGTCTGGCTGAGCGTTGGAGAGCGGGCGGAGCAAAGCGCCATCTCCCCATGCTGTGTAAGGGCCCTTCAAGCACTTTCTGTCACCTGCTGATGGCTGGGCACCCCTCTTGAGGGCAAAGCACAACCTGCAGGTCCCAACTCCTGCAGCATGGGGAGGACTCCGAGATCCAGGCTGCAGAAAGGAGTAGGGTATCAGCAGCACAGGATGGCCCAGGCTCCTCCATGCCCCTTCCCACCACGTCTCCCGGTGACTTTGCTGGGGCGATGCTCCCTGGGACGCGGGGGCCCCATCCTCCACCCTTCCCGCTGTGTTACTGTGACAGCCAGCTGGTCCACCTCAAGGGATCACGCTGCAAAGCACGGGAGGGGACAGTAAGCCCTTCTCTTCTTTGCACACCTTGCCTGTGATACCGTATGTTCAGGTCCAGTTTGGTGTGATCGGGGCTGGCACGGCACGGCACGGCACGGCACAACCAGAGGTAAACGACCATAAGAAATTGCAAACCGAGCTGCTCCGTGGCCGTAAGGCTAGTGGTTTGGCTTGTCCCCGAGATTGTAAAGCTGGAGGCCCATCTCCCGGGATTGATCCATGCATCTGCATCAATGGGCCAAGGTCCGCTGACCACCATGAGGCTATCTCAGCTCATACGTGTCCCTACAGGGGCAGGCGCCTGCTCTCCCCATCGACAGCACTCCCTCCTGCTTTGGGGAATACCAGAGGTTCTGCCCTCTTGGTTTTCTCACCCGTTTCATGTGGTCGTTCAGAGCAATTCTCATCCCATTTCTCTTGCTCAACATCTCGCATGACATGAGGGTGTAGAAGATGCCAGTGCATACCAAGGGCAGGCAGAAATAGAAGCCAAAAAGCCACCAGTCCTTCACGTCACGGTAGAACTGCGTGCAAAAGAAAGAGCAATTGGAAACTGGGGAAAGATGGGGGGTAACTGGGGCATGAACTGACCCTGTCCCTGACGCTGGTGCCAGCCTGTATCAAACACTGCCGGTGTGCGGACGTGTGACCGTGCCTGGGCTGATGCACATGGGATTGTCTTCCCCAGGGCTGGCACACGCTCAACCCGAAGACGTAAAGGCTGGTTTGCATCTCGCTGCCGGTCCAGCCTAGCGCTCTCGTGCAAGGAGCTTATTTGGCAGACACAGTGGGATTGGGTTCTGGTGCCTTGCAAGGGTCTTCATTCCCTTGCTCACCCTTAGCTGACCCTGTGACAAAGGTTACCCGTGATGTGGAGATGCTCGTTGGCCTGCTGGGACAGCGTAGCACGTTCCGAAGCTTCCCGAGATGCGTCATGACCCTTCGGATGCGGATGGTGAAGACCCAACGCAGCTTAAAGACCAGCTGCCTGGTCTTAAAGATCTTAAAGTCTTAAAGACCACCTTTCCCTGGCCCCAGATTCAAAGCAAGCCTGCCCCATGTCACTGCAGTGCTGGGGCTTCTGCGCTTTGTCTGATTCTGCTCTCCCTGCGCTCACCCCGCTGGCTAGAAGCCATCTACAGAGGCATCTGATCTGGTTGCCTGCCTCTCCCCGTGGTGGGGGTGGGAGAGGGTACGTACCATCATGAAGCGGGATTTCTGTTCAGAGGCGAGCATGCACACCCACAGGTGCTGTTCCCAGTAGCTGAGCTCCACCATGTCAAAGGCTATCGCTTCAGGGACTGCCAGCACGATGGCCACTGCCCAGATCAGCATCACCTCCACTGCCTTCCACATGGGGATTCCTATCCCCTGGATCCGGCTCCAGGACGCCACCGCTCGGTACCTGCCCAACGCGTGGGAATGCAACAGGGGCAGATGGGAGTGAGAAAAACAACCGTCAGGAGGGGGCCGAGAAGGGGCAGATTAGAGTTGTCCCCAAAGGCCCTTTCCCTTACGCCTTCCTCCTCCACCCCTGAACCCTCCCCTTCGGTGGAATGGGAAAGACCAGAAGCAGGGGCTCAATGGATGAATGTGATGGTAGCAACCCTTGGCCAATGTCTACTTGGCACGGGGGAGGTGCCACCCTTCCCCACCACCCCAGCCGTCGTTCTGGCACATCCCCTCAACCTTTTCCAGCAGGATTTAAACTCTGTCACCGGCATCAGTTCCTGTTGGATTTCAGCTCTACGCGGCAGCACCCTGGCCCCATCCCTGAATTTGGCCTGGGCCCGAGCTGCCCTGCAGGCTGCCTTTCAGTTACAGCATGGGGACGTCAAATGCGGGTCAGGCTGGGCGGTGCAGCTCTTGGGGTGGTTCCTTACCTGTCGATGCTGAGAGCACAAAGGCTGAGGACCGTGATGCCCACCGAGGCTTTCTGGATGAAGGGGACCAGCTTGCACACCTGCACGCCGAAGGGCCAGTCCTTTGCCAAGAGCTGGGGAAGAACCGTGGGGTTAACAGGCCGCTTGGGGAAAGCATGTCCCCCTTCCCATCATAGCAGGGGTCACCCACAAGGTGCCGGGAGCCCGTGAAGAGCAGCTGACAGCGCTCGGAGGGTGCCTCCGCTGGGATTGCGCGGCGTGCGCTCTCCAGTACTTCGTGCTGTACTGGGAGCCCTTCGTTTCCCCAAGGGCGCGTTGTGAGATGAGTTGAGGGAAGGATGGTCCAGAGCCCAGGTCCTGACTCCAGACCCTGGGTGGTTTTGAACGGATCTGAATGCTAAATGCCACGATGGGCTTTGGGTCGCTTTCAGAGGGGAAATGAGTGTCAGTCTCTGCCGCAGCCAAACCCCAGCAGGGGCCGCTTCTTTTGGGCACGTAGTGTTGCGCCCCCCTACCACACTTACAGAACGCATACGCTGTGGCCCCCAGCTCAGCTGGGCTCAGCAGAGGGCATCGATGGGGATGAGATGCCCTGAAGGCAGGAGAAATCCAGGCCACTGACTCATGAGGATGAGCACGAGCCTGGGTTCACAATCCTTATATCCTCATGGCATCTGGAGCCCACCCTAAGGTTACCCCTGCTCAGAAGCCCCCCCGCCCCATGCAAGTGCTTTAGTTTGGCCTCAGCAGCAAGACAAAGCGACCCAGGCTGAAGCTCGCCTTTGGCAAACAAATCTGGGTGAGCTCCCAGTCCTCCACCCCGTGGCACCCCTCCCAACCCTTCACAGAAACCTCTGGCCCCGTCCCACCAAAGCCTGTCCCATGCGGTGGGCGAGGAAGAGCTGCAATGGCCCAGACGGGTCCCCCAGGCATGGTAAGACACCTTCTGCTCTCAACGGGGGTCTCAGGGCCCGCGTCTGCCCGGCCCCCTCCCTCCCAGCTCAGGTTCGCCTGATTATTTGTTGTGCCTCTTCTCCCTACTTTGGGGGGGACAGCGCCCCAGAATGAAGCCCCTGTTTTATAACACAGCCCTCTTCCTTGCTCCTGGCTGAGCCTTCACGTTTAGCTAGAATAAGAAAGATGTTTTCCTGAGGCTGATTTACTGAGCTGTGCTGGGAGAAGCATCCCCGGTGCACAAGAACAGCAATTTTTGCTCAACGGGAATAAACATGGGGTGGTAGTGCTGGGAGACAGCAAGCGACATGCTTCGTGTGACTTTGAGATGAGGTTTAGAAGATCTGGAAGGCTGCGTGCTCGTGGGTTTGTGTGCGTAACGCAGCTGCAGCGACAAACACCTCTGCTTTCCCAGGAACAAACGCTGAGCTTTTTGCCCATTTATGTCTCCCTCATCCTTTTGAGAGCAGAAACACCTCCCCTTTCCCCCCCCGCAGGGATGGAGCCGGCCATGAGGAGTTGGGGAGAGCCATCCCTCACCCAGCATGGAGCCTACCTTATAGACGTTGATGGGCAGAGCGATGAGGATGTAGAGGAGGTCTCCGAGCGCCAAGCTGGCGATGAGGACATTCGGCCCGTTCCTCATGCACTTGTTCTTGTAAATGATCCTCAGGAGCGTGGAGTTCCCGATGATACCTACTATGAAGATGGTGCAGGACACGATGGTGTTGATGTACTTGAAGATGTGCCTGATGTCTGCAGGCTTCACGCAGACGGGCAGCAGGGGCGGCTCGGTGCTGGTGCTCCCGGGGAGGCTCTCCGAGAGGTTCGAGAACTTGGCGTCCTGGAACAGGCTTGGCTGGACCAGACTGTAAGCCTGCTCCTGGCTAAGCACCTCAAAGGGGACGGTGCTGTCCTGGAAAGCCCTTGGGGTCTGGCCGTGTGCCCCGGAGACGAGGCAAGCCAGGAAAATGGCCAGAGCGGTGGGAGCAGAGATTCTCGCCATCGAGGATGGAACGGCAAAGCCGGGCGCGCAAGTCCGCGCAGTGCTCATGGGATGTCCTTGCCTGGGACTTGGTCAGATCTGCAGATGGAGAAAGGGAGAGAGGAGAGAAACCGGTTAGCAGGGAAGGGGGAAAAAGCCGAGACTCAGTGAAAATAATCGCTGGGGAAAGTCCGGCATCACGGGGATCAGCAGTAACGCCAGATGAGATCCCAGCCGGCCAAAGCAGCTGGCCCCGGTGAGTTGGAGCCTCTGCTGCGAAAGTTGAACGTAGCAGTTCAGAAGCACAACCGAAGAGGAAAAGGAGCGGCCCCCTGAGCCTCTTACACAGCGTTTCAGCCCAGGAGGGCGCCAGCCGCTCCTCGGGTCAGCGCGTTCCAGCAGCCTCTGCACCTTCGGGTAAGAGAACCGCTACTGAATGTGGTTTGTTGCACGGCGTTTGACCGGGTTTAGGGTCTTAATCTTGTCCTTGGGATGGTATCGAAACCTCCCCAACATTGGGTCGGGACACTGCTCACCCGGCAAATCTGACTCTTTTATGCCCACCACACACTTCTCATTTGGTTCATAGGATCATAGAATCATAGAATGTTTTGGGTGGGAAGGGACCCCCAGAGGTCACCCAGCCCAACCCCCCTGCAGGGAGCAGGGACACCTTGAACCACATCAGGTTGCTCACAGCCCCGTCCAACCTGGCCTTGGATGTTCCCAGGGATGGGGCCTCCACCCCCTCTCTGGGCAACCCCTGCCAGCTCCTGGCTGGCTGAAGGAGCAGTCCTGGGGCACCTGCACATCTGGGTCACCCTGCAAACCCTGCTCAGGGTCTGCAGAAGTTGCACCAGGGCAGGGTGAGGTTGGCCATGGGGAACAATTCCTTCCCCTTGGGGCTGTCAGGGGCTGGAAGGGGCTGCCCAGGGAAGGGGTCGAGTCCCCACCCCTGGGGGGATTTAACAGCCGGGCAGAGGCGGTGCTGAGGGCCAGGGTTTGGGGGTGGGATGGCAGGGGTAGGGGAACAGTTGGGCTGGGGGAGCTTAAAGGGCTTTGCCAACCTCAACCATTCTGTGATTCCATGATTCTATTCTCTCAGCCGTGACTCCTGCTCGGGTGCTGGGCACCGAGCCGGGTTGGGAAGAGGGGTGGTGGGGGAAGAAGGGGAGGGAGAGAATGGATAAATAACCTGAAGGAGCTCAAACCTGACCCGCTGGAGACCTGGGGGCAAGTCCCTGCTCTGACTTGGTGCAGGATCTTCAGCCTGCACCCTTGCCAAGGTCCTCAGCTCTGTCTCGTGGGTAGGTGCCTGGAACAATGCCCCCCCGTCCGCTCCCCGCTCTACCCACAGGACTGGGGCTTGTAGGAGAGGGCAGACCCTGCTCCGAATTCCTGCCTGGGATCCTTGAGGGCCTGGGCAGCTCGGAGGGAGCGGCTTTGGATGGCACAGACAAACGCCTGCCACTCGGGGCTGTGCGGGGGCTTGGTGGCTCCTGGGGTCAGCAGCCGGCGGAGGGGCACCGGGGCGTCCCTGGGGAGCCGTGTCCTGTGCCCGCTGCTCCTGCTCTGGCTCTTCGCCCCCCAGGGGATTTGGCAGAGGAGCTCATGTGAGTGGCATCACAGGACACAGCTCACGGATCCTGCCCACCCCCCCGCAGCACCGCTGCAGAGCACCAAGGAGGAAAAGCCCTTCTCCCTCGCCCGGCCTTAAAATCCAGCGATTTGGGAAAAGAGGAGCATTGTTTTCTCCTGTTCAACAGCCCATTTACTTCTTGCTCTTCATGCTGCCCTCCATATCTCCGAGCCCTCGAAAGCATAACCCTTTCTCGCATGCGGGGGAAACTGAGGCACAGGAGCATCAAGAAGCCGGTTCAGTGCCCAGCAGATGTGAAGCCAAATCCAGTGTTGCTCAACCCCAAAGCCTCTGAGCTTTGGTCGTGTGGCTGATCATCTGGGGGAGCGGGTTGGTGCCCGAAGGGGCCATCCCCATCCCAGCTGGGGCTCTTCTGTCGGCAAATAGCTCAGGCGGTGGAAATGCCCTTTGCGCCGCGCCGAGTCTGAATCGCAGCTGGAATCACGACGCGGACATCAGGGAATGCCTCCCGGAGAGGAGGCGAGCCCGAAAGCCATCGCCATAGCCCTGCGCAGCCCGCTCCTGTCTGAAGGGTGCCATGCACGGGCCGGGGGGCTTGGGACCCCTCTTGCCTGGGAGCCCAGGAGCGCCGATCACATCCCAGCTATGGTCCTCCTCTCTCCCGCCAGCCTCTCCCGCCGCGGCACCCTGCCTTCCAGGGCAGCTCCGCTTGCACTCTGCTCCCAGCCCAGCAGCCCTGCCCAACGCAACCCAGACCTTTCCCGCGGATAAACTCCTCTTGCAGCTGGAATGCCATGGCTGGGGGAAAGGGCAGAGAAAGGCAGAGGACAGCACCGCGTCCCCAGCTGCTTCCCTGACCTGAGCCCAACCTGGTGCACCAGCAGAGGCACCTTCCCCCCAGCGCCATGCTGGGTTTCTGCTCGTGCACCCTCTCCCTGCCTGCCTGCTGGACCTTGCTCAAGCACCGCGGTCCCTTCAATGCCCCCCCCCCCCCCCGGGGGGGGGTGGGGGGTGGATCTGAAAAACATGCAAACACCTCACCCTGCAGCAGGCAATCATTCTGTTTGCAGATCAGTGCACGGAACAGCAAAGCTTTTCGTTGGAGTTACGTTACCTTCCTCGTAACCACGAGCTTTGGATGCTCCTGGGATTGGTTTCTTCCCTTCTCACGTCTCCTTCCAACTGCATGGGCAGCTGGGCACGTCCTGCAGGCCCCGGGAGAGCTGCAGCGTTGTAGATCCCGGAGTTTGCTTTTCTGTGGGGGCTCGTGCCCAGGGCAATGTCCCTTCCCTCTCGTGACTTGCTGAGTGGTTGGTTATATAGAAAATCACAGGGCTCCCCCTGAGCGCAGCCCCTGCAACCAATAGGCGAAGCGCGGGACGGGGATGGAGGAGGAGGGCGAAGCGGGAGGAACGCAGGGCAGCGCTGCAAGGGAGATGAAAATAATAAACAAATAAAGCCCGAGGGGGAGGGAGGGAGCTGGGGAAGGCGGCCGACCCTGGAGCAGCGTGCCTGCTCGGCACGTCGTGGTGATGGGCACGGAGGAGCCCCGTGGCTGTGCTTTGGTGAAGGATGCAGCAGCCCCAACCACCTTTGGGGAAAAGAGGCACCAGAGCCGGCTCTGCCCAGGGGGTTCTGAGGAAATCACAGAATCCCAGAATCCCAGAACAGCAGGGGTTGGAAGGGACCTCAGGAGGTCACCCAGTGCCACCCCCCTGCCCAAGCAGGCTCACCCAGAGCAGGGGGCACAGGACAGCGTCCAGGCAGGGGTTGGCTATCTCCAGAGAAGGAGACTCCACAGCCCCCCTGGGCAGCCTGGGCCAGGGCTTGGGCACCCTCAAAGTCAAGAATTTCTTCCTCCCATTCAACTGGAACCTCTTCTGCTTCAGTTTGTGCCCATTGCCCCTTGTGCTGGTGCTGGGCACCACTGGGAAGAGTAAAGAAAAATAAGTTCAAACCCCAGCAAGACGTGGTTGAGTGGTAGGATGGCAGGGTTAGGGTAACGGTTGGACTCGATGATCTTAAAGGGCTTTTCCAACCCAAACGATTCTGTGATTCTATGCCCTTGATTATCCCGTAGAAGGATTTTTGCAGCAAACCTGCTGGAAGCCATGGGAAACACCATTTCTGTGCTGCGCTGCAAGCGCTGCGCTCAACGCCGGGAAGCAGCGCGTGGGGCAGCAGAACTCAGGAGAGGCCCATACCCATCCTGGGTTTACTGACCCCCTGGCAGCCCCAGTTAATATTTTTCCTCCTGGACAACCGCGAGGCTGCTGAGTTTAGACCCCAATGTGTCTTACTCTGACTCTTGTAAGCGTCTGAGTTGAGCAGGCGCCCACACGGCATCTTCATGGGACCTATTGGCTGTGTTTGGAGCACAGAGATTTCTGCTGCACGCTATTGGAAACGGTAGGTTGGACTCCAGATGTTTTCAGCCCTGTTGGCCATTGTTGGTCTTTAGTTAGAATCACAGAATCATCGAATGTTTTGGGTTGGAAGGCACCCCCAGAGGTCACCCAGCCCAACCCCCCTGCAGGAGCAGGGACACCGCTAACCACATCAGCTGGGCCCCCTTGAAGCCCTGAGCGGCCGCACTCAGCTCTGCCCGCAGCCTTCTCTTCTCCAGGCTGAACACCCCCAACTCTCCCAGCCTGGCCTCAGAGCAGAGGGGCTCCAGCCCTCGGAGCATTTTAGTAGCCCTCCTCTGGCCCCGCTCCAACAGCTCCATGTCCTCCTTGTGCTGAGGGCTCCAGAGCTGGACGCAGGGCTCCAGGGGAGGTCTCCCCAGAGCAGAGCAGAGGGGCAGAATCCCCTCCCTCGACGCTGGCCACGCTTCTCCTGATGCAGCCCAGGGTAGGGTTGGCTTCTGGGTTGCCACGCACATTGCCAGCTCATGTCCAGCTTTTCATCCATCAGTGTCCCCAAGCCCCTCTCAATCGGTCAAGCTTCCTTTAGGAACCGAGAAAAGAACAAGATAACTTAGTGCTGAAGCATAAGTAGAACCAAATCAATGAGCAACAGATCTTGAAATTAATAAATGACTTCTAATTTAAAGAGGTGGTGAAGACCAGACCGTGGTAACTGAGACAACTCTTGGCAGGGAAAACGTTCTGATGTTATTGTTGGCATTTGCCAGGCAATACGATAGGAGAACGCTACGTTTGCCTTGGTTTATCATTGACTCCAACATATCCAAATTTGTATCTACCCTTTGTCTGCCCTTTTCAGGGGGGTCATGGTGAAGGATCTCTGCTACTTATGGGAGAACTGCTGAAGTTCACAGTAAATACTGTTAGATGTATACCCTGTTACAGCCCTTTTCCTGATGGATCCAGACACAGGAATGGGTTGGACTCCCTCTTGCCTTGAGATTTGGCCAAAGATGCCAATGAGAATTTGGCTGGCCTAGCTGTTCTCAGTGGTCAGGGTTTGTAAATAAGGTAGAGATAATCTATACTGGTTGTTTGGGAACTTTCTTCCTTTTTTGTGTGAAAGCAAGTTATCTGTGTTCCTCCACTGAATCATTTCCATGATTCCTTGAAGACCCGATGAATCAGAGCTGTGGATAATCCATAGAAAAGTTATGCCTTTCTTTACTGCATACCCTTGTTTATCGGAGCCGACTCCTCACTCAGAAGAACGGGGAACAAAGCCCCCATTCAGACCCTTCTCTCTTCATCCCAAATTGGAGAGTCCATCTTAGGGATCTGTTGCCCTCCCATCTCTCTGCGCGTTTCCATCCACCCCTGGTGGACGCCTGTGACACTGAGGCTGGGCCTTCGGTCTGGGCCAGGGTGGGAGCGAACAAGTTCATTACTGGCTGGTGTCCTCGGAGGGCGTCAGGAGGTGACCTCCCACTGCTCCCTAAGGGAGTCTGTCCCTCCCCGGAGACTTGGGGAAATATGCACCTCAAATAGCTCATCTCCGGCACGGGCAGAAGTCACGGCAGATCGGTCGATGTCTCCTTCAACCCTCTGGTGTGTTTGGAGGGCTGCAGCTTTTCCTTGGCTCTCCTCCCAGAGCACACGCGTCCGCATGGCACCTCTCCTCCGGGCCCCTCTGGGGAGGTGTCCTGCAGCCCTATTCTGGGACAGTCATGTTTCTGCATGTGACAGAGGGATGAATGGGCCTTTCTGTTCCGCTGGAGACAAAGAACGGCTCCAGCCCCCTTTGGAGACCCCCAGGAAAACAGCAATCGTCTTGTACAGTCAACCAGCGTCCTTGAGACGCAATTGAGTTTCAAGGCTGATGTTAAGGGTCACTCAAATTGTCAGCATGAAGAAACTGCCGCCACAGTACAATCCAGCAGCAGCCAGCAACGCAGCGTCGTGCAGGCAGGCACCAGCTTCACAGGGTCCCTTTTGCACAGACCACCCTTGCATTTTCGAGGTGACACGTCAAGGATAATGACTGGCTTCCTCCTGCCCTTCGCACTTAACCGGTTCCCACGCAAGCGGGGCAGGAGGTGGCTTGGCAGGAGTGGCTGCTCCCGTGCTGGCAAGCTCAGAGGAGCCGTAGGTCAGAAAAACACCGACTCCTCATCGATATATTAGATGAGGAGGAGGCTGATACTTTGCCTTCCCGCTACCTTTAAGCCAGGTCGACAGACCCACAGCCTGGACCTAAGGTTTGGTTCGGAAATCAGACATGGTCTCAAGTCCTTGAGAGAGCACCTGGGTGAGATCCTGCTAAAGACCATCACCCATCTGTCAGTGCCTCCTCCTAACGCCTCAGTCATCCTTGCTGAGAAGACAGACAGATCTGTGTTGCAATGAAGTGCCACAGCCTCATCACATCACAAGAAAGAGCGCATAAACGCTTTTGCTTTTAACTTCGGGAGCTGCTGGAAAGGCGTGCTCGGAAAGCTCTACCTCTGCAGCCAAACGTTAATGGCTTCTGCCATTCATTTTCTGTGCAAGACGTGAGGGTGTGGGGAAATCACGGTTTTGCACTGAGTGTAGGTGTTTCGAGTACCTGATTCATCTCTCTGATTTGTCCGGTGCTCCTCTTAGCATAGGCGTTGGATCAGCCAGTGGCCATCTTCCCCAACAGCCTTCTGCTCTTTCCTACTCCTTCCCAACCTATTCCTGTCCGTACGGTACTCGGCTATCACAAGAGAAAGGGCTAACAGGTAAAACCTAGGCAGCATGAATTTCTTAGATCATAGCAAAGATCTTGCGGATGAGTGTAACCCAAAGAGTGCTACTGTGGTGGCGGGGGTCAGCCCAAGACGAAGCGAATGGCAGCCAAGTTTGGGGCTGTTTGCGGACTCTGGGGCTGTCTTTGAGCAGCAACTTTAGGTCCAGCGTTCCCACTTTGACGTAGTCATAGGAGGTGATTCTCCAGAGCCCTGAGCCAGAATGGAGTTTTTTCCCAGCCTTTGATGTGCAGCCCTCCTGCCCATCTTGGAGTAGGTCATCCCATT
>NW_009260021.1:679420-698016 GCF_000687185.1 Egretta garzetta
GGGGGGTGCGCCAAGAGTCCATGTCACTGGTGTGATCATCGCATCTTTGTGGTCTGGAGCGAGGCACAGATTAGGGCATCCATCCCTCAGAGCTTTGCCAGCTGTGGGAACGTGTTGGTGGCTTTCTAGTCCAAGCCACTGGAGCAGCAGTCCTTAAAGCATTGGTTAACAAAAATGGTCGCTTCTGCCTCAAGCCTGAATCACTGGATTTAACGTGCAGGATAAACCTGGAATGGTCCTGCAGAGTCAGTTGTGCTCTGGTTTTTTGTGTGTGACCATATGAGAGGAATCAGGTCATACAGGTACGGTCATACAGCAGAGAAATACCTGGAGAAATCATCAAAGACGCTCCTCTTACACCCCCTGAGCACGGGGACAGGGGGACACCTACACGCTCTTTCACCCTCCTGCTCAATGAATGCAGCTGCGTACCCTGGAATGCATTCAGGCCTGGGCTGGAGGTGGCTGTCAGCACCCTTAGGGCACTAATTGGTCTTAATGGCCCTGAGCAGCCTCACCTGAGACCTCCACCCCCACCCATGGCCCCTGAGCCCTATTTCAGTTCAGCTACAGGAGCCCTAGTCTCCAGCTCAGTCCTAGCTATGCCCCTGCTTAGCTGTGGGCTCTGTTGAGCCATGGGCTGACTTGATCTCCAAATGTGCCTTGTCACCATGAGCTTACCCAATGTTTTCAGCTCTTGGTTGAACCTGGCTGCCTCCCCCAGCCCTGCTCTACTCACCTTGCTCAGGTACTGTGGGATGGGTGCTGGCTGGTGAGGCTCTGCCTTGTGGGCTGGGGTATTGCCTTGGCTCCCTGTCCTTGAGGGAGCTGCTGGTCTTTGTGGTGCCCTGATGATGGGATGGTGCCCTGGGGCAGAGGTGCACCTCTAGGAGCAGGGATGTGGAGGAGGGCTTTGTGGCTGGGTGGGGGGGAACCTATCTCTAGAGGGAGCAGCTACATCCAAGTTGGCCTCCTGAGCTCACCTTGAGAAAGGAATGGCAGTCTGCCATGGTGATCATCTCATTGTCTGTTCCAGCTCCTTCATGTCATCTCTCCTCTCCCACTTCCTTTGCCCAGGGAAGTGGTCAAGTCTCCATCCCTGGGAGTATTTAAAAGCTGGGCAGATGAGGTGCTTAGGGATAGGGTTTAGTGGTGGGATGGCAGGGTTAGGGGAATGGTTGGGCTTGATGATCTTAAAGGGCTTTTCCAACCTCAATGATTCTGTGATTCTTTTGCCCTGGTTGTCTCCACATGCCCTCCTGCAGATCCTGCCCCCCCGCCTCTACCTCCGGTCTTGACTCATCTGTTCCTATGCTCTGCTGTGAAAAAACGTCATGGCAAGTTATCATGTCCATGGGAAGCAATGTAATTCAGTCAACATTGCTTGGAGCCTGACTGTAATTAATCCTGCTAATTAGCCAGGAGGCTTTATCTGCTTTTCCCCCCACTGTATCTCCCAGGGTGTGTGTCTGGGTTACCCCAAAGGAGGGGAATGTGAGGAAGCAACGTACAGTGGAGCGGGGATGCCTGGAAGGAGAGGATATTCCTGCAGATTACGGTGACGGTCCCTCCGGGACCTGGATAGGAAAACTCGGAGACGGTCCCTCAGGAATTCAAGCAGGTAAAACATCCTGGAGGGGAGACTGCTGGGGACCTGCATGGCCATAGCCTTTGGGAATATGCTTCTCTAGGGTGGCGAGTGGGCAAATCCTCCTGCTTTTGGGAGGCCTCTTCTCATCTGACTTAAATGCTCAGAGTATTTTTGTGTAGCGATCCTCCAGGAAGGCTGGGGTTTAGTTCTGGGGCATGAGGAATGCTGATGCTGAAAGCTCAGGAACTGGCTCCCAAACTGACATCTTCACTGCTGTTATTTAAACAAAAATTAAAAAAAAAAAAAAGTTGTGCCTGCAACTCCTTAATTTTGCTGCCAATGTCTACTTTACCCTGCCTCTTTTGCTGGGGAGGTCTGGAGCGCCGGAGCACAGCTCTGGCATCTTTCCAGGGGTGCTTTTCTGCAGCAGACGTTTTCATTCTTGTCAAGCTCCCTGGTCTTGCTGATCTGAGCTTCGTCACATCCCTTCCCCTCCCCAGGCTGACATCCCCCAGTTTTAACCCCTGGCACAACCAGTGCAGCAATGGAGAGTAAAGAGAGCAAATGATGGTGCCGACACCTCTCCTGCCCTCTGCTTGTTTCCTTTCCTGTGGGTAGGCTGAGGAGATGCTCCGTTGGCTTGGGAAAGCTTTGAAGCAGTGGGGTGAAAAACCCCCCTTTCCCCCCTACATTTGTCAATGGTCCCCACCCCGACCTCTACCAGCCCATGAGGAACCACAGGTGACCTTCCATGGACCCCACACTATGAAGCCTCCAGCAATTCCGTGCTGGATCCCACCAAAATCTGCTGATGTGCTCCTTTGCAGAGGGCTAGAAAATAGTAATTGGTTGAGTACTTGCATCTGCCTGTGTGTACATCTTCATCTGCAGCCGTGTCCCTTCCTGCTGGTCAGGATGAGAGTGGAGCAATAGGCTTGTTTAAATTATGTGCCAGGACTCTTCGTTCCTGCTGGAGGAGGGGATGTCTCAAAAATCATCCCTGCGCTGCAAAGCCAGATCGCTGCTGTTCCCACGGGCCTACGCTGACCCTGCACTTGATGGGGTTTTATTTTTTTTTGCTTGTGACTTTCTTATCAGCTGGGGCCAACTGGGGTCAAGCTGGCTGGAGATGACAGGGCATTTGCAGCCCTGACTTCTGAGGCATGGGGAGTTCCATGACAGTAGTCTCAAGTAGGAAGGGGTGCTTGCCAGCTGCTTCTCTTTGAAGATTGTCCATGCTGTCCTAGTGTGTGTACGTGACTTCCTTGCTTGACGTTTGATAAATTGCGGCTGGCAATGAGCAGAAGCCTCCTGTCATCTTCAGATGCCTTAGAAGACAGCCCTGACTTCAAGCCATTGGAGTTCAGGGTCACTATATTCCTCGCGGGTGGAAGGAGCCATTAAGGAAGCCCCAGAAGCTGTGGGTACCTCTGTACTCTGGAGATGTGGCTGAAACTGGTGTGACAGGAGGATGTTGACCCTGACCTTGGTGGAAAGAAGACTTGTTTCTCCAGACCCCCCCCAAATCCTAAGGATTCTCCAGAGGCAGAAGGGAAGCATCTACCAGGTGTTAGACTGGTGTTCAAGGCAACTTGGTGTTGTCCATGAGATGCAGAGGGCTGAGGAGCATCCAGCCTTCGGTGTTGCCTCGCAGCGCTGTAGGGAGGGACGTAGTAAAGCGTTGGGTAGGAAGTTACGTGAGAACAGCATCCTCTCTGTTCTGCATCTTCTGGGGACCCTCTGTTAGAGCCTTTTGAAGACCTGGATTAACTTGGGTTTTCTCTCTCTCTTTTTTTTTTTTTTATTATTATTCCCTCTTGGTTTTTATTAAACTTGGAACCCTCTGTGGCAGTGTTCCAGGTCTGGGTGACAATGTTCCTCTTATCCCCACCGGGATTTGTGGTCTGCCATGAGAGCAAATCCAGTAGCCTTGTGCATGCAGCACTCCTGGAAGCAGAGCACCCAACTTCAGGTCCTCTGCCAAGCTCCGGCCTGGGGTTCGAAGTCTCATCTTCCTGCGGTGAGCCTGGCTCTCTGCTTGGCTTAGTGCCCAGTTATCTATATGGAGATAGATGTGCTAGTGAGAGGACGGGAAAGGCCTCTTTGAAACAGCCTGGTGGTCAGGCACCCCCAGAGCTGGGGGGCTGAGGTCCAGGTCTTTGGTCTGACTTGGGAAAGGGGCTCGTTTGCCTGGTGTGTGCAGTAGATGGTGAACAAGCAGGTCTCGGGTCACTTGTCCTTCAGCTGGGGCGGGTTGTCACCCCAGTTTTCTGATGTTCTTGCCAAATGAAGAGCACAACACTAAAATGGCTGGCTGAGCCCAGTGGCGGGGGACAGGTAAGGGGTGTTTAGCTCAGAGCAGTCTGTGGAAACCAGGCAAAACTCACAGTACCAAAGGAGAGAATATATCCCCTGGCATCCCACAACAAAAAAAACTCAGGGCTTGCCCTGATAATGAAGCCCTGCAACTGAACGGAGGCTGCTGTGAAAATCTGTCCTCTAAGCCAGCCTTGGTCTGTGCCAGGCTTGGTTTGGTAACGGATGGCAACCGACCAGCCAAAAGCACAAGACAGGGAAAAGAAAAAAAAACCAAAACCCAACCCCAGAATGATGATGGTTGTTTCCTATCAAGAAAAGTAAATGCCAGGGGTATTTTGGTCTTTCTGCTCCTCCCTGGGAAAGTGGAGGGAAACTTCCAGCTCATTTTGGGTGTGATCGTTTTGGGATGGAAGCCACCTATAAGGCTGCTCTGTCTGAACGCGTTCGGAAAGCAGCCTGTGGCAGCACCTTCTCTGGGTCCCCCCAGAAGTTTGATCCCTTGTTGGGTTTGACATTGGGGTGCGTAGAGCTGAAGAGACCAGTGACATACTCTGTCAGATGACACAGCATGCTTTAACTAGTTGGTTTTCTGGTTTGTGTTTTTTAAAAAAGTGTGGCTGTAGGTGGCTGGAAAGGAGCGTTTTGGGAGCTCCTGGTGAAGCATTACCAATCTGCGAGTGCAGCCCTACTGTTTAGGACCACAAGGGCAGGTTTGGTGCTGTCAAAATGGGAGGGGGCTTTAGCTGACAGAGTACTCACCAAAGTGCTGGTGCTGAGCTGAGGGACACCCCTCTTCACCCAGGGCTCTGCCACAGCCCCCTGATCAAGGAGGTCCTGGCTCTCCTGGACAGATGGGGACCAGGGGTTCCCTTAGCAGTTCATAGACTGGTCCATAGCTGAGCTGGTGGGCAGTTTGGAAGTGCCAGGGTGGCACAGGAAGCATTTGAGCTTCAGCTTCTGAGCTCTTCCAGGCTCGTTAGGTGTTCACCCGGGAGGTGCACATGGCTTCACAGCATGGGACAAACTGGAGATGGTGTGGGCTGTGTGCATGTGAACTGATGTTATATGATAACATATCCTAGAGGATTAATTTTTTTTTTCCATGCGTGCCTGTATAACCTCTGAAGACTCAGACTAAATAACTGTGCTGCCTTAATGACCCTGTGTTAATCAGGGCTATGGATCCAGAGGTGTTTTCTACTGGGGGATCCCACAGCTCTGTACATCTTATTCAAGGAAACAGCAGGATGGTGATGATTATGGGAGCACAGAGGGTCCTGCCAGATTGCCCTGGCTAGCTTGGTGCAAATATCTCACTTGGAAGCGCAGGAAAGAGAGTGAAATTTGGTACATTAACACAGAAATGTTATTTTTGCCAGCATTTCTTCACCTGGATTTTCTATGCCACAAGGTGCGTTTCCCTGAGCTGTTTTGGGACCATCCTGTACGAGCCTCCGTGGGAAGCACCAATGCTATTAGCCAGCAAGCCTGACTAAAGGCAGGCCACTAAGTCTGGCAGCAGAGCTGAGGTGTAAATGATCTATTCACTTCCCTTTACCAGCTCTTTGATTGACTTCTAAACTTTCTTGGCTTTAAAACTGACAATATCCTGGAGCTTCATAGGGCTGAGCGAGCTCTCCTGCCCTGTGTAATTGCTACAGACTTTAAATAATCCTTTGCATTTGTCTGGCAACTTCATTAATTCAATAGAAAATAGAAGTAGATACGGGGTTTTGTTTAATGTCTGGATGTTGTTTATCTTCATATGTTTTGGGGGATCTGTTTCAGGTTGAGAACTGGAAGATGAATATTTTGACTTCAGGAATGATCTTCCTGGGGTATTAGAAGTCCAGTTAAATTAAGGCGAATCCCTGTTGGTGCAGGTGTAGATCCAGCCACTTCATGTAAATCCCACAGAGAATTTGGGGATGTCACCAGATCCTCCTGTGAACTGGCCAGCATGGGAATTGGAGACCAGGTGATCAACCAGTGCAAATCCTCATTGACTGGCAGGACGATGCTAGTAGAGGGCACCGACAGCCACAGTACCCAGAAGTTCAGTGGTAACTCCTCTGGACTATTTCCCAGCCTCTCCCACCTTCCATTCCCTTGCTCTGCTTAACAAACTTCTGAGAAAAGTTTGGGCAAATGGGTTATTGCTCCTGAAATAATTGCAGATAATTATCTAAAGATTAACGGCCTCTTCCTGAAGAGCCATCAATGCAGGCTTCATCGTCTTCAAGTACCAATGACCTTTCCAGGAAATGGGAATGAGGAAAGGCGGTGGGAGATGGATTGGGTAAACAACATGCAATTTAGACTCTTTAAAACTATGGGGAGAGCATGACTGATGTGATTCCCCACATTGAACCCGCACCCCCCCCAACCCTTGCTGCAGTCTGCAGACAGCGTTAGTTGGCTGCTTACCAGCATTAAAGTCAGAAAGGATAAAGTGCAGAATTCCTCAAAGCCAGCGGAAAAATGTATTGGGAGTAAGAGAAGGCAGAGGAGAACACAAGGGCGTATCACTTCCCCCAGCATCTGACAGAGGATGCTTTCCTCCTCCAGTCTAAGCTTTGGTTATCCCTGTGAGTAAACGCAAAAGATACATCAAGGAACTCGAGGCCTTCTTCACTTTGGGCCTTGCGAACTGATACCTTTCAGCAACTTGGTGGCCAGCTTGGGGATGAACCATAAATCACCAAAATTTAATGCAGATGGTGGCTAACTTACAACTGGGCTGTTCTGGCATGTGCTGGCTTTGAACTCGCCCTTTGAAACTGGACCCTGCTAGAAGAAGAGGAGGTCCTTGAAATGAGTGTCCCCAAAGCAGTTTGAGAAAGCAGGGGGTTGGCATGAACCTTCTCATCCCTCTCAGTAATTACCCAAGGGAATCCTGAAAAGAGAGGTGGAAAAAGCATTTAGCGCTCACGCACAAAGCTGGCTTTAACTGCCAGTAGAAAAAATCCATTCATCCACAGAAGTAAACATCCCATTTCAATGCCCCAAGGTCATCTTCATGCCAACAGCAGATAGCGGTCCTCAGTTTCGTTCCTGAACTTAATGCTGCTAAACTCCAAGTCCCTTTGGTAGCCCTGGTAGCTAGCCTGAGTGTCCCACATGTTACGTTCATGAATGCCTGTTCCAACCAGAGTGGCCAACTTCTCCTTGTTGGCCACATGCTGGAGGGGATGCGCCGGGAGAGGCAACGTGAAACTCGTCCCTGGAGTCTAGGGTGAGTCAAGTGACATGGGTGTACGAGAGGGGCTCAGAGGAGGTTTTCATCCTGCTGGAGTGGAGCTGGAGTACTACTAATGGGGGAAGGAAAAAAAAAAATTTAAAAAAAAAAAAAAGAGTTGCCTTGTAACTAAAGAATGGCCCAGAGACAAAATCCAGTCACACGTGTTAGGACTGACTGGTTTCATGTGAGGCTTCTCAATAGCGTCTTTGTGTGGAGGAGACACTGGCCCTCTGTGGAGGGCTGCACGTCCCAGGAGAGCTGCTGGGTCACAAGCAGCGCATGTGACTGCAGGCTGCTAGCCTAGCGCGGGCCCCACCATGGCCAATCCATCTTGATGGTGGAGTGAAGAGAGAGGAAGTAAATTAAATTGGGGTGGGGGTGTTTTTTTTTTTTTTTGGAGGGCTTCATGTTAAAAATGCTCTCATTGCCCCATCTTAGGCTTTTAAAATGTTTTCTGGGGAGCTTTGTGGGCTCCTGTGCACGGGACCCGTGTGATGTGGTTCTTGCTGCCATGGACTGATGAGGAGAAGGCTTTTCTTGTGGAGGCTTCTCATGTCACCCACAGATCTCCTTTGGGATTTAAGATGGGAAAGCAGCATATGGGCAGTAGGTGATGCTCTCTGCCTACCTGCTGAGCATATGATGATGGGAGGTTCCTTTATGCCAAGATGTCTCTCCACCAATGAATGCACCATGGACCCTGAAAATACCCACTTTGCTAATGGGTGGGACAGCCGTGTGGGCTCTGTCAACAGCCTGTGGGAGAAAGGAGCTGGGGTGCCATGAGAGTCCCAATACCTATCTACGAATAGATTGAAGATGGGGGAAGGAAAGAGCACCAACAGAGGGCAGGTGAAGTCAAAGTCAAGTGGAAGAAAGGTGTCTTTGTGCTATGATAAAAAGCTGTAGGAGAAAACAACGCTTCTTACACTGGACCTTTCCAGACTTTTTTTCTGTCTCCCTCACTGTAAATCAGAAGATCAGTCTTCTCTGATCTTCCTCACCCGTTCTTCCTCACAGGTAAGAAGTTTTATGCAACAGGAAAAGCATCTAGTCCATCACCTCACCTCTCTACCCACAATCAGCTCTACCTCACCCACTGGCAGGGGCTTGTCCATCTTGGTTTTACAACCCACTGGGCTGAAGGTGTCCTGGCATCCTGAGGGTGCATCCCAACACTTCACAAGCCTTTTCATTTGAAGTTTTTCCATGGCAGGGTGCAGTCTGCCAAAGAGGTGAGTAGTTTACCTGGCCTGGGGCAGTTCCCCACAGAGTAAGAGCCTGCCTCCAGTTGATGGAGGCAAGATGAAGGTTCTGAAGATCCCAGAGGGAGATGCTCTCTGCATAAGGTTAGGCAAAAGTCAACATTAGAGGAATGGAACCCTGCAGCCAGGTGCTCATTCCCCACCCTGTGCGGTTTGGTACGACTGATGTGTTGTCCCAGTGATGGAGGTGGTGTCAATACCGACTGAGGGATCCTCCCCAGGGCGTGAATTCATCAGAGCTTTCATACGGGGCCTCCTTGGGATGTGCCTGCTGTTCATGTGCATCCCGCAGGCGCATTTGTCACTGACGTCCCCTATTTTCAGGCAACTTTAGTTAAGATCCTGCTCGCTAATTGATGGGGGCTTTGAATCTACTGGCACTGAATCGCCCCATGGAGACCCCACAGAAGGCTGATGGACCAACAACTTAAGGTATGTAGACCAAGGTGGTGGGAACACCTTCCTCCCAACAACCCCCTGCCCTCCAGTTTTAGGGGACGCTGCCTTGGCTGTGCCTGGCCTCTGCAGGATGCAGAGCAAAGAGGTCTTGCCCGTGGAGGGCTGAGATGAGCCCCGGAGCTCTCCACTTGAGGAGGTGAAAGCAAGAGCAGAATGATGACTTCAAATAAACCCCAGGAACCTGATCCACCCTCTTAAACTTTGACGGGACAGCGGCATTGCTCAAAGGGTAAGCTGGGTCCTGCCTGTTTATTTTAAGCTGAAAGCCGAAACGATTGTGCTGGTTACTTAAAAGAAAAGTTTGTTTCTGTGTTCTGCTAATTAACAGCCTCCGAGAGGCACCCAGAACCTATCTCTGGGGCCCAGAGTGTTGCAAAAACATGGAAAGGTTAATTGAAGGCAATGGGAAAACAAGAATCCCAGCTTTAACCTTCTTGGTCTGCCCTTGTTATGCTAACAGCATGATGCAGGCAGATTTAATGACTCCTCATTACCCTGCTACCTAATTAACCTTCTGCCCTGGAACACAGAGTCTCAAAAAGAACCTCCTTGCCCAGGAACCCCTTCTGCCAGCAGCTCCCAGGGTTAGAGAGACCTCTCCAGCATTGCCAGGCTCAAGCCCCCGCACGGCTTCCACATGATTCCCAGTAGGCAGAGAAGAAGGGCGGTGGTTTGGTGTCTCCCTGTACTGGGATGGCTTTGTGGCAGCCAGTGGTGCTGGCTGCAGGGCAATCTGTTTGCCCACCGTCCCCAATGCCGGGATGGGAGCAGCGTGGCTCCTAGGGAAGAGCAATTTGTCACAGCAAGGGTGCTTGTGCCAGAGGTAAGGGTTGGGTGAGGGTCAGGGAGATGGTCTAGTGAGGGCAGGGACCCACAGAGCTGCTCCCACAGTCATGGGGGAAGGAGTGGAGGCAGCGTCTGCTCTTCCTGGTGACGGTCCTCTCTGCTGGCAGGGGTAGCAGCCACCACTCCAGATGCCTGGGACGGTCTCGGAAGAGGCAGCTGCCGGTTGTCCTGGCTAACGGAGAAAAGAAACGTTGCCCATTGCTTTTGCCAGATCAGCTTTTGTTTCCCTTCTTGCCTCAAATGTTGCTTGCAGGTGAAATCAAGGACTGCCTCCTTGACTTCAGCTCCTCGATGCCTGCTGATGGGCGTTGGGTTTGCAAGCATCACTTTGGCAGGTTCCCACCCAGCTCACACCTTGGGGATCCAGCCTACAGCCACAAGTGCTTGGGGTATAATTCAGGTAATTTGTGTGCCCCATGAAATGAATTGCTGTCAGTCGGTCCTTCAGACACCAGCGGGGTATTGGCCGTGCCCACAGAGAGCATCCAATCTGCAATCAGAAATCCACGGGGCATCGATACAACCTCTTGCTGCTCGCCCTGTGTGGGACCAGGGAGGAGATCCAGCTCCAGAGGTGGTTGTTCCACAGGGTGATTCCCATGGGAGTCACGTCGCACTCAGAAGGGTCCCTGGTATCCGTTGTCCCACGACAGTCAAGGTGACGACAACCAAGTGCAGACTGCACGGGCATTGCAAATTGGGGGCAAGGTGCAGAGACCCGCGCTTCCAACAGAGCTGTTGGGAGCTGCCCTTGCCTTGGTGGGGTCTGGCCCTGCCCCTGAGGTTGAGCGTGGAGGTTATGCCACCTGAGCTACTAACCATGAGACCAGTCAGCATCTTTTTGGCTTTTGTTCCAGGTATTACAGGGGTTTTTTTCTTGGTATCCCAGCCTGGGACAAGTCAATGAGTGCCAAGTGTGGGCAGAGAGCACATGGCGCTGTGGCCATAGTCTCCAGCAGGACTGTTGAGCACCTTGTTTTGCGTTAGCTCTCCTTCTAGGAGCTGCTGGGAAACCCTGGGAACTTTGAGGTGGAATATGGACCGTGGAGAGTGCAGAAGCATCTCAGTGGGCTACAGGACGGGAGAAAAATGCAGAAGCCAGAACTCAAGTGAGATAATGTCACCCCAAGCCCTCCTTGAAAGTGCAATGGTCTGCAATGCTTATCTCGGCTTTATTGGCAGAACATGAGTCTCTCTTGATGTGTCAACGAACTGCGGAGAAGAAAGGACTTTTAGAAATTCGTTCTCCAGAGCATTTGCCCAGAGTTTAACTTCTTTCCAAGCCGCCAGTTTGCTCATATCCTGCCTGTCCATAGGGAGAGATATGGGGTCATTGGCATAGACTGACCCAGACTGCTGTGAGTCCCTGCGTCTGTATGGGATGTCCGTGCCTGTGTGTGTTGGACAGGGATGGGGTGCATGAGAAGGGCGGTGCAACAATGCCTTGTGCCTTTCTTCTCTCTCCCTTCCTGGAAACCATCGATGTTCTTGCTACTGAGCAATGAAAAAATGGCTCCCAGGGCCAACTGCTCGGGGTGGTGGCAATGGCAACAAGCTAAAGGGGTCCCAGCACACTGCACTGGATGTGGGCTAGTGGGGTCCTAGCCCCACATGCCCCCTGCTGCCTTCCCATGTACTCTGGTGGCAGGAGAGGACACAGGCAGGAGCATGCAGGACAGCATGGCTTCTGATGAGGCTTTTTTGGTGTCCTGATGGGGCTTATCTGTCCTTCATGTCCAGTCAGCTATGAGTGCTTGGCCCTTCATCCCTCTCGCTTCTAGATGCGATACTGTGGCATCGGGAGGTGCTGCACTGGGGGTGCAGGTCCATGTCAGGTGCAGTGCGGTGATAGGCTGTGACAGCCCTGCTGTGGTGCAAGAAACTGCTCTGTTCTTGGTGTGGTCACTTTTTCCTGGACATCCCCTGGAAATGGTGGGGTCCCCCTGTCCTCAGCTCTGCAACGGCTTCTTCCAGGGCTGCCTGCCATGACAGCCTCCAAGGGATGGAGGACAGCGTCCACCCAATGGTTGGAGGCTGCTGGTAAGGACTTACTGGTAGACACCAGGCTGGGCTTGAAATCCTTTGGCTCTGGCTCCTCTCAGAGCTGGTCTGCAAAGGCCAACCACAGCCTACGTGCGACTCAAAAGCTGCTTGTCCATCCTGTGGCACCGCAGGGCACGTTGGCCAAGCAAGGAGGCTGCAGGAGTTCCTAACAGCCAAGGGGCTTTGTCTTTCAGGGAGGTGGCTGTAGAGCCCATCCCAAACATGCTGCACAGTCGCACACCTACAGGGTTTCGTGTGCAACTTCTGCCTGTTTGTGTCGCTGCCCCCCCTTCTATTAGGCAGTGTGAATTTTTCTTGTGCTCTCGTCAAGGAGTGACACCTGAGTCCCGGCTGGAATTCATTCCCTGTGCCCTGGGGTCTGCCCCCGGTGAGATGGATCGCATCCCTTCATCGTCTCTGCTGGAGCGCAGAGGAGGTTCCTCGGACTCCAGACCAGGGCCAGGCGTGACCACAGAGGGCTGTGGGGAGAGAAGCGTTGCGGGGTTTGTACCAAAACCGGAGCAGGTGCTGGTCCGGGGGCTCCAAAGAGAAGGGCCGGTCCCAGCCCTGTCCCCTGCCACGAGCAAACCGATGGACGGCAACATTTGCCTTTCCAGGCAAAACAAAAAAGCTAAACTGAAACTTGTGAGTGCAGACTCCCTTTGTTCTTGGACCTCTCAAAATTTAGAGATGCTTCAGCTGCTGGGGTGAATCCACGGTCTCTTCTAAGCCCCAGAACTGCAGACTTCGGCTGCGTCTGTGCTACCAAACCCTGGTGCTAATGAAGATTTCTAGGTACTGAGAGGCAACTCCTGATACCCGGAGCCAAGGCGACTCCTCCAGCCCGAGCCTTCAGCTGCCTGCGCTCCAGCCTCAGGGCAAGGGGCTGGCGTTGGCCAGAAGATGGTGCTGGTAGGAAAGTGATTGCAGACCTTGCTCCGCTCCTGATGGAGAGCAGAGCTGAGATTCCGCACCCCCCCCTCCTATAAGAAACACTGTGAAAATAACTCAGCAGGTTTAATGGTCCCAAACCTCCCAGGCGGGGCCCGCAGAGTTATTTATTACATCCAGCAGGTTACTGAGAGCTAAACGGCAGTAACTCAAAACCCGCCACGCGAAGGCTGCTTCTGGGCAGAGGATCCTCTGGGCAACTAATGGACGCATAACCCTGATTGATAATGGTTTTAGGCTTATTTATTTATCCCCAGGATCCTTCTCATCATAACGTCCTCCTGAATGCGTGGGCCAGGCTGCCCCACAGTGGGGTAACTCAGGGGATTCCCCGTAAATGGTGTGGGGGGGACCCTATGCTGGGGGAGGTCTTTTTCGGGGTGATGTTCTTGCTAAAGATGTGAAAATGCAGGAATTGCATCTTTTCTGCCGCAGCTTTGGGCATGCCTGTGCCGTGCTGTCCTTCTAGGGACAAGTCACCCCTGCAACAGGCTCTGGAGCCACGGCGGTGGCTCTGGTCCCTCCGGTCACTGCTGCTCGTGGTGTGGCTGCTCTCTGGTTCTCCTGCCCACGCAGCGCCTGCAGGGATCGCCGCCCCGGTGCAGGGGGATAACCTGCTCCTATGCCAAGGTAAGAAGCAGTAACACCATCGCAGCACAGGCTCCTTTCCTCCTCCCATCTACGCACCTACCTGGGCTTGCGGGGACCCTGCAATGGTGACAACCCCCCCGTGGCCTTGGGCAAGTGGGCAGCAGGACAGCAGGGTCTGTGACACTGCTGGCACACGGAGATGTGCTCCTGGGAGTTGCTTGGGATGAAGGCAGCAGCCTTTCCTGCGTGCCCCACCAGCTGGCAGCGGGCAGCCCCTGCCCCTGCTGTAGATGGGACGTGTTTCCCGCTGCCAAAGTCCTTGCGAGTCCCAAACCGTTGTATTTGTAGGCGTGAGCAGAGCTCCACTCTGGTCCAAGTGCCGCGTGGCTCTCTCGCATCCTCAGCCCACTGGTGGCTTTTCCGTGAATACCTCGCAGCCCCTGTCAAGCAGAGCTTGCCGCGTGTATGTGGAGGGCTGCTGCGCGGGAGCCGATCTCTGTGCCGGGTCTATTATTCCAGTCTCCCCAGCTGGGACAATTTAAAGGAGGGATCTCCAGAAGGTTAGCGGTGAGGCTTGCAGTCCTCTGGAGCATGTGGCTGGATCCCACTACCAGGAGGAAACCGCTTTAGCAGCACGCTCAAGTGCCAACCAGGGATGAAGGAGCTTCTGCCTACAAGCACGATGCTGGATCCCAGGCTTGGCACTGAGCAAATTGCTTCTGCCTCCTGGTGGGTACAGAAGCTTTTCTCTTTCCTGAAGGAAAAAGCTGAGGTGGCAGAAGCACCCTGTGTCCCTCGTGCCTGGGGGACGCCGGTGCACATCCCTCAGGGGCTCAGATCTGCCCGAGGGTTTTAGAGCGGTTGCTCTGAGGCTCCACGCCTGCAGGTCCCAAGCTGCAAAGCGGAGCAGTGCTGCTCTGGTCCTGGACCACCCAAAGGGCTTGCGTGCGGTAAGGCCACCCCGTGCGCAGCGAGCCCCCATCTCCAGGGCCAGAAGGTGTTGCTCTAACTCCAGCAAGGGAGAGGGGGACCAGTACACAGTCTGGGTGCTCTTGCTGGCAGCGAAAGGACCTTCCCAGTGTTGCCTGCCCCTTGGCGTCCATCCCTTCGGGTGAGGCTACTGGGGGCTCATGTAGCAGGACCAGAGCTGAGCCCCCCCGGTGCAATCTGGACTTGCTGCAGTAACAGCCCTGCGGTGACCACAGCTTGGTCCTGGAGGTGAAGGGCTGAGCCGAGCCAAATCTGGTTTATATTCCGGGCACATCCAAGGACCCCAATTCACAGAAGGGCAAAGGGCTTCTTCCCAGCCTGGGTAATACCAGCGTTTGGGACTCTGCCCTTTGAGGGGCTGGGTGCACCCACGAACCCACTGGGAAGAGGGAGTACAGCGGGAAGAGCACCCTTCTGGAAGGGTGTTACGGGGTGGGAGGGGAGCAGGCTGGAATTTATTCTGAGCTCATCAGAGAATTAAATCATGATCCTCCAGGATGAAGATTTATGGTTATGGCTCTCAAAGCCCCTCTCAGGTGGGTGGGTGGGAGCTGGTCCCAGGTGCCGGTGCCACATCAGGGGGAGCCGGTAGAGACGGGACTGTCCTTACACGTGTCTCAGGGGCAGGGGCTCCTGCAGGACCATTGTCCCTTCTGGAGGGGGGATACTCGGTTTGGACATCCTTTCAACTGCAAACTGTCTCCACTGGGATCCCTGGGCCTATTATAGACTGATTAAATATTAAAACAATTCATTTTGTACTTAAACTGTTCCGAAGGCTCCTGCTGACGATGACTTTGAAGTCTGCGGCGAAAGGGTTTGCTCTCGTTTTTTCCTCCCCCTCCACTCCATCCTCAACTTTCAGGAAGGGGAGGGTGAGCCCTGGCCGGGTCTGGCTCTCCCAGCACTGGGGGCCGGGGGCTTGCCTGAGGTGGTGGAGGGTGTTTTGCTCTGTGTGGGGGAGCTTGCTGGCGCTCGGTACCGCTGGAGTGGGAGGAAAGCCACGGTTGCTGGCAGCAGGGGCCAGGAGAGGAGAGCCCTTGGAGGGAGCAAACCCTGTGCTCTGGGTGTGGATGCTAGAAGGGGCACTGGAGGCGCTGGGATGGCAGCAGAGCTGCACTCCCCCTCCGTGGGGACAGCAGGTCCCTGCTGGTGTCCTGAGAGCCCCCAGGAGCTGAGGGGCTGAGGGCTTTTGTGGCAGGGAGGTCCCTGTCGGCTGTGCTGTACGCTGCTTTCCTGGCCGCCGGAGCCTGGTGCATGGAGGTGAAACCACCCCACGCATCGTTTGATACCTTCAGGAGCTGGGCCTGTGGCATCCTAGAGCTGGGTGCAAAGCCTCTTTTGGCCTTGGTGTCCCTGAACCACGTGGTGCCCTTTTCCCCCGGGTTTGTGGGGTGCTGAGGGTGGTTGCGTGCATGGTGCAAGGAGCAATGCCCACCTGCAGAGTGCGTGGATGCAGCCTGGGAGGGCGGGATGGTATGCTGCAAGTCTCTTCCACCAGGTTTTCTTCACCCAAAATACCTAGCTCTGGGGATAGAGACGTGTGAGAGGCAGCCAGCCATCGGGGTGTCTGTGACAGTCCCTTCAAGGGATGGAGTTGGCCAGTTTGGGTGAGCTCAGGGATTGTCCATCTCTGCATTGAGCTTTGCCTGGAGCCAGCCTGGCCTGTGGCCATTTCTCCTCCCTGTCCACAGCATCTCAGCCACGAGGTTTCTGTGCAGGCTCTGTCATCCTGGGCATCACCTGGAAAGAGCAAGAGGAGTTGGACCCAAGCCCAGGTCCTGGCATCTTGGACAATGCCTGCAGCAGCAGGAAGGGGAGGACAACTCCTGGAAGACAAGGGCTTGCTCGTGGTCCGCTGAGGGCAAGGTCCAGGGCGGGAGCCCCATCCCTGGAAGGATTCTCGAGCACCTGGAGGGCTCAGGGCTTAAATTTCAAGCTGCACCTTGCCTGTTTGTCCGCCTGGTCCCAGTTCAGGAGCCAGATCACAGAAGCGCAGGAGGACTTGAACCTCCTCTGCCCGCTGCAGATGAAGGAAAAGGTGAGTGGCAAATATTTTGTCTCCCCAGCTGGATCTGGCTTCCTCCCCCCTTTCCTCCCCCTTCTCCAGCCCCATCTTTTACATCTGTTGTATGTGAAATCCAGCAAACTCTCAGCAGAGCTCATTACTCACGGCCCATTGCTCTGAAGAGGGCCGAAAGGTCCTGCACGTAATGATTTAGAGGTGATTTGTATTTAAGACGCTTGGCTTTCAGATGCTGGGGCGGGGGAGGGGAAATTAAATAATTGAACGCTAGTGGGGAAGGGAAGGAGAGAGTCCTGGATAGAGGGAGAGGACAGGAGTTTCTCGTGATCCAGAAGCGTTTCGGCTCGCCTCCATCAGTTGCACAGATGCAGACTTAAACCCCAAGGCTCAAGGGAAACCTTCCTCGTGCCCATGCAGGACCGGAGCGTGCCCCAGGGCTGCGATGGAGGTACCAAGAGGCTCCTCCGGGGACGGCTGGTGCTCAGCACAGCTGACCAAGGAGGACAAAAAGTCTGGCCCACGTCAGACAGGGGCTCCGCAGCCCGCTGGCCCTGACGTCTTGGTGGAAGGGGACTACCTTGGCCGCTCCAGGCTCCCCTCCCCTGCTCTCTCTGCCTCTCCCTCTTGCTGCTCTCTGCCCCGGGCACGCTTTAAGCAATTAAGCCAATTCTCCAGCCCTGGTCCAAATTTCCAGGCCATATTGCTGGCAGGACCTGCAGCATGGTGAACCCCCTCCCAGCAGCTATTGCCAAGGCCAAGGGGTGGGCAAGGCTGGACACCGCAGTGCTGTCCACGAGCCTGGCCAGGACAGGCTTGGTGGCCCAGAGCCCAGGGAAGAGCATGGCTCGCTGACGAAAACTTGCAGCAAGAGCCTCACGGGGTGTTTCTCAAGGTCTCAGAGGAGAAGGAGACCCTACGGGGGCAATCTCTGCTCGGTGGGTGGGGAAACCAAGGGACCAAGGGTAGAAATGAATTGCCTGGAAAAAGGGCAGGCGATCTGAATGTTACCTGCCTGGAAGTTTGGCAAAGAGGGATGCAGAGCTTAGGCTTGGTCTAAATCGGTGCTCTTTGCTTTCATACACCAAAGCTCCTTTCAGCCTCATTCCATCTCTTTTTTCTTTTTTTTTTTTTTTATCAAGTTGCCAAAAAAAATCTACCAGTCTGGTCTGGTCCTACCTAAAAATAAATTCAGGTGAATGCTGGAGGTTTGTGGCAGGGAACAAGCCTCCTGCTGGTTGCTCTTGCTCCGCTCTCCCTAGCTGGGTGCCAGGCCCCCGGGGCCCCCAGCAATGCTGGTGTAACGGGGTTTGGCACCAGCCTTTGGCTTCCGCAAAGCAGCGTGCAGGGTCCCCCCTGCACTTGAACTCGAAGCTCCGTTTCCAAAGCTGTTTTTTTAACCTTGAGCCAAACTTCTCGTGCTTTGCTGCAACGGATTGGGGGAACCCATTCCCCGGCCCGGGAAACCCTCGGATACCGATATCCTTCCCAAGGCTCTAATGAGCTCCCTGCGAGCCTCCGGAGGGGTGCAGATGGCCCATTAACAACGCATTAGGGCTGGGCAGGTGACGTTTATTTGGACTGGTCAGCCTAAGATCTCAGAATCAGGTCAGATTAGGCTGCCTGATCCGAAGCTAACGCCTTGGGTGACGGCCGGGGGGAAGGAAAGTCAAAAATCAATAGCCTGGGAAGACGCGAGGCTTTTCCACGTGCCATTCGTGTATTTACTGACGCCGTGCAGAGCGCGGGGAAGTTTTAAGAGCCTCCGCCAAAGGCTGGTGTTCAACCCTTGCGTATTCTCTCCCCCAGCCCCCTTTGCTCTCCGTGGCACGGGTGCGAGCCACGCAGGGCGCGTCCCCCCAGCGCGTCATGGTGTCTCCCCAAAAGGCGTGCTGTGCAGAGGCAAGTCTAAGAAAATGAGTTTTTCTTAATCGAGTGCCAGCTCAAACAGGAACCAAGCTCCCCTTGTCCCAAAATTTCCTTCTAGGTTAAAGTGACCGGGAGGGCAAAGGGCTTGGGGAAGGTAGCGACCCCCGAATGTCGAAGGCACTGGTATTCCAGCCCAGCACCCAAATACCTTTCCCTCAAGGCTCTTGGGAAAAACTCTCTCTTTTTTTTTTCTATTGATTTTTTTGGGGCGAGGAACAAACAGCACTTTTGTTCTCCCTACCCCCACTCGTCTCGAAAGCGTGTCTGCGGCTGGAGCCGGCTCTGCAGCTGGTGCCCTCGGCTCCGGCGGGGGCTCGCAGCCGGCCCTGCCCGGAGCGGCTCGGTGGG
>NW_009260021.1:698032-708949 GCF_000687185.1 Egretta garzetta
GTGCCCAGCAGCCGGAGCAGATGGCCGGGGCTGGGGGTAGCTGCCCACCCCTGCCAGCACGGGGAGAGCAGGGCTTTCTCTTCAGAAGCAGCGATTAAGAGCGCTCGAGTGATGCTCCGCGGGCTGCGGGAGGGCTGCTGCTCCCAGCGATCTGGCCAGCTCAGCTGGGGACTTGCTTTAGATGTGGTGACATGGTGGGATGTGGGTGTAGCATCTCCCTCACGGGGCTCCCGGCCAGGATTGCACCCGGGGTTGTTTTTGTACTGGATGCTCGCACCCTCTCCCGAGCGGCTGGGAGGGGGCACCTCTGCTTTGGAGAGGGGTGGGAAACGGGTTCCCGGCCCTGGGCTCTTCCGTGGCAGCGCAAGGGGTCATACAGCTCAAGGCTGACCACCGGTGGCCCTGTGGCCACCCAGCTGAGAAGGTGCTGGAGAAGGGGAGAGGCATCAGGGGAAAGCTCTGGATGCTGCCGTGCAGGCAGGGGGCAGCAGGCGGGTTGCTGGGGGCAGCACTGGGGAGACTGGGAACAAGCCAACAGCGAGTGCAGGCTCCCTGTTTGCTTAAAATGACTCTGTTCTGTGTCTTCTTCTCTTGCCTCTTCTCAAAGCCTCACCTGCCCAGGACAGGAGCTCTCCCCTGGTCCAGAAGCATGGGTGAGCTCTCCCTACCCAGCCCCGCGACGTCCCTGGCGTGTGCGTCCCCGTGTCTGCCTCCCCACGCCTGCTACGGGTCACAGCGACGGGGAGAAGAGTAAGTGTGAGAACGCTCATTGCCCTAAACTCAGAAAATTTATTAGTTCACCTGTAAAAAGAAACCCAACCAATAATAAAGACAGAATAAAGATGTAGGGGATATACAGAGCATTGCATAGGTAGAAATATTTTCCTGGGAAACAAAATCAGTGGTAAACAGTATCTTGCGGAGCTACACAAGAACAGCTGGAATGAGCCCTAAATATTTATTATTAATACCGAAGCTGTTTATTTTTTACATATTAAATAGGTCATATATCTCATCTAATAAAACCTCTGTGTATAGTGCCAGCTCTGCTGGGCTGGAAGAGGATTTTTCTTTTGAGGTCTGAAGAGGGAGAGGGAAGGCAGGAGTCCCTGCTTGGGCTGGGCAAACTGTGTTACCCCAAAATTATCGCCTGCGGGAAGGTTTGGGGGAGGGCTGAAAGTGTCTCCTCCGTGTGTAAGTGCGGGGCCTCTTCTGGCGGCTCCCAGGACGTGTGCTAGAAACACAACCAAGGAGGTGCGGGTTGAAGCCTCGGCCCATCCAGGGATTCCCAGTGTCAAGATGGATAAACCACTTAACCTAGACTGGGCTTTGGTCTAGAAATGGGATTGCACCAGCCAGCCCTTGGGGATCCCAGAAGTGACGGGGAGGCACATGGTGACAGCAAATGCTCTTTTTTCCCCTTCGGAGACATCATTAAGCAAAGACCCGCACAGCTTCCTGAGCTTCAGAGGCTGAAATCTCCAAGTTAGCTGGATGCTTAAGTGCATCAGGACCCAACTTCTGCCAAGTCCAGGTGTCGGGGAGGGAATAAGCGGTGTACAAAGCCCCCTGCATTTTAAAATCCCCATCCAATGGCATTAACCCCACGTCAATCTCCTTGGGCCTTCCAGGAGGTAAGAAAAGCCGGGTATCCTCACCGAGGCTCCTCCCAAATGCAGCAAAGCCCCTGCTCCTGACCTCGCGGCGATGTGGAGCACACCACCAGGCTCCAGACCCGATTCGCCTCCCAGCCAAAGTCCAGGAGTGAACGTGGGTACAACCACGCACGTGGGACCGGCCCTCGCCTGGGTTCCTTAGGGAGCACCCATATGTTCTGCAAGTCAAAGCATCTCATTTTCAAGGGTAGGTATTGCATCGCCGGAGCACTTGCCCTCAAACCCAGGTACTTTCCCAAGGGCCAGCAAACCCTTCCCGTGGGTACCTAAGTACCTACATAAAGCAAAAACCACTTTTCCCTCCCGCCTGTGGTCGCTGTGCCTGCACCGGCCTCCGGCTCCTTGGCTTTGGCAAACGCGTGTGCAAATTCATCTTTGAGTTCGCCGCCGCCGCCGGGTCCAGGTTCTTTTCTGGGCACCACGGCGCTACCCTTCACCCTGCGTTTCCATTGCACGCGGCGCCCCGCTGTACATTAACATGTAAAACAAAATAGTTCGGCCCCATCGTGAGCGTCGCTCGGAGGGATGGCAGCACACTGCAAACATCGTGTAAGTAATTTGTTCGACATTGGTGATAATAAGCTACAGCGAGCAATGAGGACCTAAACGCAGGCAGGGCTTTGTGTGAGCGTCTGTGTGTGTGTATATATATTTATTTTTTTTCCCTTTATTTTCTTCTTTTTCTTTCTCTTTTTTTTATTTCTAAAGGAACCTCTGAGGGGGGAAAAAAAAAAAAGGCATGAATGATTCATAGATGCAAGAGGGGGGAAAAGACGGGGAGAGAGAGGGAGAGAAAGAGAGATTAAGAGAGAGGAGCTTCAAAGTGACTGGAGCCGATTTGAAGTCCTGAGCGTTCCTGCGCTGGGTAGGCCAGCAATTCACCAGAGAGGCCCCGTCAAGCTCCCCCCACCCTCCACCCTGGCCTCATCCCCGCCGCCTCCTCTCCCGCAAACACAGCCCCCAAATCACAAGTTCAGAGTTCACCATCGCCTAATGATGCGAAGGCCTCCCAGACCCTCGCTGAGTGGTGCCTGTTCATAGGCACGGCCCTTCCCCAGTGGTTCAGCCTGGCTTAAAATTGAAAAAAAAAAAAAAAATTAAAAAAATTTTTAAAAAAACAGGAGGCGGAAGAGTGGAATGAGATGCAGGGCTCCTTTTTAAAAAAAAAAAAAAAGTATAAAAAAAATCTACTAGTGGTGAAGCGCCTTTGATTCTGAATATTAAGAAGGCCCATTAGATTTAAATGTAATGAGAATATTAACGCCACTGCCTTGATTTGTATTCACGGGCTACCATGGGTACGCTTCGGGAGCGGGAAAAGAAAACACGGCTCCCGCCTAGGGGGAGGCCGTCGCCCTCGGAGGGGAGCGGTGACCCCCGGAGCCCGGGCGGCGGGGGGAGCCGGAGGGGGCCGATTTTTGCCCCTCTCCATCTCGTGATGCCGGCTTCCCAAGGAGTCCCCATGCTGGCGAAACTGGTGGTGCCCCCGCCCCGCGCGGTTAAAACGCAATATCCTTTTGCGGGGAAATCCAGGCGTCTCAAACCTTGGTTTTGCTGCGCTCGGGAAGGGGAGTTCCTCCTCTGTGGTGTGCAAGTCTGGACCCAATTTATTTCATTTTAATTTTGCCTGAAGCGCCGTGGATAGTTTGCTCCTTGGGTTTAACGTTGGGATTGAACCGAATGCGTGCGCTGTCGTGACCGATCTGCAGGAGGAACGAGTGACACCCGGTCGGCCCCTCCTTGGTTATGTGCCACCAATAAATCATAGAATCATAGAATTGTCTAGGTTGGAAAGACCTTTAAGATCATCAAGTCCAATCGTTAGACACAGTAATGACTGGCTAATACTCTAATTAGCACCACGCGCTTACTTTATTTAATTAATCAAAGGCAGCAACTTTCACTGGCCTAATGAAACAGTTTGATGTTTTAATGCTTCCGAAAGAGAGCAGGAGATAAGGGCTTGGTACTAATTAGGGTAGCAGCTGATTTTATTAAAAAAACGTCTGAGATTGTTGCCTGGCTGGCATAAGGATATCGGACACCGCAACCGTTCGCATCTGCAAAATGAAAAGGACAGAAAATAAAATCAGAAACTTTAAAATAACGTTAAAAATAGAAGAAATAATACAGCTGGCCACCCTAGGGTATCACGCTACGTGATGGGGTGTCATTAGTACTGACAAGTAACGAGGCGTGCGCTGCTCCAGCCGGAACGCGGAGAAACTGTATGGAGCCAACCATGCCGTCGCAGGCGTGAGAACAAAGTTAATCTTTCCTTTCCAAGTAAAGACCTTTAAGATCATCAAGTCCAATCGTTAGACACAGTAATGACTGGCTAATACTCTAATTAGCACCACGCGCTTACTTTATTTAATTAATCAAAGGCAGCAACTTTCACTGGCCTAATGAAACAGTTTGATGTTTTAATGCTTCCGAAAGAGAGCAGGAGATAAGGGCTTGGTACTAATTAGGGTAGCAGCTGATTTTATTAAAAAAACGTCTGAGATTGTTGCCTGGCTGGCATAAGGATATCGGACACCGCAACCGTTCGCATCTGCAAAATGAAAAGGACAGAAAATAAAATCAGAAACTTTAAAATAACGTTAAAAATAGAAGAAATAATACAGCTGGCCACCCTAGGGTATCACGCTACGTGATGGGGTGTCATTAGTACTGACAAGTAACGAGGCGTGCGCTGCTCCAGCCGGAACGCGGAGAAACTGTATGGAGCCAACCATGCCGTCGCAGGCGTGAGAACAAAGTTAATCTTTCCTTTCCAAGTGGGCTCTCAGGGATTTCTACGTTGTTTTTAGGAAGTGAAATATTCTAAACCCAGCGGAAAGCGAAATCAAATGGTTTTGCAAAAATGTTTCTGTTTTGCCCTGGGTTGGTTTTTTTTTTTTTGGAAGGAAAACCTCAGTGCTGAGGTTTTCTAGGAGCCCGGATCGCAGCTGAACACTGAATAGATATCGAAACCTTCAATGAAGAGCAGCAGCGTAGGCAATGGTGAGCAATTCGGAGACGTCCATCAAGCAAGAAGTGCTGTCCAGGCACAGAAAGGAGGTGGCACAAAGCAAGGGTTTCTGTGGGAGTTTCCCTTACGGCTGGGCTAAGGAAAGAAGAGTTTGTCTAAACCAGGAGCAAAGGGGGAAATCCTCTCTTCTGAGCGTGCGTCAGGCAAGACCTGGGCTGCTCCGTGGCTTCCCTTCCTTCCAAGTATCCTCCCCTTCTTCCTCCTTGCTCAAGTTGTCATCTGTAAGGGAAAATGTAAAGTGAGAGCTCAATGTCTCTTACAGCAGGTGACACAGTGATTGCTCCTTGACTCACCTTCCAAAGAACCGATGACCAGGCCTGGCTCTCTGCTCTGCCCCAGACTATCGGAATTTTGGAGCAATAACGGGGGGTTCCATAACCCCTGACAGCGCTTTGGCTTGAACCAAATGCAAGAGCATTTGAAGAGCTGGGACCTGAAAACTGGTGAGTTACTGCTCCGGGCACCCCCACGATGCTTTCAACACCACCAAGGAGCGAGGGATTTACGGGGGGGACAACTCCATGGTTGTATGGCAGCACGGGTCCTCCATGCAGATGCCCCTACACTTTGCTTGTCTATACCATGAGGAGGGGATGGGGACAAATCCTGCCTCAGGAGAAAGATCACGAGAAAATCCAGCTGTGTGCAAGGTATGGTGCAAACCCTGACCTACACGGTGAAGGACTGCGGGTGGATGGAGCTGCAGTGGGAGCAGCAGGACAGTTCAGCCTCTCCTTCTCCAGCAACACGGAGCAGATGCTGTGTCAGGCAGGGGTAATGGGGACCGAGGGAGAGGATGGGGTTGTCATGCCTCTAACCTTCCACCATCTCCAGGGTAGGAACAGCTCTTAGACCCACCTCAGGAATGGCGGATTCACCTAATTCTGGTGACAGATGTAGGACAGAGGAAGCCCTGGAGGTGACGGTATTTTGCTTCTTGGCAGAACGGATATCAAGTGGGTTCTCCTGCTGGGGAGCTGTGGAAGGTGCAAGTCATCAAGTCTTAAAAAAAATGAAGAAAATCAGGTTTAGAATGTGCTCAAAGTTGTTTTAAAGCGGCAGCTAACACTAACTTGAACAGGTCCAGGTTTCTGTTCAAGGTGCTTAACTCAATCTCAGCGTACAGAAGGGCAAAGTAAAGAATAGCGTAGCATCGGCACCAGGTCTGGATACTCCAAGATGCATGAACTGCAATGCCATGGGCCATCTGTTGTCCCATGACCTGGCGTCTCTCGATTGCTTCTTGCCATGTAGGACCTGGACAGCCACCTTTTCCTTGCCTGCCCGTGACCTTCACCCAAGCTGCTGGCTCGGCTTGCTGCTGATCACTCGGGCACTCGCACCAGTAACTCAGCTCAGGCAGGCCGTGAGTTACCCTAACACCAAAATATCCCAGCTCCCCGGGTAGCCAAGGGGGAGGACGTAGGGCTGAAGCCTGACTGCCTGCAGAGGCAATGACCTTTGGTGGTGTGCCTGAATCTCTACGCTTGACTGTAGCAGACCGGGATGCTCTGAAACTTTCCTCATCCTCGTAAACTGAGAGGTTCAAGGGGGTGGCCCAAGCATGACCCTTCTCCTGTTGGATTGGAAGTCCCTTGAACATGTCCTCTCCGCATGGCAAATAACGCACTGATGGAGACCCTACTACAGTTGGAGCTGGAGTGGCACTGGCTGGCGAAGCCCTTGAAGCGGCTGCTGGTGCTAGCAGGGGTTCTAGGCTGTAACACAATGGCCCCCAGAGGAAAATTCCCGTTGCAATGCACAGCCACACAAGGAAGCAGAATTAACTTCACCGGAGGAGCCTTAAGCCCGCTCTCCTTGAGTGTTGTGTAATTAAAACCTTGGTCTTGTTAATACATTAGTGAGAGGTTTGCATAGAATTCATCAAATGTTTATGAAAACGCGCAACAAATAATCCTGACAAACAAGTTGCTTAATTGAGATAAGGGATGGGAAGCCTTGTGAATTTTTAATAAAAAGGGGGGGAAGAAAGCATGCTACGCTAATCAGATGAAGTTCTCTCATCCAATATTTTCCAGTGGCTTCTCCAGCGCACATTTTATTTGATACATTACACAAAAGGAATATCTCGATCCCCCAGTGAGGTTTGCACAGAAACCCCTCTCTCGCAGCAAACCCACCACTGGCTTGAGGCATTCCCTCAGCTATTGATCAAAATCTTATTTTTTTGGTTCTTGACCTCGATCCCCCAGTGAGGTTTGCATAGAAACCCCTCTCTCGCAGCAAACCCACCACTGGCTTGAGGCATTCCCTCAGCTATTGATCAAAATCTTATTTTTTTGGTTCTTGACAGATAACAACATTAAAACCTGCCTGGGATTTGCACTTTCTGTAGCTGGAAGGGGAGCAACTGACGCCAGCCGATGCCTGGGAGTCTTTCTCCACGTCAGCCGGTAACTCTGTCGTGTAGCATCCGTGATGACGTCAGTGCACGGGACGCGGTGGCTAACCCAGCTTGGTTTCCAGCTGATTGTTGAGCACCTAGAAGCAATGGCAGGCTGAGAGCCTTTCGTGTACCTCTGATATAATCACAGTCTGCTGCCTTTTGCCTCTTTTCACTCGGGCTAACGGTCTTGGGGTGTTTTTTCTCAGTTCTCATGAGGTATCTGAAACTCAGATGTTCAAATCCAAGCTGGTCATCCCAGGCCAGCGGAGAGAAACGGGACTCATGTAACCTGCCTTAGATACCCAGCTTTTGACCGGCATGGGCCACGAGCTGCAAGTCGTTTTTTCTCTACTCATTATAGAGGGTCACAAGGAAGGAGAGAGGACTAGCTGAGACTTAAATGCTTCGCATCCAGATGTTTCGGTGAGGATAGAGGTATCTGGGTTGGACGGGGCAACCTGATCTAGTTGATGATGTCCCTGCTCATTGTGGGGGGGGTTGGACTAAATGACCTTTAAAGGTCCCTTCCCACTCAAACTATTCCATGATTCTACCCCACCATGGCCATCTCCTCTGGGAGCAGGAGGCTGTGGGTCCATTCCTACTGCAGAGCTGCCTGTCAGCATCAGAAATCTCCACCAGCGAGTTAGGTGCCAGCATGTGCCATGGGGGGAGATAGTCTGGACCCAGATGAGCTTGGTTTGTGTCCCCCACCTCCTCCTCATCACATGGGGATCGTACAAACATTTAAACCTGAATGTAGTGGGAGGAGGTACCTGTTCAGAAATGCAATGATCAAAGGTCAACCTCAACCTTCTAATCACTGCTTTGGCTTAAGTTTTGAAAGTGCTATGATGATAGACAGGAAAAAAAGTAAGGCTTGTGGATGGAGAAAAGAGAAAGAGTGGAACAGAAGGAGAGGATGGATGGAAAAGAAGGCTTTGGAGCAGGGAGAGGCAGAGATTCACGGCTGGTGTTAATGAGAGGCACCTATGTCTGGGGAGAGGAGAGGGCCAAGCTTGCATGCTGAGCCACCAAGTCCGGCTTAGAGCACCATTGCCTTGCTTTGATTTCCCTGATGGACCCTTGTATCTCCTGCATGGTCCTTCTCCAGTCCCGGTTCCAGCCAATGCCCTGGCTGGCTGCAGCCACCTGACGCGCTGCACACCATGTGGGCTCTTCTCCATCGGTGGCGGGGAGAAGCTGCACGTAGGAGCTGGAGGTGAAAATTGCTCAGGCCCAACAAGCACATCTGATTGCACTCCCAAAGTACCCCCACGGAGCACGGCAGTGATGAAGAAACAGAGACTACGTGGTTTAAAAAGCTCCCAGCCCAGAGTCAGCATTTCTGCCCTGACCTGCCTCATGTATTATTTAGTGCGGGACTTGTTGATGCGCACTTATATTTTTCTCCCAGTGGAGTTGATGATCTTCTTTCCCCTGAACGGCCTCGCCGCTCTCTCCCCGCACAGACACCGCAATCGGTGGACTGTGGACAGAGCTGGGCTGGGCTGGTGCTTGCCGCTGGGGAGTGAAGGGTGTTGGGGTAGAGGATGGACGTCATGGCCATGGCGGGCGCTGGCAACGGTAGGGCGAGGAATGGGGGGCAGGGGTGGGAGAGGGGTCTATGGGAGGAAGAAAAGTGGGAGAAGTGCAGTTGGAAGTGAGTGGTGTTAATGAAATATTCAGCAGTGGTGGGCCTAGACGCATTGCCGAAATTGCAGAAGCAGAGGTGATTAATATTTAACAGGGTAAGCTGCCACTTGGCTGCTTTCTGCACATGGATTCCACCCCCACATACACACACACACACCCCTTGTCCTTCCTCCCCCCCTCCTCTGACTCCCCCAAACTCCTGCCTCCACTGTGCTTTGCTGGCTCAAGCCAATGGCTACCACTGCTGTGGCGTGTCTGGGGGAGGTTCCCAGCCCCCCCCCCCATGGGGTCTGCCCAAGGGAGGACAGGTCCAAGAGTTGCCTGGTGGGAAAAGTGCCAGGAGTGGGGTGGGAGGGGGGGGAGGTAGTCGAGAGAAAGCACGTCATTTATTTTTCATGGGGATGGGAGAGCAGGTTGTCCTATTTAGTCACATTAGATGCTCTGTTAACACAACAGGAAGAAAAAAAAAAAAAGAAGAAAGGATGAATAAATGCTTGTAGATGAAGAAGGCCGTTCTCCAGTTCTCAGGGAAAACAGGGACTGGTCTTTCAGGGGGTTAAGTGCTTTGGCTCTGGCTGAGTCTCCCTTGTGGTGTCCCATGTAGATGATGGACAGCCAAGAAGTCAGGGAGTGCAGGAGTCTCTTCATCAGCTGGTTTGGTGCAGGTGGAATGGCCCGAGGTGTGGGCTGGTATTTGGCACGTTCCTACCCATCCCTCCATCTGATGTGGAGATCCAGCAGCCCGGAGGAGCTCTCTACAAACATCCCCGTAGCTCCCCCCTTGACATCTTGCAAACCCTTCTTTGCTGGGATGCCTTCTCAGGAGCAGTGACAGTGGTTGTGCCACCAAACCGACTGCGGTCTCCAGGGGTTGAGCTTTTTTCATAGTGGTTTCCTTACCTCTGCTGCCTTTTGTTATGCATTTAGGTAGATGCTACTTGATCTAGGAGGCATCTCTGTGCTCAGGATTTGCAATGCTCGTGGTACAGAGAGGTTTTAAGTCCACTTATGCAACTTCTAGGTGGTAAATCAACACAAATAGGTAACGAGAAAATGTGAAGTCCAGTTACCCATTGGAATCGCTGATGCAAAAATGACCTAGAGCAGACAAACGGGGACGTGGGAAGATGAACCAAGCCTGACCTCAGCCTTCTGCACCAGTACAGCTGAGGTTTCTGAGACCCGGTTCACGTCCCAACCAGATGGGTTTCGAAGATGCCCACAGTGAGTAAATAAGAATCTATCATGGGATCTGTGTGTGGACTCCACACAAATCACTGCTAGTTTGAGAGCAAGGTGATCTCATCTAGGGCTGGCCATGAAATTGGGGAGGAGGGGTCTCGCTAGTAAAGAAACCTGAAGGTTTCAATGCACTTTTAAAAGCTGATGAAAACTAAACGAGGGTGTGAGGAAAATTACTTTTCTTTCCCCCCACGTCTCGCTCTATATTTCAAATGTTGGAAACTCATCTCTCCTGAAAAACCAGTTTGAAATGTTCTGCTTGGCTTCAGTTCCTGGGCCGGTTTTCAGGTGTTTAAGCCAATGAACTAAGCAGCAGCACACAGCCCCTTGCCTTCACTCTCACTCTGGGCAGCAGCATCCTGGAGGAGCAATGCTGGCTTGGGTGAAATGGCTGACTTTTGGCATGTGACCCAAAGGAGAGCATGAAGGATGCCCTGGAGATCCTGGTGGAGACTCTGAATAATAAGAGCACCTCCCAAGGGTGGTTCACATCTTAGAGGGACGGAATCAACTTCCAACCAGAAAGGAAACCTCGGGCAGCGTGGCTCCCCAAGGGTATAATTCAAAGCAGGAGGAGTCAGGACTGTTGGGGAGATCGGATGCGATGGCCGTTTGCTGGCAGAGTCTGGACCTGCCGTTTCTCCTTAGGTCTCCCCAGGGTTTGGCCAGACGGATGCCTTGTGTGGATGGGTGCCCGTTTTGAAAGTGGGATGTCCCTGGTGCCGTGTGTTCAGTGTTGGGCCCCTCCCTCCCCAAAGGACCTGGGGGGGCTGGAGCGTGTCCAGAGAAGGGCACTGGAGCTGGGGAGGGGTCTGGAGCCCCAGGCTGCTGGGGAGCGGCTGGGGGAGCTGGGGGGGTTCAGCCTGGAGCAGAGGAGGCTGAGGGGAGCCCTCATCGCT
>NW_009260021.1:709008-717591 GCF_000687185.1 Egretta garzetta
CGGGGTTTGGGGGTGGGATGGCAGGGGTAGGGGAACGGTTGGGCTGGGGGAGCTTCAAGGGCTTTGCCAACCCAAACGATTCTGTGATTCTGTGTTTGCAGCCTAGAGCTCACCCCACACTGGCCACATGCCCGCGGCAGATGAACAGCCCCAGGAACCCCCCCAAAAGCAAGGAGCCAGGTGCTGGGCTGCGAAATGCGCCACGTGGGCAGGGCAAGTCGGCTGCCCGCCTCTGCCAGGTTCTTCTCCTACACAACCTGGGGACAAAACCCGTCCCGCTCGTCCCTTCCGCAGCTGCCACCGCGTCGTGACAAGGGTTAATCGGGACAGATGTAGAACGGGAAAACGGGACGCGGGCGAAAGCTGGACCGTCTGTGGCAGGAGGAGGAACCCCTGTCGAAAGTCCCAGAACTAGCGAGAACAGACGACTCGATTTCTATTGTGTAAGTGGGGATTTGTCTGCGATGGTATAGTAACAACTAGAATTAGAAAGGAATAAAGAGTGAATTCTTCCTTCATCCCGAGTGTGTTCCCTCCGGGGCAAAGGTCAAGTGCATTGTGTGGCAGTGTTTGGATTCAGAATAAAATCAGTGACAAGGGCGAAAACCTGGGGCGTGCACAGGGACTGAATGAAGAGGAGTGTGGGCTGGGCACCAGGAGCCACTCTCTCACCCTCGGGGTCATTAACATGTGCGATAGGTGACCTCGTGACATGGTACAGGGGCAATAGAGACACTGAGGCGAGGCATTTAAATGCTGGCTCGAGTCTATTCAGCTATTGATAAAAGCATATTTCTGAGCATAGCTATTGGTAAAGTGACCAGCTCCTCTGGTAAAGCGGAGACGGGCCCCCTCGCTCGTAGAGTTTGCTGGGATTTACCTCGGCTATGTTCTCTATGTCTCCACGGAAAAAGGGGGCTTTGTCGGCATCTCTTCAGGTCATCTCCCCATCCCATATGGATTCCGTACCAGAGCTCCCTCAGCATTTCCTGAAGCAAATGCGCTTGTGAGAGAAAGGGTTTCAGCATCAGGCATGAAGCGCTGATGGAGATGGGGTTTTGTGGAGGGAGACCTTAGTAACTCGAGAAAATTCTGGTAAATGATGCTGGACGAAGACCTCAGAAAGTTTGTCCTTTGTTGTGAAGGTGGATCAAGCCTAAACCATACCCAGCTAGAATTCCGTCTTGCCTGCTCTTCAGCATCTCCCTCAGGTGACCTTGCCCACCATCTGTTCCCAGTCTAACTGGGGGGTGGCTGGTTTGCCCTTTACTTCATGTCCAGCTTGATGACACCAAGGTAAGGCGCTGTACTGCCCAGACTTTGCCTTCCTTGGCTAAGGAGGGCGCGAGATGGGTCCTAGCAAAATGGAAACATCTCTGGAGGAGCTGTGGGGAGGTGGAGTTTAAGCCAGGAGAGAGTTTCAGTCTGGCCTCTAGATGGACTAAGTCCTGGAAACTCTGCAGTGCTGCAGCCTTCATCGCATCTCTGCTGTCCTTAGCCCTGCCTTCCAGCATTTTCAGGGGCATGCAAGGGGGGTCTTGGATGCTAGCCTGTGGCCTTCTGAAATGAATTGGCCAAACCCCACTTTGAAATGAATTCTCCACCAGGACATGGCATTCACATTGCCCCTTTTTTAAGCTAGAACAGGATGAGGGACTCAACCCCACACCTGGAGAAGGTCCTCCTGCTGGAGAACTATGCACGTGCCCTGACTGAGTTGAAGGCCAGCCACAGAAATACGTGTTCTGTGAGTGCGCTTTGGAGTGAGTAATTTACATCTTTGCAAAAATTCCTGCAAGTGTGCTGGTTTTTATCCTAGTTTTGTGAGAACGTTGCCTGTGTCGTGATGCCACCCCCACGTGTGCAAGTGCGGCTGCCGCCCCCACCAGAGTAACAGATATCACGTGCCAAATTCACAGGTTTGGCAGAAGTATGCAGATCTCACGATACTACGTTCCTGCAGGTTTTGTGGAAACGAGTAGCCAAATGGAGAAAAAGGTCCCATGAACCAAATGACTGAGGAAGGGACTGCGGTCTGTGCCCAGCCCTCATGAGACACCCACGTCTCTACCCCACAGAGACTCTGGACACCCCAAATGCCTTCCCTCTAGTTAATTAGATATTGGAGACTCCAGTCACACCATGTAAGTCCATTGGAGAGCACTCTTCATTTAGAGCAGTCTTCATTTACCTGGTGGCTCAGAAGACTGCTTGCTTACTTTGAAGGCATCATCACCTTCTCTTGCGTATCCCTCACGGGTGAAGCCCTTGTCCTTGAGCACTAAAGCCAGCCTTGCCCTGTGCTCGCCATGGAGAAAGCTGGATGAGAGCATTTGCCTGTGGTGGTGGGTACAAAAGCAAATGTTTTCTGTCCTATCCTGAGTCTTACAGCTTAGGGCAAATTTTTACTATCGTAAAACATCATGAAGGAACTTGTCTAGTATCCCATTGTGGCTTTGGGCTTGGCTCTAAAGAGTTCCTTGGACTACTGACTGATTTCATGTATTTATTTATTAGTCAAGAGCTTCTTTGAGGCCCTATCATGTCTTTCTCAACTAAACTTCAGATAACCTTTCTCAGAGCTCAGGCTCTTTGGGGCTGGCCAATAGTAAAGATAGGTTTGAGCTGCAGGCTCATGTCTGAAGTTGGATCTGGGTTTTGGCTTTTGGCTTGGAGCTATTCCATGCTGTGATCCAGCTATTCTCAGAAAATTCGAGGTGTTCTTGGGACATAAGCATTCATGGTGGTGGAAATCTTACGGGAGTAAATGATGTAAGGTAGCTTCGCCCATCTGCTTCAAAGCCACGTGAACACTGGATGTCAAGACTGTTGAGTCTGGATCTAAACAGTATCACAACTCCTGAACTAAACCACCACCTCACCCAGATTCAGCATCCTTCCCTTTGATTGCATCCTTAGTTTCTTCATCCAGGTCTCCTGCCCCTAAAGCCCCTGATTCCCTCCGAGACTGTTCAGTAACCAACACCCCAGTGTGGCAAGGAAGACAAAACTCTGCTCAGAGGGTTCTCCTCTCTGACAGGGGTGAAACACAGCCCCCAAGGGATGACGTGCGGCTTGATGTTTGCCCTTGTATCAAGATTTTATCATGGCATGTTGAAGAAGGCTTCTTGGAGACCTTGACAGAGAGAAACCCCAGGCAAAGGCTAATAAGCATTGCCATGTGAACTCCCCCGGCCACGGCAAAGGTGCCGCAGGGTGAAATGTTTGGAAACAACTGATGTGCTCTTATACCAATGTGACCTCTGAGAGTGCCAGGCCTGTAACTCAAGCATTAATAATGGATTACCAAAATCAACCAGCTGCAAGGGAACCACTTCTCCCCGCTTAGGTAATTCTCCTCCCTGCAAAGAAGAGCTATTGATTTTGATACTGATTCCTTCCTCCCCGGTGGAAGGGCTACACCCCACCACCGCTGCCTGCGACAGTGAGCTCTCTCCTGATCTGCACACGCCATGCACACCAGCCACAGTGCTCCACTCCAGCAGCAGGGACAGCCCTCGGGTATAACCGAGGCCACCACTGAAAGCCGTGCGCACGTTTATTTTCCCACCGCAAGGTCCAGTCAGCTTCGCAATTCAGCGCTGGTTTCTCACGAGACTGCAACGAGGAATGTCCCTGAGCACCAAGGACCAGGCAAGACCCATGCTGACTTTGCAGCATCCACGGCGTAAGGGGCACGGGCGACTCGCAGCTTTGATCTGCCGCCTGCCTGCGAGCTGGTTTGTGCAAGCGCCCTCACCCATACGTGTCTTTGCTTCATTGCCATCATCTGTCCTGCCCTCCCCAGTCCGTGTCTGTGTTTTACCGTGGGCGCCTGCACTTGCCGGTGCTGCGATGGGGCTCTGGGTGCCGTTACCCCATTACCTTTATGTTCTGCTTGAGCCACAGGTCCTGGAGGGGCTGGAGGAAGGGAGTGGAGCACGCTTTGGGCTTGCCCATGATAGGGAAGTCTTATATTTATGGGCTGAGCTGAAAATCTGTGTCCATTTGGTTTCGGACCAGCCTGAAACAGGAATCATTTTCAAGTTTGCGGCACCTATCAACAGCACACTCACTTTTAATCCATTTCCCAAAGAAAAGGGATGGATGCAATCGCTCAGGTTTGTCTGTGCATCTGTCTTGCCACCCGGTGACACTTGAACTCGCTGGCTGGCTTTAACCACATTTAGCTGTGGTTGGTAAATGTGGTCTAAAAAGATAGGATGGAATAAAGCAACCGGGGGTAACACCAAAACCCTGCCAACAGCCTGGGAGAGGGCAAGCCCACGGCACGTGTTGAACCTTAGCGAGACACTGGAGAATCCACCTGGGAGAAGAAAGGCACTCAGAAAGCCCTGGGTGTGGGGCATCTTCTAGCCTGAGCTCACACCGCTCCAGACATCAGAGAATCCAACTGCAAGCGGCAAACCCGCGGGGAACTGGGCTTGGTGAGTTCCTCTGCTTGTGGAGTAACTTGTTTTTGTGGAGCACCTTTCATCTCTTTGCAGGCACGAGCTGCGGAAACAAAGGGCTGGATTCACGGCGGGATTTAAGGTGCTGCTACAAAATGGTGGGAACAAGGGTCCTCTTTTATCCAAGAGCCCTGCTGGAAGCTGGCAGGGGTGAGATCTGAGGCACGGCTTCGTGGATGGGTGCTGAGCTCTCAGGTTGGGAAGGGGCGCCCAAGAAATACAAACCCTCGCTTTTAACAGCAATGCTGAAATGAGACATTTGGGGACCGCACATCTCGTTCATGGGAAGAAACGAGATGAAATGAACAGCCAAAATGACTCCATGGTGCAGATGGGAAAGAACCCCTGGAGTTTGCTGGTTTGGGGCATTATTTATGGAAAATACAAAGAAATAAAAAAAACCCCAAACATCCCAAAACCCATCCTCTTACCTGCTACCTGCAGGTTGCTCACCTCCTGGTCTTCTCAACCTCCGCAGATGCGTCTTCAGACTAAAAATAAGCTCTGCTGAAGTTCATTAGGAGGTCTTGTAATGAAGTTACTGCACATCTCCAATAGAGTAGAAAACCTGCAGCCCTGAATTCCAGAATCTGCAAAATCCTGCCCTTACCTGACCCCAGTGCCTCCGCAGAAGCGCCCGGTAACAACGCACCCAAACAGCCAGGAGCTGCTGGCTCGTTGCCCGCCTGGCCGCCCGCTGTCGAACAGCACGGTGATTTTCAGAAAGCCGGCTAATACCTGCAATCCCCGCTCGGAATCTGGTGGGAAGGTGGGAAATCCGCTCATCTTACACCGGTCAGCAAGTGAGCATTGCTGAGCGTACGGGTTCGTCAATAATTGGCTTTAATTAAGGAAAAGCTGTTTCATTAACATTGTTTTAAGTGAGTACGCTAAAAAATCTGCCTGGGGAGCTTTCCGGGTTAGGAAAGCCTTACGGTGTGTTTTATTGCAATATAACTGAACAGGGGCTGAGGAACCAGCAGGATGAGCGCAGGAGGGAAACCAAAAAAAGCAACAAGACCACAGCCTCGTTAGCTGGTCTGGACTTGAAGGAACAAGGGTATCAGCTTATCCCAAACCTGAGTAGGTCAAAAAAGGTTTTTTGGAAGGCACGCTCTGTGGAAACGTTACGGCTACAAGCAGTTCCCACTGATTATGTGTATTACTGGACTAGATGACCTCTGAAGGTCCCGTCCAAGCCAAAGCATGATTCTATGGTTACCCATCTCATGTCCCTTGGTGGGTCCTGCAGGTGCTGGAAACATGGCTCTGGGTCCTGAATGCCTTGTCCCAGCCATGAGCTCCACGTCGGTCCACGCTCTGAGCAAGGGTTCCCTGGGTGCACCCTGTAGCCCCCCAGGGCACAGAGCACAACGAGGACAACACTGGGGGAAGGCAAAGCCAAGCATCCCGCGCTCCCCAGAGCTCTGGAGGCAGCTCTTCTCCCCCAATGGGCACAGAGCAACCTCAGCAACAGAGCAACCCACCTGGGACACGGTAGGTTTGGGGCGTCACTGTTCTCCTGGGCACCAATGCAGTTCTTTTGAGACCTTGGGACTTGGGCTGCCTTTTTCTCCGCATAACCCGGTTGTTCCAGTGCTGAGCCAGCCCCTGATGGGGGCCTCTTATGGTGATTTCGCTTGGGGAATAATAATTAAAAACCCCAACCAACCTCTTCTTGCTTTTGTTACCCCAGTTATTTCTGTCCTAAAACTATAAGCGGTAAAACCATTCTTTTCACTGAGAAATGGATTCAGTTTTCTGGTTTTCTCTGGGCTGGGACAGGGCCATCTCACCGGATAGCTGCCCTCACTGAGCTGGGGAGCGCCCTATCTTCCAGGTCAAGGTGGGAGTTTGGATCTTGTCCCATATGACGCATGCTCCGGGGTGCCATCAAGGCATGGCATGTTGGGGTTGCATCGATGGCGTTTTTGCTCCCCACCAGATGCAGAATGGACCGTTGGGTTTCTCCAGCTGCAAAGCCAAGCGCAGGAGGAAGGGCCGCTGTACCGGAGCTGTGTCTCGTAGCCCCGGGCACGCACAGGGACGTGCAGAGGGCTCGTTGTTGTATTTCTGTGAGCAGCATCTTTTGGGTTCAGGCTCTATTTCTTTTCAGAGCCAAGTGGTAAAGGCTGCGTAATCTTCAGACCACTGCTTTTGTTTTGAAGTGTGTTGGCGTCTCCTCCTTCAGCATTGGCTGTGGCAGTCCAGGAGTGGGAGGCTTCTGATGAAGACGTTGTGCATGTAACCTGACATGTTGCCCAGTTTTAATATGCTCTTTTATCAGGCCACGCAGTCCCTTTGAAGGCTCTTTGCATATTTCCAGAGCACAATATCTACAAACAACTCCCCTTCCTCCCTTCTCCGTCACTTATGCCCATGTTGACAATCTCAGTGCTGCATCTCCTGATCACCAGCAAGGTTCTCTTCTGACTTGCGTCTTCTTGAGTTAAGAGCAAACCAAAGCAGAACAGGAGGCTCCCGCAATGAGACTCCAGCCCTAGAAACCACGGCCAACCAAAATGATAAATTCAGCCTCTCCTTCCTCATGAACTGACTTGCACTTGCCTGAAACAGGTTGATGCCAGGGTGGTGCTCACCCCAATTTGCATTACAGTAAATAATTGAAATTCTTGCCTCAACCCTTTTATTTAGTGCATTTTTAAAAATACGACTTAAAAATTAACCGAATCAGGTTGCTTTATTATTGTGTCCAGCTCTGGGCTCCCCAGTTCAAGAAAGATGAGGAACTCCTAGGAAGAGTCCAGCAGAGAGCAACTAGGATGATAAAGGGACCGGAGCATCTCCCCGAGGAGGAAAGGCTGAGGGAGCTGGGCTTGTTCAGCCTGAAGAAGAGAAGACTGAGAGGGGATCTCATCAACACCTACAAATGTCTTGAGGGTGGAAGTCACGAGGACGGAGACAGACTCTTTACAGTGGTGCCCAGTGCCAGGACAAGGGGCAATGGGCACAAACTGAAGCAGAAGAGGTTCCCGTTGAATATGAGGAAAAACTTCTTTATTCTGAGGGTGATGGAGCCCTGGCCCAGGCTGCCCAGGGGGGCTGTGGAGTCTCCTTCTCTGGAGATATTCAAAGCCCACCTGGATGAAGTCCTGTGTAACATGCTCTAGGAGAACCTGCTTTAGCAGGGGGGTTGGACTAGATGATCTCCCGAGGTCCCTTCCAACCCTTGCAATTCTGTGATTCCCAAACGAGACTTTGCATACAGCAAAATAACAAAGTGTAAAGAACAGTGTGAGTGGTTTGCGGGGTAAATACAGGCACTACTCAAGGATGCCCATGGCTACAGAACTGCCCTTGAGGAGCTGCCACCTGGAGACTCCTGCATTTTCATCTTGACACACTGCTGTGGACGTAGCCTTTGGCATTTTGCGAGAACAGACCAACCTCTTCAAATCCTGCGGATCAAGGAATATGTGGTTTCTTAAACTGGTGCTTCAGCCCAGCACAAACTCTTGGAGCAACCTGATGAAACCCCATGGTCTGTGGCACAGGATAGACGGATGTATCTTCCCGTTTCTGGGAAGTCCAGGGGTTCATTGCAGTGGATGGAAAATGAGCAGCCCCTCTGGCGGGTGTTTTTCGCCGTCCACCTCGCGCTTCAAATTCAGGGTGAGGGAATCAGCTCTGAGCAGCACTGCTGTCCCTCCCCACCGGTGGCAAAGGGATGCTTAGCCTCAGATGCCTCACTTTTGGATGGGTGAAGCTATGTGAGGTGTGTTTTGCCTGTGAAAGACCTCTGCCTAGGAAAGACTTCTGGCACGCGGCCTCAGTGTTATAATTGGTGGGGAAGATGCCTGGTGGCACCAGGATGCTCAGTCTGCCCCACCAGGTGCTGTGCCTGCAGGGGAAGGCAACCTGGCCACCCTGATGGCAGAAGCAGCTTAGACACCTCTGCTGTGGTCGGAACAAGAGGTTGGGGTCTTTGTCCTAAGTCAGACCCAGAAGGTCCCCCGACACTCTCCTCCAATCATCTGCGAGGTCCCACCATTTCATAGAATCAATCGTTCAGGTTGGAAAAGCCCTTTAAGATCATCAAGTCCAACCATTCCCCTAACCCTGCCATCCCACCACTAAACCATGGCCCTTT
>NW_009260021.1:718022-718667 GCF_000687185.1 Egretta garzetta
TCAAGTCCAACCATTCCCCTAACCCTGCCATCCCACCACTAAACCATGGCCCTTTAACCACCTGTAAAATCCAGCGATCCTTCACAGCGCTGCTTTTCTTCTGCCGTCTTCTGGCACCGGCATCTGTCACATCTGGCGATTCCTTCTGTCAAGACCAGGAGTTTGAGCTCCAGCCAGGAGCTCACCGGTGGCCCAGTCATTTGCCTGGGCCACTCTCCAAAACCATGCAGTTAGGTGACAAACAAATTGACCGAGCCCTGTGCCAGAACATGCGAGGTTATGTGTAGACCGTGCTGGTTTTCACTTTTCTCTACTGTGCTGCTAGAGAAGATGAGGCAGATGGCTGCCGTCTTCCTTCTGAGTGCTCCTGCGGACCATTGCCTTGCGGACGATCCCCGGCAAACCTCGAACAGCCCCTCCATCCTCCAGCCTCTCCATCCTCCCCCCCTGGGGCAGAGCTGGAAGCCCAGGTGCCAACCGAGCAGTGCCAACACCACAACCAGCGGTGCCCTGGCTGGGGGCTGACCTGGTCCCCGTAGCAGCGACCACCTCTTCCGTTGAAAGCGGTTGGATTTCGGCATGCTCCTGCAAGGGAAAAGAAATCTTTTTTTCTTTCCCCTTCTTCTTCTCCTCCTGCATTTTGAT
>NW_009260021.1:718702-721989 GCF_000687185.1 Egretta garzetta
TTTATCAATTAGGAGCCCACACGCGTGCGCTCGCGCTCTCCCTCCCGCCCCTACTCTGCTTTCCTCCCAGCTCCCCTTGGCTGCCGGTTGCAGACAAAGATGTGTGAGCTCTTTGATCTGCCTGGCAGCCACCGCTGGGGGATTGGGTTGGAGGTTAATTACACACCGGCCGCCTCCAGCTGTGGCAGGGAGCCATTCGGCTGGAGAGGGAGATGTCCCTTCTCCCCCCTCAGCTACAAACTTCAAGGGGACAGGAGGGCAAGGAAGGTACCACTGAAACCCCTTTTGATATGACAAACGGGCTCCTTGCTTGCCTCTCTGGTTCTTGTTTTGTTTGTCTAACTGGTGTTTGAAATATGGATGAGTTCCCGGTCCTGAGGGTCCAGCCACCGCCTTAACAAAACCTTGTCTCCTTCCCTGCCTTCCTCTTCCCGCCTGGGCAGAACTGCAGTTTAGGTCTCCTGTCTGTCCATCTTGCCTGTCCGTCTGTCTTTGTCCAGGAGTGCTCTGCCAGCTCGCCTGTGGCTCAGCCCATCCCACAAGGAAATGCAGAGGCTGGACCCTGCGGCAGAGACAGGGACCCTCGCCGGGCAGACAAAAGCCCTGCGAGCCGATGGCTGGCAGCCGGGAGGTTTGCCTTCAAGCCCTCTCTCTGTGGCTGACTTCCTCCGCCACTGTCTTCCTTTTTTTTCCCTTTCTTTCTTTTAAAGCCACTTAAATCCCTCTGTGCCTCAGTTTCCTAGTCTTCACAATAAAGGCGAGAAACGTTTATCCGCTCCTCGGGGCTGGATTGAGGCTGATTGATTTGCTTGTCCAACATCCCAAGCAAAGTAGCGCCGCAGCAGAGAGCTGTTGATGTAATCCCCCCTGCATTAGCAAAATCCTTCCCAAAAGGAGCTTACATAGCTGCTTCAGGGCAGGGTGTTGGAATTCAGTGGCTTTTCAGTGCCTCTCAGCCCCCCCTCGCTTGGCTTCTGGGCTCCCCCACCGTATCTGAGTGTGGGGCTGGAATCGAAGGATCCCACGCGGTGAGCAGAGGGAACCTCAGGCAACGAGATCAACCCTTCGGCAAGATCCGAAGCGGGCAACAGTCTGTACCCTCAAGGGCATCGCGCAGCCTAGACTGCGCCCGTAGGGGAGCGCAATGCCATGCTCGGATCCAGGCCTTCTTCCGAGCAGATTTAGGGCAAGATCCAAATTCCTCATGCAAAATGCTTTCCTATCGTGGTCGAGAACCACAGCCAGCTCTGCTGCCCATCCGTGGAAACTACCAATGGCTTGGGGCAAAACGTGCCCACCTCAAGAATTTGCATGAAGCCAACCTGCTCGCGCGCATGTCGGGGGCAAGAGCAGGGCTCCGGGCCAAGCAAGCCGGGGGCGCGTTTCTGCACATACGTTTTTGCCAACAAGTGGAAGTTTAAGCATGGCCTGTGCATGGGACACATAGGTGCATGCCAAGCCCTCGTGCACCACGGTGGCATTTGAACTTCTCAGGTGCAGGGGACAGCAACCCAATTTTGTGTCCAATACTGGTTATCTTGGTTCAGCTAACAAGGAGCTGTAGCTCAGCCTCCTCCTTGGTTCCTCCGTGCCGCTGGGCAGAGGAGAGGTTGCTCAGCTGCTTTCTCCATCCATCCTTCCACACCAAGGGCCACCCCACGGGCGCCAAGGAGCTGGGGTGCCCAGGACACTGTACGTGCTGGAGGGAAGGGGCTGCATGCCCCTTGGATCAGGCCAAGCTTGCTGTCTTGGACCCAACCAAGCCAGAAGCCGTTCCCATCATGCAGCAGTGAAGTGATTGCTCCGTGCTGGGGGCCTTTCACAGCTTCGTAATGAATAGGGACACGGCTAACATTTTACAAAACGCTCCTTCTCCCTGGGAGACAGCCAGCGCCAACACTTTGAAGCTGTTCCAGAGTCAACAGATTGCAGAAATGAGACTGGTGGAAGGAGACAGGCACGCAGCGTCCCAGCTGCAGGCAGGGGACAAGGTGGCATCCTCCAGCCTTGAGTGCCACCCTGAGATGGTGACACTGGGGGATGCTTGGGTGAATTGCAGAGCCTATTTCTGCCCTTGCTGATGTTCATGGCAGGGCTTTCTCTGGGTGGAGGCAAAGAGGGAACTGCAGGCAATGGAGGCGGTGGGTATCATAGAATCATCGAATGTTTTGGGTGGGAAGGGACCCCTAGAGGTCACCCAGCCCAAGCCCCCTGCAGGAGCAGGGACACCTTTAACCAGATCAGGCTGCTCAGAGCCCCATCCAACCTGGTCTGGAATGTTCCCAGGGATGGGGCCTCCAAGGCAATGGAGGTGGTGGGAGCTGCAGGCAATGGAGGCGGTGGTTCGTTGCCCCGGTCTGTGATGCCCAGACCTTCCTTATGGGTTATACAGGAGGCAGGTTCTCCCAAGGCTGGTGTGATGCCCTCCCCTCGCTCAGCAGGCCAGTTTGAAAAGCTACCATGTGGACAGGGGACACCTCTGGTGCTTGAGGGTCCTCTGGAGACAGCGCTTGAGAGGTAGTACCCACCATCTTGGGGTCCTCACTGCTCTTCCTCAAAAGGCTGAAGTGCAAATTCCTGGACAGACCAAGCGCCTCAGAAAAGCCCTTCCCCTTCTCAGCCCTGTCCCTGCTTGCACTGCGCAGCAGGAGGGATGGAGGAGATCTCTGGCTCCTATAAGGAGGGGAGGTGCCTTTCCAACTTTTCCATTGCAAGAGAGGGAAGAGATTATTTCAGTCTGCCCAGGAATATTTTTCCAGTATGAAATTCCCTTCATAGATCCCTCCAGGGCTTTTCCTTTCCTTGGAGTGACTTTCCCCACCTTCCACTATGGGGGTACTCCCGTTGCTTTAGGGGGGCTGGGTGGGGAGGTGGGCTGGGTTGAGCGTTGCTTTAGGAGGGCTGGGTGGGGAGGTGGGCTGGGTTGAGCGTTGCTTTAGGGAGAGAGCCCGTCACCGGCCCTGGAGGTCTCGCAGTGACCCCCCAGCCCTCCTCAGCCGCCCCCAGGGTCTTGCTGAGGAGTCACGGCTCGTGCTGACTCAGCCCAGGGGCGTTATTCACCGTTTGCTCATTAAACGTTTCTCCTCAAGTTGTCTGCAAATGAGTGCATTAAATAGCACATCTGAGAAGCCGCCCCCCTCTGCTTTACGTGGCCAGAGGAGCCCTGTGGCCTCGGGGGCAGCGGTGGCAGGAAGGCAGAGGGGAGGATCTGAGCAGACAGGTTGGCGCAGGGGGTCTGTGCTTGCACCGAGCTGTCGGGGAGCAGGGCCTGGGGGCCTGCCCGTGCC
>NW_009260021.1:722046-723494 GCF_000687185.1 Egretta garzetta
CCCCCGCCTGCCAGCACGGCGGCACCCCTCTGCTCCGTGAAGGGGGAGGCAGGAGATGGGGACCCCCCATCCCACACGCCCCCTGGGCAGGGTCCCATCCAGGGAGGGAATGGTTAATCTCCCAAAGCCTTGAACCCTGGTGGGCTTTTCTTTTTTTCTTTTTTCTTTTTTTCCCCCCTGCCATAATGAGAAGTGGAGTGTGCACATCGCAGCGTGATTATTACCTGTTTATTTTTTCATGAGGCTTCTCCACTGTGTGTCACTCTCGTGTCATCATCCGTAAACACATTGATTTAACCATTACTTCGGAACAGCACTCGCCCGCTCCGCAGGCTGGATACCTGTCCCCTGGGGGGACCTGGAGTGACGGAGCGGGCTCAGAGCTCATCCTCGGGCTCTGCCTCGCTCCCCCGGCAGCGTTTGCCCCTCCTCTAGCTCCTCTTTTTCCGCTCACCCCTTTCTTTCCCCATCCTCTCCTTTACTCTTTGCTCACCTCATGCTCCACCTCCCCACTCCCGTTCGGCTTTCTGTCCCCTTTGCCTCTGCCACCCGCGCTCCGCAGCCGGCCAAGGGCTGCCCCAGCCTCCCGCTCCGCAGGCACGGTGCCGTGAGCATCCCCGCGCCCCTTCCTGCACAGCCGGGAGGGATGCTCCTAAGGGACCCCAACGCCGGGGGTGCCCGGCGACCTGGAGGGTGGGATTTGCCTCCCCTCCTCCAAAGCTGTGGGAGCCACCAGACCCTTTTGGGGGTTTTTGCAACATCTAAGGAGTGAGCAGTCACGGCAGGGCCATCCTAAGGGGTTCCCCAGGGAGGTTGCCAGAGCTGTTTCTCCCTGGGTAAGAAGGGAATGTCCAGCTTACGTGGAGACCCCTCGCTGTTGACCACCGGGGGTAGATGAGCTGAGCATCATCTACTGATGAACTGAAGCTGCTTGGGAGGTCCTGCTGTGCTGGCTCCCACCCATCCACCCACGCAGGCGGTGGCGTGTGGAGCACCTGGGCGCCGGTCTGCTCTCAGAGGAGCCTGGACTGGGAATCAGATACCATTATATATATGTATGTATATATATGTACACACACATATATTGGGGGAATATATATACATACATATACACAAGACCAGGTTGGACGGGGCTGTGAGCAACCTGATCTGGATAAAGGTGTCCCTGCTCCCTGCAGGGGGGTTGGGCTGGGTGACCTCTGGGGGTCCCTTCCAACCCAAACCATTCTATGGTTCTGTGATTCTATGATTCTATATGGGGTTGGGGGGAGCTCTCAGAAACCACGGATCATCGCACAGGGTGTTTGCCGAGTTCTGTTCGTTCTGAGGGGGATTTTCCTCTCCTCTCCTGTCCCTGCCCCCGTAAAATGCCCCTCCACGTCCTTCCCAGAACACATCCCCCGGGCAGCCTGTGAGTCGCAGACCGTCAGGGATGGAGGACTGGGAGC
>NW_009260021.1:723595-726402 GCF_000687185.1 Egretta garzetta
GGGGCTGCCGTGTTACGGAGGCTGCCACAAGCGTTATAAAGGACGCAGGCCAGACCTTGGCCCCCGGAGAGGATACAAAGGGCTTGATGTACAGACCGTGGGACAGCCCAAACTGCTGAAAACCAGCTGCCTGCTGCCGGTGTTTTAGGTTCGGGGCCGCTCTTCTTTCCACAGCCATTGCTCTCCCTCGCCTCCTCCTTTGGCTCAGCACAGTTTGGGTCTGTTAGGCTTGGAGCCAGCGCTTGCTGTCCCTGATGCCACGGTGGCACAAAGGGAAAGCCTCAGGGCAGGAGCTTCAGCTATTTTATTTTTCAGATTTCTGCAGAGACACTTGGAAGGAATTGAGAAAAAAATAGGGAAGAATGTTTGAACTCAAAGCTTTTCAACGAATTGACTTTTCTGATTCTTTTTCCCCATTGCAATCCCCAGTGCAGACAAGGGCCAGGGGGTCTCCTTGCCCCTCATTCCCACCCCACCAATGGACCAGTTTGCTCTGAGCCTACCTTCACGGCCCAGAAGCGCAGTGAGTGTCATTTGGGAGCAGAGCAGTGCCCCAGGGGGATCGTAGGCAGAGCCAGGCACCTCATTTACCAAAACAATTCCCCCCAGGCACCCCCGTGCTTAATTCAGGCTGAGGAACTAACTGGTGGCACTGGGGACAAGCTGGGGCCCTGCCTTGCTGCTCAGGGGCCACCAAGATGGCCAGCAGGCAAGTCGGGGTTGATGTCAACCATCAGAGGGCTGGGGACCTCTGCGGTGGAGCTGGCTCGGATGCTGCTGGCCGGTGGGTGCCGCCCGCTGGAGAAGTGTCCTCGGGTGCAGTGGTACCAGCGGTGGCCGTGGTCCTGAGCCATGCCAGGGTATGGCCCCGGGGCCCTGCTCTTGGCGCTGCTTCATCTGCTGCCTGTGTCCCCTTTGCCTGCGCAAGACAAGGGGTTGTCAGGCTCTGGAAGGGGCTGCCCACGGAGGTGGTCGGAGTCCCCATCCTTGGAGGGATTTAAAGGAAGGATAGATGAGGTGCTTAGGTCCAGGGTTTAGTGGTGGGATGGCAGGGTTAGGTTAACGGTTGGACTTGATGATCTTAAAGGTCTTTTCCAACCAAGACGATTCTACAATTCTGAGATGGAGGCAGCCCCTGCCCCATCTCTGCAGCGCTGCGCCCAGGAATCCATTAAAGTCTGTGCAGTGCTCCCACACTCCGGAGCTGAAGGACCTATCAGTTCCTTGCTCAAAGGGCTTTGCTAATCCCCACCGCTCAGGAAGGAATCAGCGACGGTCCCTGAGGGACCCTTTTGTTCTGCTGTCAGGGCCCGGGCTTCGTGGCTGAGTCTTATCAACCCCGAACGCTTTCGCAGGAAAGCTCCCCGTGCATTAATTTTTATCATCGGGGTGGTTGCACCTCACCGTCACGCTCACCTGCCCGCTGCGCGCCGTGGGGTGACACGATGCCTTCGCAGCTCCGGTGCTGCCGATGCACGGCCCCGTCCTGCCGTGGAAGGGGGGTTAGTGGGAGTGTGGTGGGGTGATGGTGGGGTGATGGTGGGATGATGGTGGACCAGGGTCTGTCTTGGCCAGAGAGAAGCTCCAGGCACCTACCGAAGCGAGGGATGCTGCATTCAGCACTGCTTTGGGAAGGAAGCGAAGGAACGCGTTCAGCAAGGCCAAAGGAGGGCTTGTGGAGGGGAGGGAAAGCATCTTCTCCTACGCATCTTCCACAGCATGGCAGAAAGTGCCGTGTCCGAAGGCCAGCCAGGAATTCCTGTCTCTAGAGCAAGCCCGGGAGGTGCAAGGTGCAAGAACGGAGATGGGTTTAGGACTTCACTGGTGATGAAGACCGAGGAATTCCAAGGGGCACAGCCTCCCTCCCTCAGAGGTCTTACAAACATTGAGGACCGATGGCGAACTCCTTCTGGGCACCTCCCAGCTCACGTGGGAATAGGGCCCTGGGGGCCAAACCTCCTTCAGACCGGCACAGTGCCGTGAACCCATGGGACATTCAGGGAAAGTCCTGCCTGTCTCCTGTGCTAGGGCTTCTGGCCCTGGGGACCTTCTTGGGGGTCTGGCCCTGGCCCTTCCTCTCCTGTCTTGGAGAGGAGCTGGAAGGCTTGGCTGCCCCTGGGGGTCGGGTGGACAGACGGACGGATGCCTGCCGTGGACCTCACATGGTGGCTCCCACCACCAGGGTCTCCATGCTCTGCACCGGGCAGTCACCCTCTGGTCCCCACCGCTCACAGTGGCCACAACCAGCCAGGCAAGGGACACCCAGGGTGGGAGCCGCAGGAGCAGAAGGTGGGAGAGGCAAGGGAGGCGATGGAGGAGAGGCAGAGGATGCAGGAAGGAGGAGGAAGAAGAGAAAGCAGGGAGCAAGAATGGGAACACGCACTGGAATCCAGAATTGGTTTTTTCCTCCCAGAAGCCGCCCAGTTTTAGCAAAGTCCTTTTCTGTCTTTAATGAATTCTGGCTCCCTTCCCCCTGCCGACCCCGGAGATGATGGAACATTTCCAAGAGTGGGAGGGAGGGAGCGGCACGAGGGGGCTTGGAAATAAAATTTAAAGGGGGAAAAAAAAAATTAAAAAAAAATAAAAAAAATTTTTTAAAAAAGGAGAGCGAGGCTCCTCTTTAAAAGTCACTTTGCATCCCCTCCCCGAGCGGGAAGGGAGCACGGGTCATGTCAGAGCCCTCCGCCGATGTGCCTTGCCTTTGCCGCCGCGCTAATGACACTGGGAATATGCTAAGGAGCTGGCTGCGAGGGGCTTCGCCGCGGCGGTCACTTCCTGGGACCTCAAAGGGGCTTTAATTGCGGGGC
>NW_009260022.1:0-10487 GCF_000687185.1 Egretta garzetta
TGATAAAACCTGTATTTTACAATTTTAATTATAATAAGTGGCACAAGTAATGGTTATCTGTAACTGCTATTTCTCCTAAGTGTAACCATCCCAGTAGGTTTGTATCTTTGTATATGTGTTTGCAAAAGAAACTTGTTTAAAATGTATGTATGAGAACATTTTCAGCTTTCATACAGATAACTTTAGAATGCTGAAATATTAAGTTGCATAAAATGCAAATGCACATTCATTCTGTATAGCCCTAAAGATTATATTTAGCATAAATAGGTGGAATGATTGAAACATAAGAAATATTTACCACTAATTCTGCATATTTTTTGTATGATTTATCGTATCTCATTTCTAAATGAATACTTCATATGTAAAATTTTTTTGAAAAATAGACAATTTTAGTTGTGATGAGGATTGACCATAGAATTTTCTTAACTCCCCACAGCCCCCAAATATTAATCCAACTCACCCTTAAGTCATAAATTAAAAAAAAAAAAAGATGTAATGCACATGAGCAAAATAGAAGATACATGTATATAGGTGTCACTTAACCTAATCTCAGTTGATCAGATTGTGGTGTACAACTTTAGGACAAATTTGCAAAGGGCATAATTACCATGAGAAAGACCTTTCTTTTTTTTTTTTTTTTTCCCATTTAAAGTTAAAAAAGAAAATTAGCTTTAATATCCAAGGTTAATTTGATGCATAGTCTAACCGGTACCTGACACATTTAATCACTGCTTCAGCTGCTCTCTTTGTATTGTACCTTAGAGAATGAACTTGGAAATGTTGGCAGTGGTTGTAAAGAAATAGATAGCCAACTTCCTTTTGTTGTAACAGAAAGAGCCTTATATTTTAGTAGAAGTGTTAACCAAATTTATGGAGAGAGGAAGGATTTGAGAGAAATATGTTTGTGCATATGTATCGGTCAAATGTTTGCAGGCAGTTACCACTTTTTCCTGTGATAGTTGTTACTGTGTGAAAAAATCCGTGGTTTAGAAATAGAAAGTATAACTGTCAGTTTAACGAACACTGAAAGAGAAATAGGAACAGGTATATTAACTTGATACCTACTTAAAGTCTCTGTGTATTTCTTTGTGCTTTTTCTCTTATTTAAGTGATGTTTGAAGACGGCTGTATTTAAATGAACTCTTCCCTTCTAATATTTCTTCATTTCAGTGGTGGGTGATTTTTATGCAAATCTTTCCCTGAATTTTACAGGCACTAATTCATGGACTAAACAGACATTACTATTCCATCACCATCAACTACAGGAAGAATGAACTAGAACAGAAGGTAATTGTTTTAGCTTTCATTCAGACAAAGAGCACTGTACAAACCATTTAAGATTTGTGGCAATATTCTGTTTTCAGCTGCTGATACTTTCAGTAGTTTTATGTCTCCTGGAGTAGATGGCTTCTCTTCCAGAAAGCATTTAGATGTGTAGTCGTGATGATGAAACCGTCCAAAACCATATTCTAATATTTATACAAATAGTTTGACAATGTTTTTGTCCACACTTTTTATGGAAAGTCCTCATGCTGTTCTCTGCACTTAACAGGTTTATGCAAAGTTTCAAGTTTTCAGTGATGAAGCTGAAAGACATACTAGCTGCCTTAGGTTTTCACAGGCTGGAATTCCTGAAGCTAGAAGACCATATTTTCCAAATTGGAATTGTATAACGAAGGAATCTTGGGTTTTTATTGGCTATACTCACTTTGACAGAAGGTGCTTCCAGTTGGTATGAATGGAGCTCCCTAAGACTGGGTATCAGGAAGTAGCGATGTCCTGCATTTACAGAAAAAATACTGTTTGGTTACTGACAACAAATATTGTCAGTTACTTCTGTATCAGACTTCCTCAGTTACAAGCTAGCTTGACAGTCTCAAACAGGGAAACAAACAGAAACAAGAAAAAACCTTATCTTTCATCTACAGAAGTTAATTCTTGCAAAGCCAGGTTCTGTCCTCAGTTCTGCCTGTGTATGTTCATGGCCTCGTTAGGGTTATAAATTGATTGAGTTGGAGTTTATGGTGAAACACTCAGAATAGTTTTCTCAATTTTGACTTTTGGAGGGCTAGAAGTATTAAAAAAAACCCAATTTTGAATAATGGAAGAATATGCATGAAAATCAGGGAGCTGAAAAGAATCTGTGAAATGCATAACCCTTTTTAGGATGGTATCAGACTTTCAAGACCTCACTGTTACTGAAAAGAGTAATTGATTCAACAAAACCAGCTCTGTCAGGAAGTGTCTGAAAAGCTTCCAGAGGTTACTGTTTCTGTTCAAATACAATAGTGTGGCCAGTCAGTCTTTTCTGAAGTTCCAAGTGTGTATTTTCTTTAATGGCTTTACATACATAAGTTATTACCTTTGCAAGTAGGAGAATAAACTTGACCGAGTTAGGGAAACTTTAATGTGTGAGGCAGCAACTATCTCTGCACAACTTTCATAAGGCAGGTTCATACATATCTCCAACCCCCCTCGTGGTGGTGGTGATCTGTTATCTCCATCTGTAGTAAGAAGAGTACACACTTCGGGTATTGGCTGAGGAGCCCATCACACCAAACCATGATTTTAAAATCCAGATAGCCTAGCTAAACTGTCCATATGCAGTTTGCCTACAACTCCTTCTGTCAGTAACGAAGATCTTGCTAATACAAATTATGACACAAACTTTCCACTCGGTTCATATGTTCCAAAGCCAGGTTTCTTTGGAAGCTGTACATAGGACGAAACAGGCACTTTTATTCAGGTGATAGCAATCACAGGTCTTGCAGGTTCTCAAAGATGCCTGTAGTAAGTGTTTGCAGATCGAAGGCAAGCTGAAACTGTTTGCTGAAAGGGTCTTCCCTACAGTCCTCAAGTGTGTAGAAGATCCACAAAATACGCTTTCCTTATTCACGAAAATCAGGAAATTGCCTTTGTAGCTATTCCTTCATTCTTTCAAGAATGACATCAGAGTGTCAGGTAAAACATTTCAGCTATTTCTAATAGTCCCCGCATTTATCACCATCAAAACTCTGCATCACTTGATCATGTTGGGTTTAGGGACGTTTACTTTGTAGGAGGACAAACAAATGCAAGTCATGCTTTGATTGCTTTTGAAGTTCACTTCATCACAACTGTGGCAGCTGCTTGCATACAGTTCAGGATAATCAGTGAAGCATTAAAACATTTTTCAACTTCATCAGAGGCCAGAAGCTTCAACTGTTCCTTATTTGGCAGTTAAAATACTCACCTTTCTTTTAGCTCTCCTACAACAGAATTGTGCATTCTCAACCTACAGCAAAAATTTAAAAATTACAAAAGAAAACACTAAGGATTCCTGTCAAGGTAAATGTGACCTTGGTTTCCATGCCTCATTTTTGTATTTAGGGTTCAAGAAGTTTGATCTTTAAAAACTTACGCAAAATCTTATCATCTGCTTTAGCAGAATGGTTTATTATTATCTTTCCTGTATTTAAATGTTTTAGGATCAATATTTTTCATTACATTCTTACTATTATAAATTGTTTTTCTGTCAAAAATGTATTTTACGATGAATGCTCTAAAGAGGTTTTGTTTTGCAGATGTTGCTAAATTTGCATAAGAAGAGTTGGATGGAAGGTTTGACACTTCAGGACTACAGTGAACATTGCAAACTCAATGAAACAGTAGTGAAGGAGATGTTAGAATTAGCTAAGAACTATAACAAGGTATTCATATCCCATAATGACAGTATAACTGTAGCTGTGCTCATAAAGTGAAGTTTATTACTTGATTTCAGAAGTAAGAAGTTGATTGTCACTGCTTTATTCAGAATGACTTGTAAAGGACTAGACTATAAGAACACAACAATTGTTGCAGGAACTCTCATGAACCTTGGTGTATAATCTGTTTTCAGCAGGGATTTACTGGGATTTGGTTAAATTAGGCACAAGCGTGGCTTTAATGGCCTTGTGGAGACTGTTTCTTATTAATCAACTGTGTATCATTTCTACGTGTAGTTGCCTATTGGCTCTTCAGGCTTTGCCACCCAACTTCTTGCCCTAAGCTAGCAAAGTGTTTAATTACATGTTTTGCTTTGAAATGTGAGTAATCACATCAATTTTGTATTTCTACTTAGTGAAGAGAGTATAAGAGTCCTGTAGATCAAAATAAGCAGTTGATTATACGGTTAGCTGTATCATTCCAGCAGATAGACAGTATGTATTTAGAACACATTCTAGAGCCCAATTCAGTGTTCTTTTTAGATAAAGAAATTATCATTGGTGTTGTAAGAGAGGAATCACAGTTATTTGTACTGTTTTAATACTGGCACTTACACTTAGAAATATTTTTTATAAACACTAGATCTCAACAAGCACTCTATGGTAGGTAAGCATGTCAGTCATTCTTGATGAGTGTTATTTTTTTAACTTCTTAGAAGTCCTCAAAACCAAAATTCAGTATTACATTCACTAGTTAAGTTGCTGGATTTACTTCAATAAAGACACTGTGTTTGAAGGCAACAGAACGTTATAAAAATGTATTAAAAGAAGTTACTTCAAACACTATAAAAATTTATTGAGATCAAACCTCCAGTAGTTGAAACAATGTAGGTTACATTATTTTTGGTTCTGCTTTACTAGTTTAACTATCTTCAACTCTATTTAACTATTGATACCGCTCATTTAAGATTTTTGCTTAAAAACAGTTTTGTGAATATCTGACAATAAAACCATTCATGAGTATTTGCCTTGATCTTTTGCACTAACACTTAGTAATTAAAACCACGTCTGCTGAAAAGCTGAAGTCCCTTTCCTTTTGACTTTCTGAAATGTGTTGCCGTTTGATTTTTTTTTTCCTTTTTTTTTCTGAGAAAGAGATTTATATTTTGAGAATCTTGTGGCTTGGGGAAAAAGTAAATGAAATCTGAAACACTGACCTTTTCTGTGTTTCTTTCACAGGCTGTTGAAGAAGAAGATAAGATGACACCTGAACAGCTGGCAATAAAAAATGTTGGCAAGCAGGTGAGGTGTGATGAATTAGAGTGAGGTGGAATGATACGCTTCGTTCATTCTAAATATTAATTTTTTTATATGTGCGTAGGTGATTTTAGTTCCATGTGCAAGATATTCTCAACGCTCCAAATAATGAATTTATTTTTGTTGGAGATTGTTGTGTAAGGAACAAGGCTTTTGACTATAGGTAATTGGCAGAATATCTGCAAGTCGTGTTTGTATATGCATTTGTATTACATGCTGAAGGAGCGGTGTTGAGATTCGGTAGTTTTTCTTTTTTTGTTGCTTTTCTTTCTTTTTTTTTTTATGCCTCTTCTTGAAAAGAAGTTTAAAGATATCCAAGCCTGTGTCAGAGAGGCCAAAACTGTGGAGACTTCTAAAAAATAGTAATAATGGAAAAAAGGTGGGGGTGCTGTTTATACTTTGTCATGGCTAAAGAGCCGGCTCACCCCCGTCCTCAGTTCGTGAACACGCTGTCAGCACTTAGCTCAACACACACGTATGCAAGTAAGCTGCACTGCTTTGTATTGCTGCTGAAGGACAACAGTTTAGGACCAAAGCTGAAGCTGAAAACACCCACTCAGTTCATTCTATCCCTTTGCAATGTCAGGATATGATGTCTTTATAGAAGACTCGACAGAAAACCATTTCTACATTTGATTTCAACATAAAGGTTGAGGAAATGTGTGTTGGTGAGGGAGAGGAGGGCAAAACAAGTTTGTAAGAGGTTGTGTTCAAATTCAAGAAGGGCAATAGAAACAAGAAATAGCTTTAAAAATATCCAGTGTGTCCTTAAAGAACCAGTATTTATTGTATTGCTAGTAGCAGTAGAAGAATTTAAAGGATTCTGGATTGCTCTTATGTGTCAGCTTCTAGCAGCTATGTCATAACACATCTGCACTATTGTTCAGTCACTCGTGTATTTCTGTAGCATTCAGAACAATGGAGTTTATGCACACCTACACATACATAAATATATACATAAACTAAAACATGTAAAAAGGGTTGTATTTTAAGGGTTATGATGTCATCTCAAACAGAGCTTGCGCTTCACTAGTTGGTTAAATCATTACGCATACGTAAAAAAAAAAAAAATCTGTTTTGATACCATTCTTTAAAAAGAAATTAATTTTTTTCCTGATAAAATTATTTAAATTACAGAATGGTTCGGTTAAGTAATTTCCATGGGGGTTTTTAATGCAACTTATATAAAAAGCTTTGTAAACAAACAGCTGCTCACAATAGGGACGTTATATTATTAGGTTGCATAATTTGCTAGGAACGGAGAGACTACTGGAGAACTGTATGAGCTTTGAAAGTGGGTTATTTAAGAAGGATGGCTTGCACAGATTTCTCTAGTACACTTTTATGTAAAATTAGATGGGTTCATTAGATTTTGACAATACTTCTGTTTGTAAAAAATTAAAATTCCCACGCGAGTGTCTTCCATGTTTTAATTGCTTTACACACAAGATGCTACAGTAATAGTACGATAAAGTTTAGAGAGGTTTTTCAAATGTGCCTGGTAATATTGCAGTATTTGGAGATTAATTTACTTAATCTCAATTCTGAAACCTGAAGAAGTGCATGAGTATGGTTTTCAGCCAGAAATAATCTTATTGTCCTATGCAGATGCCCACAAATGCCCACATCAATTGAGTAATAGTGTGTGGGGATGTGTATTTTCAGAACACTGCTCAGGCTTAGCATTCGATTTTTCAGAACATTTGAACATAGCATTGTGCATTTTTTCATTTTTTACGGGTATAAATATGCTAATTTTCTTGTAGTCAACACAACTATTCAAGGACTGTGTTAGATCATGCCTGAGTCTTTACAGGATTAGAACACACATTTGTACAAAGATCTGAAAACAAATTGCAGTGTTCCAGAACTAAGATTAAAAATATTGGCCTTAGTGAGATGCATAGTAAATTCCACATACTGTGTGTTGTCCTTAAAACTCACAGCTGTCACCGTTACTCCTCAGATGCTGGATAGAAATTTACTTCCTAAGCCTATCCTCAACTTATCCGAGTGATAGTATGGACTAATAAAATCTTATTCGTGGAAATGCAGTCATTTGCTAGGCCTTGTTAGAATGGAAGATTTAGGAGCATTACTGGCCCCTGTTCCTTAACTCACCATCGTCTGAAATAGACCCGAAGTAAATGAAATCCTACAGAGATGTGTTTCAGTCATTTCTCTCATGGCATCCTTTGTATTTCAGGACCCCAAACGTCATTTAGAAGAGCATGTGGATGTGCTGATGACCTCAAACATTGTCCAGTGTTTAGCTGCTATGTTGGATACAGTTGTATTTAAATAACCGATTTACTGTTTGTGACGCTTTCTGTGTATATTTGTTTATTGTTTCTAATACTCACAAAACAGAGACTGTTGAGGCTATATTTGATTAAACAGAGACATCTGACTTCATTTGCAGTGTAAGTGCAGCACTGTAACACCTTTCAGTCTCTAATTGTGCAGTTGCTTCAGTTTCTTTATGTCAGGGTCTTTACAGATTCCAAAGCATTCAAGAACACAATGTGGGCAAAAATGTATTACGTTTTCATTTAATATTTGGGGGAAAAAAATCAGTAGTACATATATATTTTGATTCTTGCAACATAATAAAAATACATTTACAAACCTGTCTTAAGTTTCGGAAGGCCTTTTTTGAGGAAGGACGGCGGGAATTAACAGCGTAGGAAAAGTGTTGGTAAAGGTTTATTTCTACCCACTGTGAAACTACTGATATATTAATTGCTAGGACAGCAAAAATTATCTCAGGAAATTTGGTTCCCATTGATTACAGGTACTCTCATTGAGATTGGGGGGGGGGGGGGGGGGGAATTTGTAGTAGCACTGAATTCTGAGGTACAAAAACTAAACCGCTGAAAAATCCCCTGCCAGCTCCCTTTCAATATTATTCAAACTCTAATATCCACAGAAGACAATTGACCTTAAGAAAATGAATTCAGTTACGCTGATAACTGAATCACGCAACTCTCACAAGCGGTGTCATAAATAGCAGTATTCTGAGAATAAACGTTAAAGTGATAGAGGCTGTTCTAGGTTTTCTGAACCCTCCCTCCTGCGAAAGAGAACGTACACGAGTTGCCCGTGTATATAAATATATGGAAAGAGTCCCAACGGAATGTGACATTTAAAACCACTTCCACTGACTAGAGAGGGAAACACTCACAGGAAGGCAGGTGGGTTGGCTGCTTGGTTTTAAGCAGGCAAAGCCAAGTAACTGGGTTTGGGGAGGGACTTTGGGGTTTGGGCAGGGGGCTGGTTGGGGTTTTTTGTTTTAAGCATTGGACGGTACTTAGGCTGATTGGATTCTTTTGTCTGGGCAGAAGTGTTCTCTTTCTGTGTCACTCACAATATTTTGTTTATGGCATTTAAAAAAAAACAAAACCAAGACAGCAACAATTGTGGCAGGGAGTATTTTAAAACTACATCTTTTTGTGCTGAAGATTATTTTTTAAAGTGATTTGACTTCTTACTTGCACAGTAAAGAAACAGCCCATGAAATTGTCTTATTTTCCACTTTGTGCCCAGTAATTTTCTATTTGCTTATTCATTACCATTCAAAGGTTTTTCTTTTGTTTGGAATTTCTTATTTAGGCCTTTTAATTTACTATTTTAGAATAGCTCTCTCTCGCAGTATATTTAGCGTGCATTTACTTCAGAGGGAAACATGCAGATTTTTGCAGCTGCCCTCCTTATGGCCTTCCCTCTGCCCCCACAGTAGGCAGCAGAATATCAGGCGGGGAAAATGGAGACATACCAAACCACGTTTGCCTGCCTATAGTTAAATGGAAACGCTTTCTGGCGGTTTGCACTAAAAACCTGTGTATCATTGAGGCAAGGCTGTATTTGGGCCTTGCCGTTGTCCGACGTGCGCGTGCACCGCTGCGCCCCGGGGTGGGATGGGGCAGGAGCTGATCGGGCGACCTGCCCCGTGGCTCCTCTGCCGGTGGGGCTCCGCATCCCTGCCGTTACCTACTCCCACTCACACGTGTAGCACCACGAGGGAGACGTAGCTTGGCAGGTCGTGGGTAACATGGCACTGCAGAACAGGCGAGGAGCTATCGCAGTGCTGCAGTGTGTACAGGCGTGAAAGGCCGGTGTAAGCAGGGAGGCAAACCCGTCAGTCTTGCATATTCTAAATTAATTTCGATCAAACGTACCTCTTGCAGAGGGTAGCTGGAGGGAGCGTGTTGGAGATGCGGATCTCCGGTAGTCTGGGGTTGTGCTGTGGTACCCTGCTTTCTATACGCTCCTCCGTTTGACTTGGAGGCACAATTTTCCATTGCCTAAGATGTGTCACGAATAATCAAAAGGCTGTTTTTCGGGGCACCTCTCCTCGTTTTTGTCCAGTGCTTCGGGAGCTGCACAGAGGATTTGGAAGAACGTCTGCATGCAGTAACCTGAAAAACAGCAGCCCTTATACCATCTTGGAGGGAGAAAGAGGTTTTCAAGCAGCCACCTTCTGAGCCTCCCGCCGCAATGGAGCAGACCTTCATTAGCAGCTTGACCCCTCGTCACCTGTCAGCGTGAAGGACGGGCATATTGTATTAGCAAACCTCTCTCCTTCTTTCTGTGACGATTCTGTAACACCACCTGCCATTGCATAGCCCCCTATTATACCAGTTTAGGAGTTGCGCACTGAAGATTTTTGGCATATATTAGCACTTCCATGTGATTGGCAGTATACCACTGCATTCATTGCAGCTCCGCAGCTCCCTGGGTGTAGCTCCATAATTCAGGGCAGCGTTTCCCAAGGTTTATCTGTGTTTCGACCCATCTCCTGCTTATATAAGCCCCTTACCTTCCTGTCGGTTTCAAGCAGGGAAAGGGAAGGGTGAGCACGCTGGGGAAACAACTGTCAGAAACCTTAGTTAGAACTGATATTAATAAAAATATTTTCTTAGCGCTAAAAGGAGAAGGTGTAGTATGGGAAGTTGCTCGCGCTGTACCACCCCACTGCGAGTAAAACGGTGAAGCGCTTGCTTTTTCCTTCATAAATTATTTTATTAAAATAATTTCCTCGCAGAGAGCGCGTGTATGACGGTTTCTGTGAAACACCAAGTAACCGAACCAGCTCACGGTTAAGCGAGAGAAAAACTAAATGGCCGTGGGATTTGAGAGCGTTTAAATCGCGTTCTGACAAGCCACCCTGGTTCTAGCCTTCTCCGGATTCGAGTTTGCAAAGTTTCAGCCTGGCTTCAGATGATGCTAGGCGCTGGTCTTGGGTTTATTGCGCGACGATCCAGGCTGCGTTAACTATCAGCGGAACTTGAAGCCGGCTGCTGGCGTCGCCTGGGAAGAGACGCGGTCTCTGAAATACCTGAAGTCCAAACCGCTAAGGGGGAAATACTGAGAAAAACGAGAGGAGAGAGCTCCTCCCCGGGCAAGAAGCCGGTGCTTTTAAAAACTCGGGAGCTTGCCCAGGCAGGGGCCTTGAGACGGGTGCTGGGCAGAGGCGGGGGTGGCGGG
>NW_009260022.1:11254-12448 GCF_000687185.1 Egretta garzetta
AAAAAATGCCGGAAAGGTCACATAATAATGAGCTCTTACAGCAAACACACTCTTCCCTTCCCCCTTCCTTCTATCTCACAATAAAATCATCTCCTTCAATTTGCCGTGATCGTCGCGACCAGGAGCCAGGTGATTATCCTAATTAATGTCTATCTAATTAAATTACTGTCAGCGGTTAACCAATGGCAGAAGCCGTTTCATCCTCTCCACAAGCAGCAAGATCAAAAGTGAGTCTTTCCTGATTGCTGCATAGTGTCAATTGGCCAATCTCTTCTCCCAGGGAAGGGGAGAGAGAGGAGGAAAAAAAAAAAAAAAAAAAAAAATCAAACGTTTGGGAAGCATTTGGTGGATGAAGTGCTTTCCGTCTAGTGAGGGTCCCAGGATGTCTAGCTTCTGCTACTGAGGAGCCCTTTCAGATCCAGGGACTGAAGGGTTATTACTGTGGTGCTAGAGCTATGCAGCTGGAGCATTGTCTTTCTCCCTCTATCATGCTCTCCAAGAAATTTCTCAATGTGAGCAGCAGTTACCCACATGCAGGCGGATCTGAGCTTGCCTTGCATGATCATCCCATTATCTCGACCACTGACAACCTGGAGAGAAGTTCACCTTTGAAAAAAATTACCAGGGGGATGACGAATCAGTCAGATACAGACAATTTTCCTGACTCCAAGGACACACCAGGGGACGTCCAGAGAAATAAACTCTCTCCCGTCTTGGACGGGGTCTCTGAGCTTCGTCACAGTTTCGATGGATCTGCTGCAGATCGTTATCTGCTCTCTCAGTCCAGCCAGCCCCAGTCTGCTGCCTCTGCTCCTAGTACCATGTTCCCTTACCCCAGCCAGCATGGACCTGCTCACCCAGCCTTCTCCATCGCCAGCCCCAGCCGCTACATGGCTCACCATCCTGTGATCACCAACGGAGCTTACAACAGCCTCCTCTCCAACTCTTCTCCGCAAGGCTACCCCACGGCGGGCTACCCTTACCCCCAGCAGTATGGCCATTCCTACCAAGGGGCACCTTTCTACCAGTTCTCCTCCACCCAGCCGGGGCTAGTTCCCGGCAAGGCTCAGGTCTACCTGTGCAACAGGCCACTCTGGCTGAAATTCCACCGGCACCAGACGGAGATGATAATCACGAAGCAGGGCAGGTAAGCCACCGCGCGGACCCTCGCCGGGGCCGGGGGAGCCGCCCGGA
>NW_009260022.1:12805-13690 GCF_000687185.1 Egretta garzetta
CAAGGGGCTGCTTCCTCCGCGCGTGCCTGTCGCTGCCGGTGGCTTCCTTTCCTTCTTTCCTTTTTTTTTTTTTTCCCTTTCCTTTTTTATAGGCGCATGTTCCCTTTCCTCAGTTTTAATATTTCTGGTCTCGACCCCACGGCTCACTACAATATTTTTGTGGATGTAATTTTGGCGGATCCCAACCACTGGAGATTTCAGGGAGGCAAATGGGTTCCTTGCGGCAAGGCGGACACCAATGTACAAGGCAAGTTCCTCCAATTAACACTTTTCCCGACACATATGTAGGTGAGAACGATTAATTAAAGCCTTTGTGGACTGGCTCTGGCGACTTCTTAAAACGAAAATGGGCGAACGATGCTTTTTTTTTTTTTTAATTAAAAAAAAAAAAAAAGGGTGGAGGAGAAAGTAAAAGGTGTTTGGAAAACGCCGTTTTCATCCTTCTCGGTGAAAACGAAGGGAGCTTCGGCACCAAAATACCGCTAAGTTTAACGGGGTCCTTCGACCTCGTGTGCTGCTGCAGTGGCAGAACCGGGGTACACGCGAGAACTGTGATGTGGTTGTGTTTTTTGTTGTTTTGCTTAGGAAACCGGGTGTACATGCACCCCGACTCCCCCAACACGGGAGCCCACTGGATGCGCCAGGAAATCTCCTTTGGGAAACTAAAACTCACAAACAATAAAGGAGCATCAAACAACAACGGGCAGGTCAGTGGGGGGAACGCAGACGCTCTCGCCATCCTTATTTTTGTGGCTTCGGGCAAAATCCTGTCGTTTCCGAAAGGACGTGTATATTTTTTTTTTAGATCCTGTCGTTAGGTGAAAAGGAAAAGGGTGGTGGTGGGGGGGGAAAGCCCTCCCGTTCGTTTCGCCACGGGCCTCGTCG
>NW_009260022.1:13917-14454 GCF_000687185.1 Egretta garzetta
CGGTCTTCCACTCGGAAAGCGCCCAGTGAGCTGTTAAGCTGTTTAACCGAAGCTTTAAGCCTGCAAAGATCAATTAACAACCTCATTGATTGCGCCGGGGGTGACGGAGCAACTTGCTCAAATTAAAATCTCGTTAATGCCTGGCTCCGGTTCGGAGTGGTCTGGCTCTGCTGCAGACGGGTGCCCCCTTCCCCAATGACATATGTTCAGCCCGCATTCTGGCTCTAATTATTTCGCTCGATGCAAATGTAAACTCTTAGCTACCGCTCCGCCGTGCGTTTTGCCTAATCTCTGGATATCAATATATTCGTACCCATGCAGTAGGAATAGCGGCACCTCTCAAGGCATGGGGTTAAATATTAAAATTCCCCGTACTTTTTACAATAAAGTGAATCTTAAAATTAGGCTGCGGTGTCTACGAGCATGCCGAAGCTTTATTTTTCACGCTTTCACGGCAATTTGATGGACTCGAGTAGAGCTCGATCCTTTTAAAGATAGGCTGCCTGCAGCAGGGTACGGTTTTCAGGCTTTCACAAC
>NW_009260022.1:16725-17250 GCF_000687185.1 Egretta garzetta
GGCGGATGTGCGGCCTTTAGGAAGGCTGCGTGGCCTTCGCCCCCAGCCGCGGGCGCTTTTCTCTTTTTAATGGGGAAAAGAAAAACTTTATAGGGCGTCACTTGAAAGGAGCCGGGGGGAGGGGGAAGCTTCAATGTTGTCTAGCACGTTGAATTTGTTTAAGGGCCAAGTTTATTTTGGATAAGAAATTCCAGGAGGCGTGGAGGGTTAATTAAAGCACAGTTTTAGCCTGAATTAAATGCAGATAGTAGTTATTCATCCATTAAAGTTTTTATAATCGCAAATTGCAGCCCAGCATGGGAGAATTATATATAGGCCACGCAGGGAACACTGGATGCGTCTGGTTTTACATTTCCTGCAGTAGGTGTTTAGAGATTAGCTTAATTTAAACTCGGTAAAATGTTGATGGTTCGTCTGTGACTCCCAATAATAAGTGTTAAACAGCCGACAGAACTCCGTAGTCTGCCGCTCACACTGTCGGCGGCAAGTGACCGGCTCGCTCCCGCGCACACGGCGGGCCCGGTC
>NW_009260022.1:18508-18814 GCF_000687185.1 Egretta garzetta
CCCGGGGGCGCCCCGGGGGCGCGGGGGGCACCGCCGCTCCGAAACCCACTGATCAGTAGGATGCTTAGACTCTCTCAAACCGTACAGCGCTTCCTTCCTTTCACCACGGATGGATCCTAGGGGATAACAGAAATCGTGGGGAAAAAGAGCCTGTGAAATGCCTGTACATAGTACTTAATTTATTGTAACCCGTTACTTTGGTTCTGTTTCCTTCTTATTTGTTTGGACTTCTTTCTTTTCTTTGTTTTCATCGTTAAGTCACAAAACTTAGATCCTGTTTAAATTTCTTTATCCCGCCCTCCCCCC
>NW_009260022.1:20482-21282 GCF_000687185.1 Egretta garzetta
CCATTACTGGCCCTGCAGGTGCCAAATATGCTGACAAACTCTTTTCAAATTTCTTTGCGGTTTCCCCCTCTTTCTTTATATTGCTGTAAATCTTTGTAATGAATAATCTAAAAAAAAAAAAATATAGACGACTGAATTGTTGGTAACCATAGTGTAGTCCAGTGAAGATGAATTGTGAGTTGTATATTTTACTGCATTTAGTTTTGGAATTGACTTTTTCATAAAGTAGCTAACCGAGATCTGACTTCCTGGGGAAACCAAATGCACACTGAAAGCAAGAGCGATCCTTCCCGTGAACCTCTTATTACATTAACGAAGGAGAACTAAAATCCCTCCAGGTCTCCCCACCCCCGGCGAAGCAGAATAGTAAGTCTTCGAATTTTGAGTAGCAAATCTATACGGTTTAACGCATTTTTATATGGGAAAAAAAAAAACCAACAAAAAAACAATTACAAACGGAAATATGCATCGGGCTAAATATTCAGTCTAGATTACACTCGACGGGGAAATTTCCTAATAGAAATTCAGGGTCATAAACGTGTGTATATTTTTGACTCTTCTGTAAATCGAATGTTGTGATTTTTATATTTGTTCTGTTACGTCTGTGGAACTGAATAATTTATACCAGTACATGCTCCATTGAGAAATGTTTCGGTTTTTGCCCGTTTGTATCGTCTGTGTATAACAAGTAAAATAAACCTGGCGAAACGTTAACGCCGTGTCGGGAAGCGCTTTGCCGTTTTGCAAGGACCAAGTTGGGGGAGGCCGAGGGGAGGAGGCTGGCGGGAGGGAGCTCGGGG
>NW_009260022.1:22403-29965 GCF_000687185.1 Egretta garzetta
GGGAACGGCTCCGCCGGGTGTGGTTTAGCGGGGGTTATCCAGCGGGTCTGGAGCAAGCACGTAGCTAACGTGTGACAGGTCTGCACACAATCCTTTCCTGTGCGCGAGTGGTTAATGTTATTGCACAACTATTTCGACAGGATAATTCCATAAGTCTTTCCGCGAGAGACTGGAAGAGATAAGGGCTGCAGAAGTAAAAAAGGCTATTTCCTGTCGGTAGGTTTCCCTTTATTGCTCTTACAATTTTTTAGATTATTAGAGGTGCACCTCTGTACCTGCTAAACGTATGTTTACCGACACATTAAAATGTTTGCGTTCACCTGGGGTGGAACGTGCGGGTTTTGACCCGGTGTATGCAAACGGTAACGTACTTGCGGTGCGCTCAGTTTAGTTGAAGCAAAACCCCGTGTATGAATTTGTTAGACCAGCGACTAATTGCATGAATTTTACATGAAGTATAATTTGTGTTGTTATTCTAGGCATGCTGAACGGGCTTTTAATTCAATTATTGTGTAAAATAATCTATTCAATTGCCCTTTCTTTGCTTTAGTTGATACAACACAAAATCAAGCTCGGAACGAGACGATCCGTAGAAAGTAATTCAAAGTTCTTATTGGTAATACTTTCTACGATGTTTCACATTAATACTATATCAAATGTAATACAGCGATTTACGCTCTGCAGATTTTGCACGAGTACGCTATGCATATTTGATGACACATTGCATATTTTAACAAGGTTTTTAATGACTGATTGAAATGTTTGCTAAGATATTTTTTAAGAGCTGGAGGAGAAATGGTTGTGGAAAATGTGTGTAATAGAATAGTGATAAGGATGGGAGGGTTTTGATTGACAGCATGAGGAAGCAGATGGATGACTAGGTAGGTCAGAGGTAAAGATGCCTTTGACAGCTTTTTAAGTTCCTTTGGCCATTTTGGTCCAATGAATCATGCAAAACATGTGTACATTACCAAACTGATGTCTCTGCATCGTTTACTGTTGGAATCCTCATCTTTTCAAACCCACCCTAACCTTCTTTCATCACCACTTGACGTGCTATGTCTAAACTAGATTGCAAGATCCTAAGAAGGCAAGAATCTGTCTTGTATTACTTGTCAGCAAAAAAAAAAAAATTAGAAAAAAAAAATCATGTAAACCTATGGAGCTAGAAGAACAACCGCGACAGATTGGCAGAATAGGCGTAAGGTGGGACACGTTCTTCTTAATTTTCGCTGTCTGGTCATCACTCCCCTCCCCTAGGTAGTGCTCAAGGGAGATGTGGTGAACAATGATTCCCCCCTCCCCGCCCCCCCCAACTGGCATAAATCTGAATTTTCATAAGTCTGATAAGAGACCTAATTGCATAATTTTCCTTATAACATTATGCAGTGAGTGCTGTTGCTATAGTTAAAATGGTTTTCTTCGCAGCCTGTGTTTTCAGGTGCTTTGTATGTCCCTCGCAAATTACTTTGTCAACTGGAAATGCTCTGATTTATCCTTGTAAAAGGTTACTGGTTTTGGAAATCTTATTTAAATTACGTAGGACAATTTTAAGATCGCTGTGATGCAAAAAAGGAATGTGTGTGTATTGGGAAAAGCAGAAAAAAGGATTTTGCATGAAGGCATGCTTTCCAGGTACTGTTTCTGTGCAGCACGGACACAAGTTTTCATTTTAAGTATTAAAACTTGTCATGAATGTGGTCTCCAGTGGGGAACGTGTCACTTGCTTCAGATACGGGGGCAAAGTCAAAGAAAAAAAATCGAAATAGCGGAGTGATAAGTAGACGGAAGGCAGCAGGCTGTTTGCGTTTAGTACCGCGTTCTTTCCAGCTAAATAGATGTAATATATTTGTGCTAGGTCTAGAGAGCCGCACAGCTTAGTGATAACGTTACATGCATTTATCAGAACGCTTATTAATCTGGGACTGCAGAAACAAAAGCACTGCTTCTTTCAGAGCATCATCCCTTGAAAGCTGTCCATTTGTTCGAGTATGTATATCTGGAAAAAAAAAAAGATTGGTTGAAAAGTATATAGAGATAACTCTCTTGAATTTCTGAGCATACGTAATATTTTCCTTCTTGCAGATGTAGAATAATCATTAATTCATAAAGATCCAAGGCTGCCGTTGCTGATTAGACGGAACTTTTGGCCTTATAAAATACATTGCACAATAAAATCTGTGATGTTTTATTCATGCTATCACTGCAATTTCTCATAGTTGCAGTGTTTCTTACACTAAGGGGCCGATACGACTATGAATGATCTTGTTGGTCGTGAGTTGACTTTTTAGGTCAATTTTATTTTTTTTTTTTTTTTAAACTGAAGGCAGAATGGATGAAAACTTCAGGTACATTATTTCTGTGTAAAACTATCTGTACTATTACACTGATATTAACAAGCATTTATTTCTTAAGCTTTAAATAAGAAACAGCTGGTAATGACTTTGAATCTGTTTTAAGAGACATTTTAGGTAAAATGTTGATAGCTTGTAAATGTGTATTCCTGCCGTAGTCTCTGATCGTGCATGCGAGTTCATATGTGTGAACAACGTAAAGTAAGAGGTCAGTCCTACAAAGACTATTCACTTGTCTAAAAATTCACAGACAAAATGTTTTCAGGATCAAGGCCTTTTTCAATAATTGTGATAGTCGTGTACCTTGAAGTGACTGACTGATTTAGAATACACTTAATAATTTGATTTTTTTAATATAGTAGAAACACTGCATTGATGAGTTACCAAAGCGCATCATACAAGCTCCCACTTCAATAATTTGTAATATTTTTTTGCTTGTTTGGGTAATTTCTTTTTTTTTTTTTTTTTTTTTTTTTTTTTTTTTCAGTGACGGCACTGACACTAATTTAAACTTTCTGCAAGTCACGTCTTAATTTCTATGGGCCGTGTTATGGAATTCATTTTTGTAAGTAGGCTTCTTCCTTGAATAATACTTAGTTACACATTAACTGCCTTTGTTTGTCCAAGAAGCAGACAGTATTGGTCTGGGACTGAAGCAACACCAGTATTTTGAGTTGAGAGAAATTTTAGGTTGCGGAAAGGTGTCCTAGTTTAGATGGAAACACCCACCCACCGAGAATGAAACTGAAATCATAAATGTAAGCTAACAAATGCTTTTGGTGATTGATCAACACCCTGGTTACAGCTTATTTTCTTTTGTGGAAATGTTTGCCGAAGGGGAGGCGTTATTTATCGGGAGTTGACTACAACTAGACTGTCACATCTCCGTCTTCCGTAGACCTCCTGCTGGAGACACTGAGGGAATATGGTGGTTGCTCTCTGGCCCTGGGGAAAGCCGGGGCTCACCCCATATTGCCTGGGAATCCCACCCAAGGGCCCGGCAGCAGCACCTCCCGTCTTGCTTGTTGCTCTGTGATCGGTGTCTGCATTTTGCTAAATTAGATCTGCGGTGCAGTAACGCAGAGGAATAACCGCTCCCCACGCTACATCCCCTTTCCACAAACCTGTAAAGCATCTCCCCCCTCCCCGTGTTGCCACCTCCTTACCACTGTACTTCTAAAGCACGATGGTTTTGTACATAGGTATTACTTTAAGCTTGGTGTAAGCTCTCTTCTGGTAGCTCAGTTTACTCTTGCATTAGGAGAAGGGAGCATTTCACTTGAATTAGATGCAAGGTATTGAATAAGAGGTAAAAGGTTTTGCTTTCTGTTGACAGCTCCTGAATTTCCTATGGAAATCACTGTGCATAAGTGATGAGGGGTAGGGGCATTTTTCAAAAGTCTCTGAGTGGTTTAGTAGCCCATGTTTAGAAATGATGAAAATCTCACTGAAAAACCTCTGGTGCTTGCGGTTCTAAGTGATTTCCACACTTTTCACAATTTTATTCTTGGGTGCATTATGGAGCAGTTTTTTGAGATATTCATTGAGGATTGTTATTTGTTGCAGAGTTTGGGTCAGAATAGCGTGGATTAAATCCTCAACTGGTGTACAATTCTGTCATTTCATTGGCTTCAGTGGTTCAATACTTATTTGTGTCACCTGATTGTTTCCACTTGTGGTTTAGATACTATCCAAAGCAGGTGCTTGTTTGCTGGAATGAATAGGGCCAAGTATAATTCAATACACTTTTGTTTCTCCTGGGTTAAAATAATTACAAAAGCATCAACTGATATCTTACTGTACTTACATTTTTATTTGTCTCTGTTTAGATTATAAGAATAATTGAAGCTTAATTTCTGCATATTACCAAGGTTGATATTGATGCTTTAATTGTCTTCATAATTGAATCAAAACCAGTTTGCTTGGTGTGTGCTATACAGGAATTTGTCCCTTTTTAGGGGCAATATTTAGGCCAACTGTATTCCTTTAATATAAAAAGTGTTCAGAATGGAAGGAAATGAATCAGATATTTTCAGTCCTTCTTAACATGAGTCTGAATTTTTGTAATGCCCAAATCTTTTTCATGTGCTTTGCAGTCTTATCTGTTGTAACTCTTTTTCCTTCGTGTTAAATACAATAAAGCCCCTCTGATGTTAACATTCAGTATTGTATTTTTAAACATTTCAGTGTTTCAGTTGTTGTGTTTCCCTATATTGTTCACTAATAACTTCTCTCTGATCCTTGATATAAATGAAAATTATTTAAAAAAAATTTTTTTTAATTGCAAACCGATTCATTTGTATAAGCAGACTTAAACTAAAGTAACGTGAAGTATAACGAGAGAAATGAAAAATGGGCCTTTAAAAATTAACGTAAAAATTTACTATAACAACATGTGGAGGTAAGATTGCTTCAGGAATATATTTCCCTGCACACCATTTAGACAGATGTAATCTAAAAGGCCAAACCCCACGGCAGTCCATTAGCAGTATTTTCCAAATACGTTATAACTGGAGAAACAACACAAATAATTGTCCTGTGACAGTGTAAAGTTTAGCATATTCATGCACATAAGCCTTTGCAGGATCAGGGCCTAAGTGTTTTGCTTGAGCAGTGTTATCTCTTGTGGGGTTTGGGGTGGGTTTTTTTCCCTTGGTGATTAAAATGCAGTTCTGTGACTGTGGTCACATTTCCCATCTATAGATGAATAAGGGTGATGCCTGTGCTAAATACACTGCGCTAAACAGTAATTATATTTCATTTTGACTTTATTTTGATATCTACAGCTGCCTCAGGATAAGGATCTAGGAGATTTTAAGTGTAGCTCTGTGTACCCAACCCTTTTCCCGAGGGCTGGTTTGCTGTCAGTTCAGCTCTCTGAAGTCTCTTGGATGGTGATGGTGCTATTGCACGAGAAAGGCTGCCAGGCTGGTGGGTGCAAGGGCCGGACAGCAGGAAGCCGGTGATCCCTTTCATAGGCAGGTAGGTATGAGATGTGCTCATCTATAACCCGAAACCTGCCCTCAAAGAGTTGGTTAGGGTAACACATGCATCTCTGTGTTCCTGGGTGATGAAGCAGCAGAGCTCCAGGCTTGTGCAAATGCACCAGTAGTCCCCAAATAGCCTCTGGTCTCCTTCCCCTGATAGATCTCCAAGGCTTCCCATGAGCTCCAGCCTCTGCCTTGCTCTCCTCCATCCTTTTCTTTATGGGGGGCACTTCACTGGCTCCTTGGTGGTTTGTTCTGTTTAGAGCTTGAACATGCAGACAAACGCTCTCTCCTTTAACTCCTTCTGTGGAGGATGCTTAAACAAGGAAAGCCTTGCTCGGGATTAGTGCAGAGGACGAGATTCATGGAAGGCTGCTCTCTTTTGCACCCAGACTTTTAAATTTACATTGACATATAGTTTCTTGTGATTGTAAAGGGTTTAACTCGTACAAAACATTTAACATGACACGTTTTGTAAGAGTCTACAATGTAAATATTTTTAGCGTTTGTAGTTGCATAACCAGGGTGTCTGTTTCTGAGTTTTTTCTTAAGTAGCATGTAACAGGTGAACTCCTAATTTTATGGGTGTTGCATTATAATTTATGGGGCCTCTGCCGATGTAAGCTTGATTCTTTATAGCTTTTAATTTTTTTTTTTTTTTTTTTTTTTACAATTTTAACACCATTTTCCAAAAGATTCCTGGCCAGAGGATATGGATATCTTAAAATAACCTGCTTAAAATTTATTCTTTTATGAAAATATTTAAACTTGTAACAAATTCTAGTCTATTCTGTAATTGCAAGAATAAATATGTCATGTCTAGCCAATATAGATTTAATTGATAGGATTAAATGTTGCCTCAATTCATGTTACTTCTGAATAATAGGAGAATATTCCAGAAGCAGTATGCATTTTTTTCTGGGTTACACAAACATGCTGTTTTGCCTGAGAAATCTTGAGTGTTATGCATTTTAGGTTTTTTTTGGTTTTGTCTTTCACAGAAAAGTAGCCAGTATAATGCAGCTTTAGTCCATCTTCAGTATTTTTCCACATCTTGGTGTCTTTCTATTTTTCGTCAGAGATTTAGGAGCAACTCAGTGCTTTTATTCTACGCCATTACATTTTTCTTCTATTTTTGTTGTAATATTAGATTATTATTCTTATATTTGCAATATCCTTTGCAAAGTTTCATCTTGTATTACAGTGTCTGCAGCTCGTCTGAGACTGGGAAGATTTTTCTTGAGCGTCTCCACCATCAGACTATGGTGTGTGTATGTCAGTTTTACTGAAAGCTTGGATAGGGTATCAGCTGTCATTGAATGTTGTCTAGATTTATATTCTAGCTGTAAACCACACAACTGTGTGAAGACTAGCCTCTGCAATCTAGGAGATGTATCTTCTAAATTCTTCCTCACGGCTGTTACTAGTGGCTTTGTTTCTGACAGTTTCTAATTTTCTGTACATAATAAAATCAATTATTTTGCACGTATATGCTAAAGCTAGAGGCTGTTTTTTGACTGTGCATGCTACAATTAGTTATGTAAATAGCAGCATATGCTACAAGTTTCCAACGCTCACCCTGCCTTTATAGCAGCGTTGGCTCAGGCTCTGCTTCGAAGTTAGTTGGCAGAGGTGTTTGGTGCTCCGTGGCTCAGGCTCTGAAGACAAAGCTTTCTTCATCAGTTCCCCCTCATGTTTAGTGTTTTAGTCTACAGTACATGTTTGTACACCAAAGCCAATACATGGCTTGAACGCGCTAGGGATTTTGGTAGTCAGCCCTTTAAGCTTTTCCACATCTTTCTTGATAGAGGTATACTGGTAATTGTAGGTGTGCTGTTGGACACCTCCTGTCTGCCGACATCAGTCAATCTTCCCCCTATCCCACTAGGTTATGTCTTTAAGTTTGAACTTGTGTTTCTGCCTAATGATTTCTTAACCATCCCTTTACAGAGATTTCGGGGGTATTTAATTACGTTTTTGTTTATTCCCATATTAAAACCTTATTATTGCAATCTCTTCAGTATCATCAAACATTTCTGTGTCTTTTTGCAAAATACTTCAGCTGCAGGGTGTAATCCAAAAGGTAGGTTGGTAAAGCAGCAAATTCCAAATGGTGTTTTAAAAGCGCTCACATGCAAAATGGTTTGTTTTTCATCTTTCCTAGAAGATACTGCTGGAGCCCTGATCAAGCACCCAGTGTGGAGCAGCTTTTGGCACTTTG
>NW_009260022.1:30010-55094 GCF_000687185.1 Egretta garzetta
GCAAGCTTCCATAGTCTGAGTCAGAGAAACCAGACAGGTTTGTTAAAGCTTATTATCTACTACTTTTGTGCTAGCTCCCTGTATAGGGGGGACATTCTTTAAAGGTAATTTTGGTTAGGAGGTTTTTTTATCTTGTAGTACCTACTAATGCAGGGTATTTGTTGGATATGCAAACTCCTCCAGAATTCACTAATGAAGTTAACTTACCTCTTAAGTCTGTGCTGTTACTTTTGAGAATCATGTGTTATTTGTAACTATGTGATAACACCTTACTGCCAAGGGCATATGGTAGTAAAGCCGCAATGTAATAGTAAACAGGAGCTTAATGGCTGGCATGAGGTTGAATTTAGATGCTCTGAAAAGCCTCTGAAAAAGAAAATTCAGACAAAACTCAGGTGAGAATCCAAGACCCTATTGTGGATTGACCAAAAACGTCCATGGATATTTTGAAGACTAGTTGATAACACTCATTTCTAAGGATTAATTAGTTCAGAGTCTGGTGGGTGCATAAGACTAAAAATAAAATATGCTGAGTGAATATATGTCTTCACAGATGAGGAACATTCCTGAATCTAAGACAGCAAAATAATGTAGTTATTTAAAAAACACAAAACAAAACAAAACAAAAAAGGAGCTGGCATAGTCTGAAAGGTGGGAAAGAAAATCCTAGAGCACAGCATAATTGATGGGCTGCATTGGTAGAAACAGAGCTGCAAAAGGAGAGATCAATCATAGGTAGTACAAGCAGCAGCCTTCCATCAAAGTCCTTCATCTGTTGTCTTCTACCAGGATCATTAACAAGTGATTACATGTATGGGACCTTTTATTTTAGAGAAGGACAAGGGTCATTCTTTGAGCTGGAAGATTTTACTTCCTTGGATACAGGGGTTTGTTAGCACGCACCTTTTGTTTTGTCATACATTAAGTATTCATGTCTTCATGTTTCTGAACGTGTATGGTAGCTCGTGAAAGAGTAAATTCCAGTGGCAAAGCAACCTGTTGGTCTAACAGCAGCTGCTTAAACTAAGATGCTGGTAACTATATTTCTTAAAGTTACTTTTTTAGCACTTTGTTCAACTTAAATTTATCTTTTAAAACCCATTCCATTAAACATGTGTAATGTCTGTGCATAGGCAAATACTTAGAAACCAACTACAATTATACTAATCGTATTATTGATAAGGTAAATGATAAATGTAGAAGCAAGTAGGTTAACTTGGCCTGATCAATGGCTTGGAATGATGGTTTTGTAAGTAATTTTTTTTCTTTGAAAGTAAACCTATTCTCCAAATGTATTTAAAATGTTAATAAACTATTAAATGAACAAGTAACACTATATTCAACATTTTTACACCATTTCTACAGTGGGTAAAATTGTAGTATAAAGTTGGTGTATACTCGATAACAATTTACATGTTTATTTTACCATCTGGTAAATGTGTAAACGATATTTTGAGAAGCACATTTCAAATTCACTTTAACAACTTATCCCCGACAATATGTATCCTATCTCATGTACTGACTGGAAGGATTTTGAAAACCTCTCAGAAAGAAATGCAGTAACAAAACATATTATTTTTTTAGTGATGCTTAAGATCAAGCTTAGCATCAAGTCGGAGGTCTTTCGCTATTTGGGAAGGATTTTGGTATGTTAGTGGTGTCAAAGAGAGATTTCAGACTATTTTACACACCACAGTATAAAGATATCATATCGTCTTCCCTAAAGAAACCATAGGGTGCATAGGTAGTAATAACAAAACAAATACAGTTTGCTATGTTGTTGTATAACTGTATTGTATCCTTTCCAGGGGGTTTGAATTTGCTATCTCTTGTGTCTAAATATGGGAAGCTCATTATTAGAAGTGTTACAATGAACCCCAAGTGGATTGCTTTTCTCATGTACTTTAACAGCACACTGACACTGCAGCCTTCTGCCTTTTTATTTTAGTCTTCTGTTTATTGGTCTCTCTGGATTAAATTGCAAGCACTTTCTTAAATATAACAAACTAGAGAATATTCTCTTGTAGCTCAGTTTTTATTCACCCTTTCCTAGCTGTTACTAATCTTAACTGGGAAGAAAAAAAAAAAAGACTTCCTTTTCTCCTCCCCCAACCCCAATAAAATTTAAATAACCCTGCCCTGAAAGCAAGTCTGCCTGGAGAACACCTCCACACTAATTACCATCTGGCCAATCTGCAAATGAGGTTTGAGAGCAGATTTCAAATGTAGGCTCCAGCTAGTCTGTGCCTTGTATTAGTATTTATTAAGAGATTTGAAAGCACTTAGGCAACTAGAGAGCAGGAAGGTACCTTAACTTTTGGAAATCCAGTCAGGCATCCATGTGTTCCTTCCAGGGTCTAAATGCCTTTGACCTGGTACCTGACCAGCAATGCTCCTCTACAGTTTGTGGCAGCCAGTTTTGCTTGAGTACAGACTTCGTGATGGGCAATGGTTTTAAAACACCTTTAAAAATGTATTGATGAAAAAAAATGCACAAAATTATTTACACAAATTCTAGTTAACTCCTGTATCAAAGGTAGTGAATTACAACATTCATTTATTTTTGTTTATGTGCTATTTCAGCATGTGGGGAGAAAACCTTGCTTAGTACAGAGTCAAAGCCAGTACTGATCTTGAGTAATCCAAGAAACCTGTGAGCTGCTCTGAATTTTTTGTGTGCATATAAAACCAGATTTTAGCTCAGTAATAATAATAAAACCATGTTGTCATTAAATAGCAACTTTAAACTTAAAACACATTTGTATTTTTGCAAGTTAATTAAGCACACTGCATTTAACATTACTGTTCTGTTTTGTTTAGATATTAAATGCATTTCACTAATGAATTTCAGGTTTAGCAGCTATTTTCTCTTCCTCTTCCTTACAGAGATTAGACAGGACCTTTCCTGTTTGTAAATCGGCACAATCAAAGATGATAAAATTCTTAGCAGACTGTTAAAGAAATAATTTTGCTTTTCACCTGTCTGCCCTTTGTTGGCTTCTTGTTTTGTCTCAGCTCTGTGAAAAGTGCTGTCATCCTTATGTAAACAACAATTTATTATTTCGTTTTTAATGATAAACTAACCCAGAAACTCTTCCAGCAAAAGAACAGTAGTTGTTTAGGACACCTGCTATTATAAAAGATCTTCCTGCAGGAGCTAATTAGTTCATAGGTAAAGCCCCCATTGAGAGCACCTGGGAACACGCAGAACTGAATCTGAGTCTTGTAGCACCAATAGCAGTTTTTAGCAGGTACTGAAAATGTCTTTCTCTCTAGATTGGCTGCTGGTATCTATATTGCAGAAGCAGATGTTCAAGAGAGGCTTAAAATGGTGGTCAATTGGAATCACCTGGAAAAAATGGGCAACACTTGGAAAATCTCCTGGCTAGAGATCTGGGGAGGCTTCCTGAAGTGATACAGGTTTGAAGGTAGGTAGTTAATAGACTAGGCCTTGAATACTGGTTAGCGTTGCTTGTACTGTTTTGTATTAGAATTTTAATACAGTGATTTTTTTGACAGAAAATAGTTTTGTTCTGTAGCTATTTACTGTCAAATGTGGTGCTTGCAATCAGGAGTGCCAACACCAGGAAGGAATCTGCCCCTTACCCCATGATCACACTTATCATGGTGGATTCCAGGAAGAAGGTCTCCTAGCTTGCAAAATGTAAGCTGTTTCCATTTTAAGTGAAGAATATCCAAGCCCATTTAAGAAAGATTAATAAAAAATGACCTTTCAAAAAAGTGAGTTAAAATGATATTTAGTTCTCGTATTGTTAATAACTGGTGCCTCAGAAGCTTCCCCCCTCCCCATGCTTTTCTGTGTGTCTGCTTATTTCCCAAAACTGTAAATATCAAACTATGTATTCAGCGTTCAAACTTTTTAAATAAGATTTTAAAATTAAATGTGACATTTTTATGGATTTTGATATTGACTAAAATGGACCTTTTAAAGTGACATAAATGGAGATTGATAAATTTATTTCAGACTACCATATGGGAAGGCTGATTATAAGGGCATGTGGAGCACAAAGCCAATTAAAGATATTCTTACTTCTTACTGTGGACCATTGCTGCCTTCCCCATATTCCCTGGAAGCTCAACTGAATAGCATTTACGAAAAATATTAAGCTAAGGGTATCATCATAAATTCTCTCTTTATGTAGTCCTGTTCTCTATTGACAGTCAGATTTGCATCAAAGAACATGACACCAGTGACTTGCTGGCAGCTTAAGTAATTGGGGAAAAAAGTGATTATTCATACGGAAACAGGAGTTGGCTCATTACAGCCAATCACCTGAATAGCAAATGGTATGGCTGCCAATAGATGGAGAAAAAGGCAAGTCTAGTGGAAAATAGGAGCATTTAAAGGCCAAGAAAAGACATATGGTCTGTCTATGCTTGCCTTATACGCCTGGAAATTATAAATTAAGCTACAATATAGCCCACCACCTTAATGTGAAAATTCTCCATTTTTTCCCATCTTAATCTTCAGAAGTTTAACAGATTTGGGTAGTAATATTGACTTTAGCTTCTGTGTCAGCATTTAAGTTCTATATAAAAATAATGGCTGAATTGATTGTTGTCTAATATTTGATTCTGTTATGGCCATGAAGAATGTACTTTTGAAATAAACTCTCTCTCATAGCAATTGTGGATGTGGATCTGTTCTGTCCTTTACAGATGTCCATATTTTTATGAGGGTAGGCAAGAGAAGAAAGCAAATAGTTCTTGGCAACTACTTTTTATAAGGTAATCCTGTGATGACGGTATGAAATGATTTGTCTTTGAGAACAGTAAATACTTTAATGGATATCTCTCATTTACTGTTAGTTGTAGTCATAATTTTAATTTATTGGGCTGATGCTCTCCTTTACTCTTTAAGGCATATTGTATTATTCGTGTAATATAACAAGAGTCCAAGTCCAAATTGGGCTGTAAGTTTCAAAAACATCGGGCTTATTGAGGTGGCTACCAGGCTACCTTTCTGGTAAAGCATCAGTAAAAGCTGAAAATACAAAGTCTTTTAAAATGTGCTTGTATAGACATTTTACTTGAGAGCCCAAGTTCTTGAACATCTGAGGGCAGTTTGAGTTTTAGAAGATTTTATGTGGCCTCAAGATGTGAAGGCTCATAGCCTTTTTCTTCATGAGCTTTTTTTTTCTACTGTGCTTTTTTCTTTCTTTATTTTTAATAGATTCCTTATTCTAAACCACCCCATGATACATAGTCATGTCGAGAACAGATGCTGAATTCTGCCCTTTTTTTAATGCCATGCTCTGAAACTCTGATGGTTTCTCCTTTTCAGTTAGAAATGCTGATAAAATAACCAACATGGGACTCCGACATAAGCTTCCTGGCCCTTACATCTCCATTTTATGTGCCTGAAAGAGTTACTAAAGCTATTATTTCTGGTTTGCATTCATGGGCTCTGAAAATACAGCATATTTTACATATTCCAAAATTTCTCTGGTTGTGGCTGAAAAAATATGAATTATTTTTAGTCTGTAAATAATTTCTGACTTCATTGTAGTGCTACAGGAACAAAGAAGCTTAAAATTTTGTTTTGAAGCAAACTTTGGATTTTATGGAGTAACAGTGGCTAGCAAAATGGTGTATTATAACTATCATTCATTTAAAATTTGACATATGATAGATGTGAAAACCACGGAATTTGGAGCTGCATAAAAATGTATGTATGCTTATCTGAAGAAATTACATCCACAGAGTTTCTGACAGGGTCCAGTGACATGGTACACTTGCAGTTCTTCCCCTACCCTCACCAACGTTAGGTCCTTTCACAAGTACTTCTGTTCTCCTCTCTCCTACTGTTTCTTTGCGGGTGAGTGACCTGCTGGCTTCATTTCCCCGTCTCATTTCGGCACAGGCATAATCAAATCACCCCAACTGGTGACCCTTCTGACAAGGAACTGCAGAAATGAAGTTACTTTATCCACTTTGAATCTGATGCATGTCCCACAGGTTTATTTTGGGATTTCTGAGGTGCAGGGCAGAGAGAAGTAAATGTTTGCACAATTCTGAAAAAATGCTGCTAAGAAATGTTCCTATGAAAATACTGCTTTATTCTGGGATCATCCTGCATTTAAAGTAGTACAAACTTTTATTTCAAGAAGTTCCATCTTGGTGGCCTTTTACATTCAGATCCAAAAATCACCCCATAAGGCTTCAATAAACCCTTACCAGGTAAGACCAGTCTCGGTAACAGGAGCCTTTCCCCGCCAGTATACGCTGGCATCACTCATTTACTGTAGCTCCAATTAATGGTAGTAGAAGTTACACTTGTAAATTCCCCCACGCATTAATGAGCGAACAGACCCCCTCCGTTTAGTTAACCATCTTCCAGTTACCTGGCATTTTCCCCATCTCTTGTGAGATCTCAAATATTTAATTAAAGCCTTTCCTTTTTTTTTTTTTCCTTTTTCTTTTTTTTTTTTTCCCCCCACTCTCCTTCATTCAGTTTGTTGAGTTGTAATTCTTGTTGGCCTGATGCCTTGGCAACATTCAGCATGTCTAATTGCCTGTATAGTCTGGCCTAGTCATGGAGCCTTTTAACTTTCATTCAGGCTTCCAGCAGTATCAGCCTCACTGGTCACAAGCTTCCCACTCAGGTTCCGTTCACAGCCCTTTCGCTGATTACTTGTTATGTATTTAAAGAGCTCCATACTGTTTATTTCATTTCCTATTTGAGATAGTCTGTTTGCTTAATTTTTTTTCTATGCTAATTTAATTTTAAACATATAGGGCTGTCTTCCTGGTCAAACCAAGCCAGAATTTTGCATCCATATGTTACATTAAATAATAGTAATAATACAACAAATAATAGTCTATGCTATCTACTTCTATAATGTCTACCATTCAACGATCTCAAAGCATTCTTATTTTACAAGTGGTAAAATGGTGTCAAGAGACATGAACTACTTGTTAAACATTATGTATGACATCTGTTACAGAGCCAGGCATAGGATTGAGTAGTTTGGTTTTTGCTAATAGCAGTTAGCCTAGTAATTGCAATATGCTATAGGAATTATTAGGTTAAAATATGCTTCAATTGAATGGGCTGTACCCTCGTAGGGAGATGTATTATGGAGACTTTTGTTCTCAGAATATCACCTTTATTGGTATATAAGACAGAGAACAGACAGTGGAATCCAGTGGATATTCATGTGGGCTCTATAAAGGTTAGTAACCCCTGTAATTACAATTTATGGGGGTTTTAGAGTCATTATTATTAATCAGAAATAGACTGTCTTTAGAGTCATTATTATTGATGACAAATAGCCTGGTGCATCTTTGTCTCATTTTCTTGTCTGTGTGAAGGCCTAGCATTCCCACTTCCCTAGATTTCGGCCAACCTCTGGCTTACTGCGGCTACAATAACTCATTTATGTCTCTGCAGAGATAATATCCTGACGTTATGACCTGTGCTAATATAATCTGAATGTGTCCTCTTTCAGTGTCAAACAGCATACAGGGGTCAACTGAAAATGGTCACTACAATTTTTCTTTTTTAAGGTTGCCCGTGCCCAGCAGCTAATCATGGCCCTGTGCTGCAGGGGCTGCCGGGACCAAGGTCACATTCCTTTGTAGGATGGCTCTGCAGGAGTCAACAGCTGATGTTTAATGCCTGCACTTGGCTTTTAGGATGTGAATGCTTGTATTGCTTGTTGTTACATACTTAAAGGGAAATATTACATATGTGTGTTCTTCTTCCCAAGGTCAGACAGAAGAGTGCCAGGGCAAAGAAGAGCCAATGCGACTGTTTCAGTAGCATGCGTGAGAGGGGGCCGAGCAAGTAAAAAGAAGGAGAATTCACTGCTGACTGGGGAAGGTTCCCTAACATGGTGGTAAGCATGGTGAAATAATGATCTACAGTTTTCAGGAGACAAATTGTTAGCTTAATCCCTGTGGTGAGGCTAGGATTACTAGGGATGGCATAGGAACAACAAGGTGGACTGGAAAGCTGGGGTATGTGGAAGTACAAGGTTATACAATATCCCTGAAAGAAACATCTTAAAATGGAATCTGGTTGTTTTCTTAACACAAGAGCAACTCAAACCGTGATCGCGTCTGAAATGCAACAATATAAACCCCAGTTTGCTAAAATTACAGGATTTAATTTTTAAAATAAAAAAATGTACGTCAAATTATTTTTATATTTTCCCTTGATTGACCAGTGTGTATTCTGAGCTCAGGATTATGCACAACCTGGTGCCCGTGGGTGCGTTTGGGCTTCTCTTGGATGAGGACTTGTGTGGGCTTTTGAACAATAGTCTGCCAAGCAATGTATCATGAATCCTAATTGTTTTAGAAAACAGTTGTTCTTTTGCTTCAGCAAATACTGTTGTATCCACATTATTAACATAGATCTGTATAGTCGTTTTGAAAATCATTCTCGGTTTGAAGAATTCTAATGCTTCATACAGTGATTATGCAAAAGTCTCATGTATAAGCAATACCGATGTTACTGGAAGCGCCTCATACAGAGTCCAAATATAGCAGATCAAATCAAAACTGTGCTACATCTTAAGCAACTGTTGACCCATTTCCATATCAAATCGGTTTCTGTCATAGAAGAAAGACTTTGCTTTTGCTTTTAGAGGTATTTACTTGTGCTGCGCTAGCTCGGGTACAGCAACAGCACATTTCATTCCAAGGTCGTTTAATAATTGGTCAGTCGGTTTTGAACTTTGTTGATTAACAACTTTCTGTGTAAGAGGCTGTCATAAGGGGAAGGTTTGTTGCTTGGCTCTGTGAGATGCGAGCGTACCGCTGGCTCCGGTAAAATCCGTCGCCATGATTCAGCACGCGCCGAGAGCCGGCGCTCGGTGCTATGCCATGTGCAGGATGCCTACCAGTTGGCTTGCCTGAGCTCAGTCCTGAATATCTAACTTAAATAAACCAGGGGGGAGGAAGTTCTATTTTGAAGGTTTCGCTTTGTCCCTTGTTCATCCTACTTTTTTTTGGGGGGGACGGGGACGGACAGCAGCATGAATAGACTGTGGTATATCGGTAAAGTTTCGGGGGCTGCGGTAAATACCCGGCGGAGGAAGAAGGGGAGTTGTTAGGGGTGTAGCTGGCTTGTGTCACGGCCTGGCACACGAGCAGTACCTGGGCACGCCGCTTCCCCCCCTCGGCCGCGCACCCCTCCCGCCGACGTAACCCCGGCAGCGGGCCGGCCAGTGCCGGCCTCCGAGTAACCTGCTCGCCTGTGTGCTCTCAAGCCGCGCCTACAGAGTTAGTGACCTCCTGTCAACAACATCTGGCCGTCTGGGGCTTCGAAATTTCCAACACGTTTGGGCTTCGAAATTTCCAATACGTTTGCTTTTTTCCCCCGATGGTCGGTATTTGTTTTGCTTTTTTGCCTGTGCTGTTGTCTAAAATACAAGCATCATTCCCCATATAAATGTGACAGAAAATAACACTATTTGGAGAATAAATCTAATAGATTGCTTAGGTGATTTCAATACCTTAAAAGCAGTTCTGGGCTGAGGTCATACATTTTTTTTTTTTTTTTTTTTTGTCATCAGCCACGATATGGATGATTCAAATGTACAAGAGTATAATTTGTGCACTTAGTATATTTGCACTTTTGCAGCCTTCCCTTTGAAAAGTGGGTCCCAGTCACTTGGGAGAGCAGTGCTGTTAACATCAAGAGTTTTCACTAAAAGCTCAACTGCTTTTTCTGAGGACGTGGTTATACATGCCACCTCCCCAAAGACGTTTCTGATCTGTGTTAGCAGAAGCTACTGTTGCCTCCCCAAACTCAAGATCGGTACGTCAAATATAGAACCAACAAACGTGTGTGGGTTTACGTCTCATGTCAAAGATGATGCCTTCAGAAAGCACAGCCGTTTCCATTACAAGGCCAGGGTAGGGGACGATACTAGCTAGCGGGCGTGGGAATCTTGTATTTTACAGGGTATGTCCTAGCGGCAGAACTACCCTAATTCGCAGCCTGCGAGCGGGCAGGTCCCAGCCTGCTCCAGCCGCCCTGGAGCTCCTGCTCCTCCGTGGTGCTGAGCTCTGTGCCCTCCACCTCTGCCTGTAGAGGACCTCCAGGAGCGTGGGGCTGCTCAGGGACTGGTGACCCACAAGACAAGCTGCCTGTCCTGACAATAATCTGTAATGGAACATTTTCACATCGGAGAATACAGATTTTTTTGAAAATGGCATTTTTAATGAAGATGGTTTGTTTGAGGAAGTAAGAAAAGTCAAGAAACTTAGCTGATTCCCAGAGGGTTCCTTGCCAGCCTGGTATTCCAGCTTCCACTTTTTCCATCACCTGTGTATTAGGTTGATCTCACAACTGGCCAGTTTCAGATCCTCCCTGTCTCACTGATAAACCTCTTAAGGCTGAAGGACGCAAGCTTCTTGTTGCTTTACTCCTGTTAGAAGCCCAAGAAGCCTGATGGGAGCTCAGAAACTGTGAAGCTTGCAGTTACTGTGCAAGCCAGGGCTTATAATCTCTCAGTTTTTCAGGGTAACTGGCCTATTATAAATCTCTCCACCACTGATTCTCAGGCCTGTTTTAACTATGAATGGCTGTGATTAATTAAATTGTTGTAACTGTAGATTTACAATGCCAGAGAAGCAAAACCTGCCTTCGTAATCGTGTTTTAGGTTGTCTCTGGCGGCAGACTGTGAATGTGCTTAGATGCATTTGAGAATTTTACGGCAAAGACTGGCTAAGGGAAGCCTGAATCTAGGCTTTGTTATCCAGCCTTTCATGTCTGTGAATTCCAAATCTATCTGAAAGGGGAGAAAGCAAAACAAACCCCTTCTTAAGTCTAAGTGGTATTCTCCAGCTGGAATCCTGTTACGTGTCATCAGATACAAATTATTGTTTTTAGTGAACTCCTCAAATTGATGGCTTTTTAAAAACGTTCCTCTGCACTTGGCAAAATGAGAAAAAACCCATGTAATTGAAAATTTCTTTGGAATAAATAAAACATAGCTGCTATTAGCATTTAGCTTTGTATATGATAAAAACTATGCGTGTTCAGGTTTGGTGATAATGCAACTTTGAGTCATTCTTAAATCAGAGACAGGGTGTGAATCATAGCTAAACTAGTCGCATTTTTTTTTTTTGAGGGGATCTTCAGCCTGGCTTTGTTCAATGAAACTGAATATGCCACATTAGAGCACAAGCAGATGATTACCAACAATGTTTATTGATGCTACCACTAAGAGAAAATGGCAGACTGATATAAAATAAAGAGACTTAGCAGATGGGATATTGGCATTTGAATTGGTTAAAATAGATTACCGATTTTACCCCAAACCTGCCCTTTTATGAACACTGCCGTATTGTCACTTGTTGAAGAACTGTAAATCATATTCATCCTTATGAAATTATTTCCCATTGCAGACCCAGACTGTTTATTGTTATATACGCAAAGAATATTTTATTATTGGGGAAATCTAAAGCAGTGGTTCCTTGTTAGAGCTCCTGTCAGCACTGACTTTAGACGTAAGCTGCTAGCATAGGAAGTTCGATTAAAGGAAGCATTTACTGTTTCTAGGCATCCCCTCTTAATAGAAAACCAGCAAAACCAGATCTGCAAGCCTAATTAGACACATGGCTCTAATTGAAATTGATGGGAATTAGAAGCAATATCAAATAGCCTGCCTTTCACTAAATCCCTGTGACTTAGCAGGGCCGAGACCCACATGGGCCTGAAGAGGGATTCAGAAAGCCCAACTAAGGGGTAGAGCCGAGACCTGCCTCGAGTATGCTAAAAAACAAAACGCAGATGTAGAATAGGCCTAGGATAGGTGTAAGAACTCAGTGGAGTTCAGGCTATCTGAGTCTGGCTCCAGGTGCCTAAATAAGGCTGTAAGGTCTTGGTCATGGTAACTCTCACAGACTCCAGGCTAGTGTGAGGAGGCATGCAATGATTAATTAGTTCTTTGGTTTTAACATCTAGCGTTTTGTGCTACCAGTATCCAGCAAGCTCTGCAGGGGCTGTCTTCATTATTGGTAACCTGTTATCGTGGGTCAAGACATGTTCTTTACATGGAGGTCATCAAAATGGTCCTGACTCACCAGTATTTGCTCTGGTGGCTTTTTGCACTGGATGCAGTTCTTGATGTATTTGCATTAACAGTGACCCTTAGTATCCAGGATGATTCATCACAATTGCCAATGCATATTTATAGCAGCAAAAATTCATTCAGTGCTAGTCAAGGAAATCATGTGTGAATTTAAGTCCAGTTGGCAAGGTAGTACAGTATCTGAAATGTTGGCTGTGCAGCAGCTGTCATTCTATGCCAATCTATTCTATCATACAGTAAGCAGGTGGCTCACACATATTGTTTTTACTACATATCATTTTAATTTTGCAATGTCTCACTGAAATAGGAAATGTGTGCTACTGATTTCAGTAAGATTTTCTTTATTGAAGCCAGGAGAGCATGTTAATAGCATGCAGCAATTTACAGTGTAGTTGGAGCAATACAGCAGCTGGTGAACCTGTTTATTCCCTATGGCTGTAGTTGTGTATCAGTCTTAAGTGTAGCTAATTAACTTCTATTCATTAGGGATTTTACATAAATTCAAGCAGGAAAGAGAATACAAGCCCCAAACAGTTTGTGTTCCTTCAGCACCCTTTTGTGATGCCATGCTGCAGCAACCCCGTCTCCTCTGGTAGGCGTGTGTTGTTCTCAGGCCAGCTGAGGGGGACTCTGTGCTCTTCTGTATTTCTGAGACTGGTAATTTTTTGAGGGCTGATTTGCTGAAGGAAATGCCTTTATTGCAATGTTGTGAGCTAGTTGTTGTGTGTGATAATGGTACCTTGATGCATTGTAAATAACAGTTTTCACAATACAGCCCTTTGGTGTTTCTCCGCTCATCAGAATTGGTGTTTGTGGAGGTCAGGTGAGGCTGGCAGGACAGGGAGTGACAGTGTCCAACTATGGACAGTCTTAGCATTCCCGTGCAAAATGTGGTCTCTGTTTCTGGTATTCGATGATCTTCTTGGCTTGCTTGATTCTCAGTATATTTCTTAGCTTCATCTTATTCTGGTTGGGCAAATAATATTTCTTTCAGAATAAACAGTATCTCCTACTGAATTTTTGTTACCATTTACGTTTTTTAATTTTCTGACATTTATTGGCCTGGGAGAATATCTTGTTTGGTCTGATTGTAACTCCTATTCATATTACGGAAAGATCTCGTAAGATATTTCTCTTTGTGGGAATTACTGTCGATAGAACTGATAATGTATTACCTTCCCCCCCTCAATCAGGAAGGAAAAAGAGGGAGAATAAAGGAATATAGTATATGGGACTGCTTCTCATCCCTTAGGCTGTAATGTCTCTGAATTCAAGATTTGTATTTTGGTGAAGGTGAGGTTTTCCCCAGATGAACCAAAGACAGCGATAACCTACCTGACTTTTCCTAAGAGCTTGTGCCTGTTTCCTTGTCCCGTTCTCTTTGTGTTCACTTTGTCCTTCTCTCACTTGCATGTATTTTCTGAGTGTCTCTTCTTGCTCCTTCTGACTTTGTCTCGTCTCCTGCATCATGCAAACTTTTTTCACTGCCCCTTCCTCTCTGCTGTTGATTCCTTTGCTTCTTACAGCTGTGACAGTTTGCCAGTTCGTATGTCATTTCATGCTGAACGTCCAGTTCTGAAAACCCCGCTGTGACTTTTATCCTTTTCCAAAACAGAAATATTGAGGCTGAAGATGAGATCAAGTGAAGGATCAACATAATTTTCTCTTCTAAAATTCAGCTGTTTTCTATGAATTAATAAAGTATCGTTGCACTGCTCATCACACTATTGGGTGCTCTGCTACAGCAGCTCCCTGCAGTTGTGTCATTTGAACACTGAGTGGCACTAAAGCCCATGTCACTGATAACACAAGGCATTGCAAAATAGGGTCTTTAACTCCGGAGGATGCAAACTGCTAAGATATCGTATGAGAGGGTTTTTGTATGGCTGGGAAATGAGGTTTTATAATGCAAACCTATAACAGACATTACATGTCTTGGACATGTTGCCTCTCCAATTACTTTTCAGGAAGAATTTATCTCATTTTGCTAGGGATCATTCTGAAACCACTGAAGAATTCTTCTGACCGTGATATTGACTTTTTTTTTTTTTTAAAATTAATTGACTTTAATTCTTAGCCAAGCAGGTTCAATATATTAAAAGCAAGCCATTCTTCTGGAAGTCCTACATCAGTGTGAACTTCAAAAAAATTTCTCAGTTTGTTTAGCTCGGAGAAGCTGTAGAGAAATGTCTAGTGCTGCAAGTGCTTTGATCAACCTTGATGTTGTTTCTAAAAATTATTTGTGTGCAATAATTCATATTTTGTAATACCCCATTGTTCTGATGAAATTTTGTACAAAATTTCAAAGTTAGTGGAGACCCGTCTCCTACTTTTTCAAAAGGTACAGTTTGATCAAAGGATCTTAATCTTCCTCTGAAAAAAATGGCTCAGTCACATCTGCTTTTATTGTAGGAACGCTGTTTTTGTGACTAGTTCGTAACCTGCATATTTCATTCAGTTTTCTTAAGAGTTCAAGATCATCCATGCTTCACTTGAACAAAACACCTGGGACTTGACCTTAGACAGCTGCACTTTGTGTTTTAACAGTTTTTACTGGAGCTCAAGTCTGGGCCAGATTTGGCACATTGCCCTTGCTCATGGTGCTGAGGACAAGACCGTATTCCCAGCTCTGACCTGAAATGCTGGAGGTACAGCTGTAGTATGTGCTTAAAAGTGAAACTCTGGGGAAACCCACCAACTTCAGGCATGGTGTGGTGGTCCTGTTTCAAAGTGTGACTTGGATGCAGCAAACACATCAGGCAAATGCAGCTAACTATAAAAATCACTTCCATTCCTCTCCTTACTTATTTTCTGTCTTCTCCTACGCCACTGCAGCCATTGGAATTTACTTAATCTCAGTGCACTAAGTCAATTCCTTAGTTTCCCACAGAATCTGCTTTGGCTTTTAATCCTTTCTGGAGAGTGGCAGAACACGTGGTAGTATCAGCATCTTACTGTTTCCCTTGCTTGATCAAATTCACCTCAGTCATTGAATTGTGTATACAAGCGGCATGTCCTATTTATTTGGTACAAGTGAACTAATCAGATTGTGCATTACTAATCAGAGTAGTACCTTCTCTTCACAGCTGGCAGATGGTTGTTAGGTACAGAAGGATTTTAAGTGGGCGAGGGGGAGTTCAGTGGCACGCATTACTTTTTGCCACCTTTCATCTGCGTGCTGCGGCACTGCCTCGCTTCTTCACACCACTTTGAGGCAGGTAAGAATTTCCTCCAGTTAAGTGAAACTGAGCCAGCTGGACAAGGTCTGGCATCACCTGGAAAAGTTAACAGTTTCCATAATGATCTACCTACACTTAGAGGGGGAAAAACCTTAACTGCATGCCCAAGCACAGCTTAAGGTGGAATTGTAATTATAAAGGGCTACTGTGTCCTGAGCTGGTTTTTATCAGGGAAGGGTAAATCAGCTTTAATCTACTGCAGGGTCTTTCAACTCTGTGGTTTGTGTTAACTTTCTCCCTGGCTCTGCATTTGAGATACGGGAAGGTAAGACTTGTGCTCGTTTCCCATATCTGAACCTCATTCAGCAGTATGGAAAGGGTCTTCTGTGAGTTGACTACCTCTTTTGCAGTGTCTGGCCACTAGTATCGTAAGCACAACCAGTGACCAAGATATTTTCTGTTGAAAACATCCCCATAGTAGTGCCGTGGAAGAAGAACAGTTAATAACTTGATGCCTTGCATTCATACACTGCAAAGATTGTATCTTTTTGTTGCATGTTGCTGGGATGAAAGAGTGCGCTATATCCATAAATAAATAAATATAAAAATAATCTTGGCTGTATGGTCCCTGTTAAAGAGGAGGTCTGGATCTTAGAGGGATGCCAGAAAAGGTTCCTATCTTAATTTTACACTCTAGATAAAGTTTCAGGATCAGTTATATATGATGGAAAAACTCGTTCATATGTTCTTAATGCACAACAGTTATTGAGTTCCTATTCAAAATGGGGAATAGTTTTTATATTTGCTGCTTCTGCAGTGGCAGATGAGAGTTACTGCAAGGACCCTTATGTCAAGTGTTCTGATGAACTCGTCAGGCCCCCATGTGTGGTTACACAACTAACATATTCCTGTAGCTCTGCGTGTCATGCTTCAGATAATTCACCAGTGTATGGAGTTTCAGACAGATGTGGAATTGCCTTTTCATATGACTCTAAGGCTCGATGCTCTAAGGCTTGTGGCTTTGCACAGTTACCATAAGCTGTGCAAAATATGTTCAGCGAATTTGGACAAGCTGTACTTGCAGTGTAATCATGATTGCTTTAAATGGCCATAGATGGTGGCAGTATCCCTTGTGTCTCAGAGGTTCTTCATGCTCTTTCGGCAGATGAAATTTCAATACTGAATTCTTTCTTTCCTGACAGCAAATTCTGCAAATTCATTACTAGTTGGAGAATCTTCTTTGCCTTCCTCGTATTACTATCCCCCAGACAGGTATTTACTGTTCCACAGTGCGAACGGTTTTCTCATATTTAACCCAGTCTGGTGATACTTTGTCATTCCTGAATAGTTTTGCCTGGAAAATTGGTAATTTATTGCAGACGTTTTACAAGGAAGAGAAAAATGTCTTCCATTAAATTGTTTTTTACTACCTCTAGGCATTAGATTGTATTATTTTCTGATTGATGGTCACCTTGTGATTTGGACAAACAGCAATCAGCTAAGGTGAAAATGTACTCCTCTCACCTGAGGGTTTGATAGTGAGCTAAAAAGAAATGGCAGAATTTGTGACAGTAGTACTCACAAGGGTATCTTGGGCTAGATTTCCCTTTGAGATACAGGCTTTTTCCATTTCTGTTATTAGAAGATCTGTTTACATGTTGCTATCATAATCTAGTATTAAATACAATATTAATAATCACATATCATCACAGCCTTACAATTTTTCTTGTCATAGGCAAATGGCAAAGCTTCCATTCTGAATTTGTTACACCCCCTTTCAGTAATTTTTTAAGATTTTGAAGCTGACCTATGGAATCATATGGAAATGCACTGGTGTGGTTTTCATTTTGTTTGCTCCTTTTGAATGATTTCAAAACATAAAGCATCCTGAAGGATCTTACAGGGAGGTGCTCCTCAGTTATGCTCAGCATATCTTACATCTGTTAGGCTGTCATAGTTGTTACTAAGCAAATGGGAATTAGACTTCCAATACTACCAATTACTCCAGAGGAGGACAGCTATTAAACAAACTTGCAGCGTACTTGGTGCTACCGAGGTTCCACTGCCAGCATTATCATAGCTTAGTCACTTAGGCATGGCTCAGATATGAACCTGTGTGCTGCAACGCTAGAAATATAGTTATATTCTCTGAAATAATTTATATTTTATTGTATTTCTTGGTGTTATCTCCAATGCTAGGAGCACTGACATGCAAAAAAGTGCTCTTTCCCCTAAACATGTTAACCTCTTGCCAATGCTGAATACAATTCAAGTGTGTTCACATATTCCAGTTGTGTAGTTGTAGCTTGGACTGAGGATGTGGGAGAAACCAAAGTCTGTATGGAGAGGAAACACCTCTCTTAGTGTGGTGGGAAAATATGGATATACTTCTGAACTTGTAATCTTTTCAGTAGATCTAGCAAGAGGCAGAAAAATTCAAACAAAATGTAGGTTTTACAGAAGTGGTCCAGATATGATGCCAGACATTTGAGATGCGAATTTCTTGTAGCTGAGACCCTGTAGCATTATCCTGATGACCATCGGTTCTTGGGGTAGGGCAGAGCGATTTGTTCTCATGAGAGGGCTCTGGCATCTATGCACTTTGCAGTCTGTTTCGAGTGCTTCATGGGGTACCTGGCACAAGCGCTGCCCTCCTGCTGTCCCACTTGTCTCGGCTGCAGTGCACTACAGCTTCCCCATGTTTCCTCTTTGTGGGAACCAGGGCACTGGGGGAGAAACGGTACAAGGGTCTTGTTTTGATATGCATATGCCAGCGTGAGAACCATGGGGGATGAGAAGCAGTCTTTGGTCCTTTAGATTGTTTAGACATTAGCGTCCCACAGTCTTAAGTTGTTCCAGATGTTGAGCGCAGTTTATGACATGATTTTGGTTGAGGTTTTAATCAGTCCATTGCTGTTTTCAAGACATGCAACCTGATGCCAACGTCAGATTATGCAGCAGTGCCCCAAGGTTATGTTTCCAGCAGTGCAGTTCTGTCAGAGTGGTATTTGTGCTTGATGCTTCAGGTGCTCCCGATAACCTCACACTTTCACTCTCATGTGCTTTCACGTGTGCAGTGAGAGTATTAGAGGAATTCTGGAAGCTTTGGCAGCTTCTGGTCCTGCTGGCAGGTGGTAACATATTTTACCTGTGTCAGCGTGTTGGCTGTGTTTTTTAGGAAGAGGCCACGATTCCTCAGACTAGAGGACTAGTATAGGCATTGCTGGGTGTAATGCAATGGCTAGGGATTGGATTTACATCTGTGTTCTTACACTTACAAATCTACAAATAATATGGTATTTGCAGAAACGGCAAAGAGATTACATGTACTAAATGGCTTGTGTGTCTTTTTTTTAATCTCCTAATGGGCTTAAAGACCCTATAAATAGATGAGATTCAGAAACCTAACAGTCACTGTCTTAGAGATCCACAGACATGCAGATAAGATTTTTCGAGAACTCTTATCAGAGTTCTCTACTGCTCTGGTAAGAGTTTGTACAAATCATTTTATCTATGCGTTTAATCTTACAAAAATAATTCCTGTAATATTGCCACATCAGTAGTTCTCAGTTTTCTCTTTATACCTGGAATTTTAATCTTAATGTTTTTTCATCTTGAGGAGGAAAATACGATTGTATTTGAGCTTAATTTTCACTTCTTTTTCCAAGCAAAAGTTTTGAGCTCAGTTCTGTGGTTGGTGTGTTTAACTTTGGTCAAAACTGGATAAAAAGTGGAGTTCAGACTGACACTTACTCTGTAAATGGTCTTTCTTTTTTCAGGTGCAAGACACCCTGGGGGGTTACTCTGATAGTGTTAGGTGTGTCAAATGTGGCTATTGCTGTCTGAGCAATTAGTGTGAAAACCTGTTGAAGTGATTGGAGAGGAACAGGTACTCCTAGATCATGATTCGCCTTAAATGTTTACCTTAGGGTGAGGTGAATTATAGCTGAGAAATGCCTTTCCTCTCTATAAGCTATGACATGAGTCTAGATCGCTCATGGAAATTTAGGCTGTCGATGCTGTAAGTATATAATTTGAACAGACTCCAGTTTGTTGATCTTCCTCTGTGTACTGGGGGCCCAAAACCAGAGGCCTGTTATTTCAGATGTGGCTTTGTGAATGCCGGGCAGAGGGCAATAATCACATTCCCTGTATCTGCTGGCTGTGTTCTTGCTAATTTAGCCCATGGAGTTGACCCATCCCAGGTACAGGACTCTGCACTTCTTGTTAAACTTGCTCAGGCTTCTGTCAGCCCACTCCTGCACTTTGCTGAGATCTTCTTGAATGGCTGCCTGGTCTTCCAGTGTATCAACCGCTAGCCCCAGCTGGGTGTCTCTCTGTGGGCTTCAGGAGGGCTTGTTCTGTCCCATCATGTGCATTGTCGATACTAAATACTTGAGGCATTAGATGAGATTAGCCCCCAAATTGACTGCCTGGCGATGGGCACCACTTGCAGCTGGCTGCAGTAAGATTTTGAACCGTTGACCACCAGCCTTCGGGCCAAAAGGCCCATCTGGTTTCTCACGGACTTCGTGGTTCACCCATCCAGTTCATACTTCCCCAGTTTCTCTGCAAGAATGCTATGGGGGACGGCATTGAGACTGATGTTTGTGTATTGGGATCCCCTGTGTATTTTGATATTATTGTCACTATTATCAGACATCATGAAACGGGGCTCTACCCCATACTGTGTAGTCTTCCTGAGGGAAATCTTACATGGTGAAATTCTTATAAAATCAAGGAATTGTTATCATTGACTTCAGTGAGGCCAGTAATTCAGTAAAGATTTCACTTTCTGTGTCCTAATTACCTGCCTGTTGGGGAACATGGGTGAATTTGTTCTCTTTGCAGAATTTAAAAGCTTAAGTGAAAAGTATTTCTCTTTAAAGAGAATAGTTACTACTTTGTAGTAACTGTTGCACTATGTTTGAAAGAAAGCAATTGCAATTCAGTGGAAATTCTTTTCAAATCCCTATTTTTGATTTGAATTAGCTACTTCAGTAAGGAACGCAGTTTCATCTCATAAAGCCCATTTGACTGTATTGGAGCTGTGCCAGTTTCTACCAGCAGCTGCTCTTATGAAATAGCAAGCCAGTCAGGATCCTGAATTCTGGATTTCAGGTAAGGTATTTTTTCTGGAAATGTAGCATGTGGAAAAATGAAAAGGACGTGTATTTCTATTTCACTAGTAGGTCAGTATTATTATTTTACAGGCAAGATAATTGAGACACAGCACATGTTCTCTCCGTGTGTAGTGGTTAGAGCAGCAAAACTGACAAAGGTGGTATTCGGAAACATAGGAAGCACTTTTAAAGCCAGTGCTGTCATTTTTGCCTGTAATGTGTTACTTGTGAATATCGTTTTTGTGAAAAGCCAGTAGAGAGCTAGAAATCATGCAACTAGTAAAACATGCTTACGATGAATACTTCTCATGTTATATGATCTCTAAAGTGTTTGTTATAAAAATCTTGTGTATGGCAAGAAGGCTGCTCAGCCTGGAAGGAATGCGTGATTAGAAAATACGGTAAGAGTTAGCATTCGTTCATTGTTATTTGGTATCTCAGAGTATGTTCCCAGAGGAGAAGAAAATAATTGCTTCTGCTAAAAGAACTCCGTGATACTAGGGCCAGTTGCTACCTAAGGTGATGGGTAGAGAGGGAGCTAGACTGCCAGCTGCTTAAATTACCTGTAGCACTGGTTTGATTATTGAGGAACTTCAGTGTTACGTACAACCTACAGTGAGATTTTTATTGGAGTATTTGTAACTTTAGTAGCTTTGGTTTCAAAATTTTAATTAAGAAATTACTTTCTGTGTGTTTCCCCCCTGCCCCTTTAGATTTGACCTGTGTTGAATGAACTTTGTATTCTGAAAACTTGAGGAGGAGGTAGGTGCTTTTTCTGCCAGGAGTAATTGATTTAGCCAAAGTGGTGTTGCAAACAAACCCCTGGGTTGCCTGCAAATCAAGACGAGATTGAGAATCCCAGCAGTTGGGATAATGCTTCTTACCCAAGCTGTAATGAGAAAAATGGATACAGTATTTTCCCCCGCCTCTGGTGGGGCCTATTTAGTATCTGCAAGCTGTAATGAGAAAAATGGATACTTAATGATTTGGGGAAATACCGTATTAGTACGTGAGGTTCTAAGCTCACCGATGGCATGTTTGGAAATAAACTACAAGTTTCCTGAGTTTCAGTATAATCTTCTACACCTGGGTGAAAAAGTACCTTCCTTAATATATGACCGGGCTACAAAAGCTTCATGCCAGTGGCCCTTTGGTTAAACGTGAGTTTAGTTTGTTCACCAACACTGCAGGGGAAACAAAGAATAATTCAGGGCTTACTTGTTTTCTGTACCAAAGCATGTATCATGCTGTATTTTTTAAAAATGTAACAGGAAAAATGTAATCAGTACAAACTTAAAAAGATAAAAATTTTGAGGCGAGATCTTACTTCCAGAGAAGCTGATAGCAGAATTTCCATGGAGTCCATAGAGTCAAGACTTCATCTTTTGTTTGGTATTGCTAGGCTTGCCTGGGTTTACATCAACATAAGTACATTTTACAGAAATATTTTCTTTCATTGTTTTCTTGTTCCTGAAGCTTGGAAATGAATTTGTGGTTTTACTTGAAATACAAATACCAGTAAAAGGTTACAGATAAACCATCTTTTAAAGGTTTCTCTTCATTAAAGGAATATTTTTCTGATAAATTTGCACTGATGCTAGTCCTCTCATTGTCTGGTTTTGAATATTGTGTGAAATTGTTCACTCTGCTGCTAAAATCTGCTGGCAACCTTTTGAGTGCATTTTGGCTTTTGAATTATGAAGGTGAAGAGAGCATCAGAGAGACATAAATGACTGGATTAGGTAGACTTCAAACATTTCTACTACAGGGGCACTTTAAAATGTGTAGGCAGTTCTTTTGTTCAGTTTTGTAACGAAGAAAGCTTAGCTCTGAATATCTGATGAATTTTTGAGAATCGGATCTCAACTGCAAGAGTTAATTTGGGTACCTTTTTTGCTGATACTGTGTGGAAATCTAGAGTTTACTCTTGTGTACAGAAGCTATTGACTGTGCCGTTGGTGTGAATCTCCTTGTCAATTCCATGCTAATCTGATTTTGGAGCAAATAGTGGAGACCCTGGCCTAGGACCATGCTAAGTTAAAGGAAGGAAGTCATCCTAGGTGTGTGTGTTAGGAAGGCTGAGAAGAGCCCATACCTGAGACTGCCTGAAAGAGGTGATAACTATGACACCACAGTAACTAAATACTGTTCTGGTATTCCTTTCATATGTAATCTTAACTTTCTAGCTAGCTGACGCAAAGCCAAATACCTGTATAAATTCCCTGTCCAAATCTAGGCATGACGCCACGCAAACTCTGCGCTGCTTCAGGGACCCATGTGGTTTGGATGCAGGTGAGTCTAGTTCTCATGGCTTAGTGCTTCCGTTTCTGGGATTAAGATAGATAGCTTTGGTGTCTTAGATATATGTGCAAAACATTACTGTTCATAAATTGTGTACATCTGAAGGCATAGTTCTTTTTATAGTTACCTGAATACCTATGGAAAAGCTTCTGGCTGAAGTTTTGTGCCTTTTGCTCCATCACAGCCATGTGGTCAGTGTGGTCTGCTAGGGAGGCTGACAGACCCCCCTGCTGAAGTGCTTATAGTCTGAGGCAAGTGACAGACAAAGGATGTGATTAAGATTTAAAAGGCGAAAGTAGGTACGCGCACTTCATAATATTTACTTTAGTATGTATTTGCAAATTTGAAATACTGCAAACAAATAGAACAACAGCTAGCCTCATCCATCTTTCCCAATAACCATCGTCTGACCCCATAGATGCCCCCATTAGGAACTCTCCTTGTGCTGCAATGCTTAAGGGAATGATCAGGTTTCATGGTGTGAAAAACAGGGGATGATCCAGAGGTCAAAGACCTGTAGTCTGGCTTCCGAATGCTATGTTGTTAAGCCAAGTTTGGAATATTGTGGTGTTCTTGTGCAAATTGGAATAGGTCAGAGGAGCCATGACAATGGTGCGAAGTCTCCACTTGCAGTAAGAAATTAGAAGCACTATAAAGGAAGAGAAATATTAACACAGTACCTGCCTCTATAAAGAAAATGTTTCTGATGTTAGAGGACTTCTTGGCCTAGAAATGAGAGATGTAGCAGGATGCAATGACTTGAAACTCAGTCTAGACAAATGTTGTCTTATATCTGTAAGATACATGTTTAGTTATAGCTTGCTGTTAGAACAACTGAACAAGAAACAGTATATTATCCCTCCCTTGCAGTTTTTAAATTAAGATAGCTTAATCTTTCTGAAGGATTATTTAGGTCAGTGACTAATCAGGGCCTGATTCAACGTATTTTATTCAGAAAGTCAGATTAAATGGATGATATGTCTGAGGAATTTCTTTCACTTGAAAAATAAGCCTAGAAGGGGTAGCTATCTTAATAATTAGCCAGCTGATGTATTGATTCATTTTATGTATTATTTTACTAGGTAGCGAGTCTTTTAACACCTCTTAAATGTATTTTAGATTTTAAAATTGTATTCTATAATATTAACTTAGCAAATAGCTAAAATCAAAGGCCCAGCTCATAATCAGAATACTGTAAAATTCATAACCTTTGGTAGATGATCCATTTTGGGGAAAATTAAGAAAGTAACAAATATTTGGTGCTCTCTACCAACACAGATTGTCTCGCTGTGTTACAGGAGTTGTAGGATTGGGCTTGTGGACACAGACATATTTCATTGGCATTACTTTTTTTGGCTGAAGAATGTGAGAAGTTCTATTAGTGAGACGATTATTAGAATACTTTTTCCAGTTCTGATGCCAGTAGGAAAAAAAGACATTATGTCACAATCGAAGAATACGTCCCAATCAGCACTGAACCTGTTTGGATCATATTTCAAATGACTTAGAGTCAAATAATTTCAGACAGAGTATATTAGCAAAAGAAAGAGCCATTACCGCTTTCCAATGAAATGAGAAACATAACTGAGTACCACCTGCCACAAAGGCAGTACAATGATCCAGATGGTTATTTATTTTCAGATAGGGAGGAAGAATGGAGAGAGGAAAAACTGCTGCCAGAATTTATGGGGTTTTTTTTCCTCCCCTTTGTTACCTTCTTGTCAGAATAGTTTCTCTAATTACAGGGAAAAAAAATGTCTTAGGAATAGGTTGTATTGATGGGATGTTCCTTTTGATACCTAAAGGTAGTCCACTTTTTTTTTTATTAGCATGAAATGCAGTTTCAGAGGTCCACCCATTACTATTTCATCTTGTATAATCAGTAAGACAAAAATAGAATAAAAAGGATTTTGGCTGCTTGGTAGTGATTTCTTTTCCCCTGAAGCTTAGAATTAATTTGCAATTTTCCTTGAAATAGAAATACCTGTAACAAGCTGAATATAACCTGCAATTAAAAAAAAATGTTTCCCCTCATTAAATAAATATTTTTATGATAAATATGCACAATATGAGCATTCAAACTAATGTGTATTGTGAGTACATTTTATTTACCAGCGTATTTGAGGCTTGAGCTTAGGCAGGAATCAAGAGAGGGCAAGCTGATCTAACCCTAGTCCTTTCCGGTTTTGAATATTGTGTGAAATTGTTCACTGTGCTGCTAAAATCTACTGGCAGCCTTGTTAGGTCTGACAGAGTACAGGTTCTTTTTGGAATTAAGAACATGGTGAGGGTATTGGACATAGATGTAAAGGAGTGAATTAGGTTTCAAACATATTGCTACTATGGGGACGTTTTAAAGTAAGTAGTTCTCATGCTCAGTTTTGTAACTGACAACTATGTGGAAAAAAA
>NW_009260022.1:55255-58784 GCF_000687185.1 Egretta garzetta
GGTAGAGTGACATATTTTATGGCTAAACTGGGAGAAGAGCCAATATACCCAGGACGTCTTCCTAGAACAGGAATTGTATTCAGAGAAACGGTTTAAATAAAGCATTTCTTTTAAATTATAGCTATATTTTGATCACAAAATGAAAACTGACAGAAAGGTATGACAGTAAAAATGTGAGTGGTACTGGGCCAGTAAGTGATGCTAGGCTTCTGTGACAGCTTTTATGCATATATAAAAATATACATATACAAATAGCATTGCTTATTTCTATCAGAATACCTTCTTGGGACTTAGGTGGAGGAAGCACCTATCACTCTTGATAATTAGGGAGTACTCTTTAGGTAGAAAATCAGAACTTTTGTTATAAAGACATAAGAAGAAAAGTATTGCAAGACCTCTCATGAGCTTGAACTCCGTGATTTTTAGGTTTTAGTTTTGGAGCTGCATCTTACCACACACCTATTTTTGTATATACAGAGCTATGTCGGTGATGTTCAAGCCAGTGGGAATTATTTACATCTCTGACCATTTTTACGTCAAGCCCAGATAGGTGAGTATATGCCATATGCCTCCAAAATCTATGCTATATACTTCCAAGGTACTTTTGAGAATGGGCTGAGCCCTCTGAATGTATTTCCCCTTATATATAATACATACCCCTTGTGAACAGATTTTAAGAAATGAAACTTCTGTTCAGTGGGGTTTAAAAGCATTGACCATGATTCAGGAGAACATCTGAGTTACTGGCTTGCCGCAGGCCAAAGGGGTAAGAAGCAATTTTAGGAAGAAGAATAAAAGTCAACTTTTGCTGTCTTTATTTTCTTCTGAAAGATGACACCAGACAGGGATCAGGTCAGTTTTTGACCTAAATTTAGAACATTATTGAACAAAAATATATTTCCCCATATTCCCATCCAAGTTTGCTTTTGGAGCTTTATCATTGTAGGACTAGATGTGGAAGCCCTTGCTATTTCATTTACGTAACGCACTAGAAATATATATAAAGACAAAATTAGTCTGACATAAATATGCCACAAAAACATTTATTCCAATAGCATATCCTAGGTATTCTTAAAATCTTAAAACTTCAGTGTATCTGCGTGTTGCGATTTCATAACACCTGCTGCTCTTGTGTTCAAGTTTCTCAAATTACTGATCACTTGAGAACGTCCTCTTACTTTTTTTCTTAGCCTTCATGTACAAAAACTTGAAAGTATCACCTAGTTGTGTACGAGAAGTTCAAACATGATGCTAAAGCCTGCTCTATCTCATGATTTTAAAGCTAATGGTTTTGGGATGGGAAGTGGCATTACTACTGTAATAGAGTAAATACCGCAAACCAGAAAATTGCTGGACGTGCCTGGGAGCATGGCTCACATCAGATGCAATAGTGAAGGAAGCCAACTTGAAGAAAGGGAAAACAGAATTCAAAGTAAATTATAAATCAATCGGAGAATAAATATATTACTTTCTCTTCATTCTGTCTTTGATGTGATATACTGCTAGGATGCTCTAAAAAAAATTAGTATCTTAGTTGTGTTTGATTAAAAATAAAGCTGTCAGCTCAGTCCTTTATGTTCTTCCACTTTTGTATGTGGAAAGCCTTTGACTTTGGAGCTTTTGGATTCAACATTTTGGATCTTCGTATTGGAGCATGTTTTGTCGCAGCTGTCGAAAGAATGACTTGCACTTTGGCTATTAATTTGTGGCTTTGTAGCTTTGGGGGTCTGTGATATTTTTGTGTGAGTGGAGCAGGATGACACAGAATGATTTGGGGAGGTTTGTTATTTAACAGAGTTTTTCCATATTTCATCTATTATTCAGTAATGGTGAACTCCTGATTGTGAAGCACTCTGACAAAGAACCTTTGCAAAAACAATTACATGACTGATCCTACCTCTCTTTTGATGGCTCATTCAGTAACTCATTTGTAGCTCATGCCAATGGTGCTCACGGTCTTTCTCCTGTTTCTCTGAGCCTTTGAAATGTTGGGGAATAGCATCACGTACACAATAAGCTGATACCCTTCCTCATGATCTTTGTAAAACCTGGTTTGTTCCTAGTCTTCGCTTTTAGACGTGTCTGTGTGAATGAGTGTGTTTTGGGGGAATCTTTTGGGGAGTGAAAGATGTGTAAATGCCAGTAAGCTTGATGTATTGCAGCATTTTATTGAAAAAAAATGCGCTGGGACAAGATTGATATATTTGGGCAGAGAAGTCTAAGGATGCTTACACTAATTTACATTGAAGTAGCTGTCTGTAGACGGAAGGTTTTTGGTCTTCACAAGTGGTATATTCACTTTAAGTCTTTTTTCTTTAAAGATGGAAAATCACTTTTAAGCACATTCCTTTCCCAGCTTCATCATGACTTTTATAGCTTAATTATAAGCTCCTGCAAATAGGGTCTTACTGTGCAAATGCTGACACAGCCTTACCTCTGGTGACCTGAATGGCCTCCTATGTTAATTACTGTAGATCAGTAATCATGTTATAAAAATATGTATCTGGCTTCTGTCCCAGAATCTGGACCGCACTGTTGTTTGTCTTTCTGCACAGTGTTACATGTACGTATCGCTCTGTACAAAGACCAAACTCTGAGTTGTGACTCAGAAAAATAACCGCCTTCTTTGTAAGAGCCAGCTTCGACTCCCCTTCTTGCCTTTGTGCTACCTCCTCGGCTCTGTGTCTCGCTTGGCAGATGCACAGATAGATCGACCTGGAAGATCTTTAGGAGACTCGAAGAACGTGCCTCGTGGCAGATGAAATTAAACCTGATTTAGTGAAACTATTTATTGATCTACTTTTAGACTGCAAAGGATATCTAAAACGTAGGGAATGGCCTGGTCCTTCAACAAGGAAATCACTGTTGACAGGGAGAGAGAGGTTTGTTAGCTTTTTTTTCCTAGTCAGGTCTCTGTTTTGATTCTTATGCACACAGGTTTGGATGGGCATGTGTTTGGGGGAGATGTGCTGGGAAGTGATGAATACGAGGACTTCTCGGGCTTGACTGTTGTTTTGGTAGGCAGCATCACGCTTGTGTCCTTAATGGTATTGTGGGGGCTTAACTACCCTTATGCTCACTTGGCTAGCCAAATTCAGGCTTTGACAATCGTTTGTGTAGCTTGTTGGGGTTTTGGTACAGCTGAAGGTAACCGTTGAGTTGCAGAGGGAGGTAGACCAGGAGAAGCTAAACGCGTAGCAGGCTTGAATGATAAAATTGGGTGAAGAAGGGGGTAAGGCTCCTGTTCAGTTAACTCCATCCAGAAGGGCACAGTGATCAGGTACATGTTTTAACTTGCAGGTAAAAGGGTGGTTTTAGTGGAGAATGGGTCAGATCTCGATTTCGAAGGCGGAGGGTCGGGGCCCGGCAGGACCGAGCAGAGGATGGCTGCTCTTGCGTGCTCCTCTGACGCTGACCAGATCAAGACGAATTTCGGTCCAAGACTGCACTGAAGCAACAGTCTCGGGGGGGACTGCGGCCGAAGCGGGGCGTCCAGCGGCGACTCCCCAGCCGCGTCTTGATGTCCGCA
>NW_009260022.1:59830-68881 GCF_000687185.1 Egretta garzetta
GCATCCCCCTGCCACCGACATCGCCTTTCTCAGGCTGCCCCTTGTCGCCCTGCTGCCCGGCGGTGGGGCAGCGCGCACCTGTGGGCTGCTCCGGGGGATCCCGCCCCGGGGGATCCCGCTCCGGGGCTGGGGCTGCTCCGCGGGGCCCCGGCCCTCCCTTGCTTGCCAGACCGCCGAGGAATCTCCTGAGGTCTGGCACTTGCACGGCAGCGGCTGTCTCCCTCCGGGTCCCCCTCTCTGCTTCGCGCCATGGTGTCGCAGTTTCTTGTGCTCAGACACGGAGCTGGTAATCTGGGGGGTTGCTGGCGGCTGGGGGGGGTACGGGGTGCGCCCCTGCTTCTGAGCACGGTGTGGTTGCACAGCTACGGCTGGGCAGTGTTGCCCCAGCAAGTATGAAAGGGGTCAGTTGGTGGGGGACTTCTTAGGCTGTTAGACCCTCTTTCCTGCCTGGCCTCCCTCAAAAACAGGATTTGCAGACGCACACCAGGTGTGACTGTGGGTGCTGGTCTCATACCGAGATTCTGTTTGTGAATGGTGGTTCCTGCCTTGCACTGGAAATCAGTCTGTCTGGGGCAGGGAGAAGTCTCTCGGGCAGACACAAGCGCCTGAGGGTGCGTACGCATCCCTGTGAACACACTGCATAGGTCTGCAGGGGTTCGCTGGCTCCTGAAATGGCTCTGTGCTAGCGCGAGGAGCTGCACAGTGTTGACAAAGCTTGAAAGAGACACGTCTCAGCTGCCGCAGGTTGATGGGATGCACTTGTGGCAAACCCGTTTTTCATAGGGTCTGTTCCCATCATCTGTTGACGTGGCCCATTTTGCAATCAGGTGGCAGGTTGCTACACAGTATGAGGTTATGTTTCGCATCTCCTTTCTCCTTGTGGCGAGGACAGTTTTTCCTGTTGCTCTCTGGATACCTTTTATGAATCCTAATTCCCACTACTTGCTGCTCTTGCAGTTTCTGACACTGGGAGTAGAAGGTGGTCCCGTCTTTTTCACTGACAGGCTGCCCAGTTCCTTTCCTTAGACAATTCAGTGTAAATCTGGTTTCCATCTGTAGTTCACGATCACCGATAGCGTGGAAGACTTACTCCTCGGTGTTTCACACCAGTGCAGTAGTCTGCCGTCAGCAGCAGTCTCGCTCTTGCTCATACCTTGCTAGCCTACGCGCTGGTCTTGCGTTCTCAATGTGTGTTGTCTCCGGTTGTGCGACGGCTGCTGCACAGAGTCAGAGAAGTGAGCTTTCAGAAGGTGCAATGTATAGGATTGCCTTGTGCTGTCTGGCTTTACATTTTGTTCCTCCAGGGCTGTGCCCAGACAAAAAGGCCGTTGCTGTGGTTGAGAGGACCAAAGAAGATGGTATTTCTTGTGCGCTGATGAGGGGAGAATTGTCCTCGATTCCCTCTGCAGCCCTGACAGGCAGAGCCCTGCCGTGATGCAGTACCTGTCAGCAGAGCTGCAGGTCCCCGGCAGTGCTCTTGCTCGTTAAGTTTGTGGCCTGGTTCCCACCTTCATTTACTACAGCTAGTTCAGCAGCCGTTGTGTTTGCTTCACGTCTGGAAGGGAGACTTCTACACTCCATGTAATATTTATTGTGGTGTGTCCTCTTCCTTGGTCCTCTCCTACTCCTGCTGTTTCTGAGAGGGCTTCTGCAGGTCAACAAGGCAACATTGCTTTCCTGCCACAACAGCGGTAAAGGCACAGCTCCTTCAGTCTTTGAGATTTCTCCGTCCTGGTGGCATTTTCTCTGTGCGTCAAGCAATAAGGTGTGTAAGTGTGCTTTGGCAGCCTCAGCCTGGCTGGTGTGGTAAGGCAGAAATGTCTTTTGCATCATGGGAGTCTCGTACCTGGAGTCATGGCAGAGCTTAAGGAGCAGGATTCGGTGCTAACTGCAGCGCTGTCACCTTGGGAAGTAACGCTGTGACATAGCAGTACCTTTAGAGTACTTCTGTTTTAGGGATCAGTCCTCATCTTGACTGGAAACAAACAGAACGGGAATGTGAGCTTTAGAACGGACACAGTTCTGTTCCCAAGCATCGTCCCAGTTCGGTGGACTCTGGGTACGACGAAAAGGGCTCCCAGCTGAAAATGCTTGTTTCCTTCGAGGGCTTAGTCTAATGGCTTTTGATATATACAACAGAGTTAATATTTTTTTTTTTTTTTGTGAAACTGTAGCACATGATACGTTTTAATTGTTATTTATAGTAAAAAGCAAATGTAGCGCTTGATTAATTTTATCTGCTAATGGTGCTCAGAGATTGTGAAGCCTCAGTATGATTTCCCACCGAAATCCCACAGTCTGTACCAAGCGGAATTTATTTTCATTGCCGTGTTAGTCATATGTTGTTATTGATTTATTATACAAGCTTTTAATTAAAAACCCCAATCCCTGGCAATTTGCAAAATGATAAAATACATTGTTGCCTGTGGTTTTGAGGAGTTAAATAATTTTCTTATCAGTCTGTTTTCACGAACTCCTTTTGGAAACAGTTCTTACACAGCAGCAGTGCCTTTGTTAGTGGTTAGGCTACTGCTTCTCAATTTTTTTTGGAGTGCGGGCAAATTTCTGTGAAAATTATTAAAATTCTATTGCAAATTGTCTGTAAGTGCAATATTGTAGAAATAAATGAAAAAGGAAATTGTTCACGTGGAAGCAATTTGTTCAAACCGCTGTTGAAAATGCAAAGATAGTCTTATTTTTATTGTTCAATATATGGTAACAAAATACAGACTTGTATGCTTTCTGTATCATCTAATGTTTTACTTATCAGTCATCAAGTATATTTTTTCAGTGTGATTATTCAGAGTGCTTTAAAATAGTTGTGAGTAATTGAAACATTGCTGAGGAGCCATCATTTGTTTACAGAATGGGAGAAACAATCTGCAGGTCTTCCCTACAAAGATCAGTTATTGATTTCTAATCCAAGGACCAGATACTGTTAGTTTGTCTGTATACATGTATACCTCATTGCATGCAAATTATTTTGCAAATTGTCACTTACAGCAGTGTATTCACAGCAAAAGGTATTTGTTGAGTACTTGTTTCTGTCTGTTCTGGATCTCTCTTGTATGCAAGTCAAAACTGGCTTTCAAAACAGGGCTGTTACCTGACAGAGGTTTGATGCTTTGGATGTAAGGAGTACTTATAGACAAAGTACAGATGTTTTTGTTAACTTGTTTATGCTTGGCACATTGTTTCCCTGTGTTTTCTCAGGGTGACAGTAAAACCCATGTATGTAAAGCCAAATTGACTCTTCCTTTCTGAGTTCACATTCTCTCACCGTCCTTATTCAGTCTTAACATTCAAAAGCGTTTTTGTTTTATTTGTTTGTTGGTTTATTTTTAAAAACTGGTAGATACAAGCCCTTAAAGCATGATATTGCTGATATATGTCCACAGATACATACAGTGCACATGCAAGCACTATGGTATGATACGGTACGCATGCACTAGGTAGATACTGTTTGTATCAAGTACTCGTGTTGCTGCTGCAAATGGCATGCAGTTATTACTACTCAGGCCTCTGTATGTGGGAGAATGGTATAGCGAGATCTTGGGTAGTAACTATTTTTAATGTAGCAGGTGAGTGTGGGAAGCTGCTCACAGTAACAGGCCAAATTCTTTTGCTTTTGTTACAGCTGAGTGGGACCTCTGGCAAGACTCACAGATGAAATGTATTGCTCATTATGAGAATGGATGGCAAAGCCCAACCCTACAGTTTGTATAGCAGTACTAATTCCCAGTTCACCAAAATTTAGCATTATAGCACCAGTTAAGGCAAGCTTATAGAGCTACAGGAGTGCTGTGATTCTTGTGGAAAAATACAGAGGCACTATTACATTTTCAAGACAGGAGTACTGAGATAATGGCACCATTGAAAATAAAACACCAAAACCTAATTATAAGTATAAATTTAGGATTGAATTGCTGCTTTGGGTATTTTCTTTTTTTACTGCCTGATTCCAAGTTCTGAGTGAAAAGAAAAAAAAAGGTCTTTTTTTTTTTTTTTATATTTGCCAATGTCACGATTAAGAGAGATTTCTCTGGATCATACGGTATGCTATGGTGTTACTGTTTAAGAATAATTGGCAGCCCAATATATGTTTGTGCAATAATAAGAAAAACTATGAATACCGTGTGGAAATCATCCCACTCTAATGCATCTATGTCTGGTTTGCATTCTTCCCACTATTTTTACTTGTTAAATACACGCTTTCAATTTCGTCTGCTAATAATTGCATCTTCTCTTTCTACTTCTTCCTTTGGAAAAAAATAATAGAATCAATTCTAAAACAAAACACTTCCACTGACATCTTTTAATGCTTCTTAAATAAGTAACGTTTACAACCTCAGTGGTTGAGAGGATTTAAGCAGGTGAGGGAAAACTTAATCCACTGTAAATCGTCTTGAACAATTAGTTGTGTGTCTGATATGAGAAGAGAAAGCCATAGGCGTAGCATGTTCCTTTAATTTCTGTAATACACTAGCATATATGTTCAGGTCTGCTTTCTAAAAAACCCAAGCTTTGGAAGAATCATGCCAATGTGACTCCCTTTGCAGTAATAATGCCTTTTTTATGTCATCCAAATTAATGGAGGGCTGAAAGTGTTCAGCACAATTTTCAGTGTTGGTGAAGTTTAATGGTTATTCTTGTGAAATGAAAAATAAGCTTTGCGTATTTAAAGCTGATTAAAATCCACTCCGCTTCTACAAGGTTGTTGATTAGGGGAAAGTTGGAATAGCCGATAGAGGCAATCGCTAAAAATAGAAGGAAGGCAGTGTCTTGGGGGAGGGGAAAGAAGTTGCAGGGTGAAACGAGGGTAAAATTGAGAGTGTGGAGAGATTTATGCAGACTTGGAGAATTGAGGACATTGTGGCTGACTGGTATGAAAGGGAAGAGGGAGCTGATTAAGTTGCACAGGGAAGACTTGATTGGGTTATGGCACGGGGAAAGAAATGGAGGAGCAGAAGCAGGAAAGCCAGCTCGTGCCCTTGTACAGTGGGGCAAAAGAGGGTCTTGATTCCTGATTCTTCTATCTCTTTCCCAGTTTCCTTGGCCACCTCCTGAGCCTTTTCACTTTGTTTAATTAGCTGTTTACGAGACACTGAGAAGTTGATTATACATAGATTTTGGAATTCAGTGGCAATCTGAAGGATCTGTCAAGATCTCAATTTTAATCAAACAGAGCAGGAACTTGCTGCAGAGAAACAGGGACATTAGCATATTTAGGAGAAATGAAGTCTTCAAGGTACATGAGGTAATATTTGGCATTCGTAAGGTATTAGCTGATTAGTACAGTACTACGTGCTGTGTTTCAAGAAGAGAATAGCAATTGTAGAGCAACGCAGGAAGAACCACAAAAATCAGTGCGGGCCTAAAAAATATGAAAGAAGATTTGAAGAAACTGGGATTCCTTAGCCTGACCATGGAGACACACGTGTTCTGTATGTAAAACGCTGCTGCTGCAAAGACGACCAGTTTCTTATATGCCTACTGAATTCAAAAAGAAGAAAAGGTTATGGGATAATATTAAAGGGAGGTTAGAAAACCCCTGTCTAATGCTAAGGATAACGAAGCAGTGGAACAAACTGTCTAATATATTTGTGGAATCTCCATTATTCATCTGTAAGAACAAGTAAGGTGAATATCTGACAGGAAAGATGGATATATTGGTGCTTTAGGGCTGAGTGACAGACTAGAAGACCTCATGACATCTTTTCCAGTCCTATCATTCTGTGGCAAGGGCTCACTCCTGTCCTTTTGGAAAGACTATTTTATAGATGGATGATATATTATGTGCAAACTGAGAAGAAAGGAATAGTTTATCTGGATTATAAATGTTGATACCTTCAGTAAGTCCACCTGAATCTTGAATTTACTATAAACATTGACATTTACTATAAACACATTCAAAGAGCATATGAAAAAGATAGATGCCTACCATTCATCCGATTTTGTGATTGCAGGCAGATTTTAAACCCATACAACAATATAAAATGTAACATTATTTGTGAATATTTATTTGCAAAATGCTAATCTTAAATGTAGCTTTTTAAGCCTTTGTGGAGTCCTGTTGACTTTTTCAAGAGCCTAGGAGTCTGTCTGCATCAGTGGGGCTGCAGGAAGTTCCAGGACAAGTTTCACTGGGAGCAATCACTTTGTACCCGTCACGCTCAAAAATGCCAGAAAGTATTGCACAATTGTGTTGCTTTTTGGAGAGAGATTGAGATAGTTTTGCACCCTTTTTCTGGAAACTTGTTTTAAAAGTAGTCAAAAATGCTATAAATTAAGAAAAACTGATCTGAAGCCACTGTTCTGAGGAATTGTTCCAGATATCAGACACTAACAGTTGCGCTAGATTCTCTCTAGGGGCTTTCATAATCACTGAAACTATGGAAGGATGGGAAAAAACCCCGTGCTATTAGATTCTGGCAAAAATAGAAAATAGATACTTAGACTGTAATTAGTCTGGCAAACTATGTCATTAAATTCAGTAGCAAAATGCCATGCCATTTCTAGAGAGGAAGATCACATGTACATGTAAAACTTCCTTTTCAACATATGAGTATGTACAAGGCTTTTACTTTAGAAGTAAGCAGCCATCAGCAAGAATGTGATATCATGTAAAATCTTTCTCAGTGAAACACTGAAAACTGTGGTGGTTGCGTGGTCTTAAGAATGTTTATAGTGTTGTAAATGTCAATAGGAAATAAAGGTACAATCAGGGAGACTGTGTATCAAATCATGAGTGCTTTAGATTTTTTTTATATTGGTACTGACTAGTAGTTTTCATATTTTTTCTTTATAGAATCAAAGAACAGAATCCTCAGGGGAATAAAAGTAATTTGAGGATTGCAGGATTGTTCTTTCTGCTCAGGCATTTTAATTTGGGGGTTCAGGAAAATGCTACTGGTAAATTTTAATAATTGGATTTATGATTGTAGAATAGAAATCAGAAATAAAAAAGGGTTGCATTATATTGATGTGCTCAGTATTTGTAAGATTCAGTAAAATTTTCAGTTTTGTGTTTTGCTAGTGGGCTTGAAACATCAAGCTTCTGAATGCCTGGATGGAACTATTTCATTCAGTAAAGCTGTATTTCTCTTGTAAAATGAAGCAGAAAAAAAAAAAGTAATTCCAGGATAAGATCCCACAGTCGCTCCTAGATCTGGTTGGACCAAAGATGCAATTGATAAATTTGTGCAAGACTATATTTCTAGAAAGAGGATTTTGCTTTCAACACCCTTCCATCCATCCATCTATCTTTGACAGTTTCCCCGATAGCCAAACAGCAATTCTATCCGTCATATTGTTAAAATTCAACTAAGAAAAATATTGATGTGTTTCGTCACAAATGAAGATGTTGACTTTTTTCCTTTGGAAATGTATACTGAAAACATAGAGAAAAGTAGGGAAGTTTTCTATTTGGAATTAAGTAGCATAACGATATCTAAAATCAGCTTGAGGAGGTTGCCAAAATTCCCATGAGACAATCAATAAAATCTTAACTGCAGCTCTAGAAATGTGCATCTTTTTTCAAAGTTGAAGACATCACTCTCATTCTTGTTTAATTATTTCATCTGCTTATCTCATAAGACAAAGCCTATTACAACAGCTGCAAAACAAAAGTGAAACTTGAGCTTTTAGCCAAGTCCATAAATGATATGCTTTGTTAAACATAGGAAGTTGGTATTTTCCATTTGAACTGCAGCTAAGTGATGATAATGATAAGATGAGAATTTGAATGTTAGGTATCAGCCACTCATTTGCTCTGGAGATTTGTTCTTTACCTGGGGATTCAAGGTTCAGCTTATGGATACGCTGTGCCTAAGGACTGCTAAATAGCCCTGCAGAAGTGGTTGAATCACTGTTGTCCGTACTAGCAAAAATCTTCTCACCTATTCTGCCCAAGTGGGAAACGGATAAAGTTTTATATCCTCTCCTAAAAAATGCAGAACAGTTTCTTATAAGATTGCACTACCAGTATCTCAAGTATGTTGATGCAAAATTGAAAACATCGGCAGTTTATGATTTGAAAATTCATAAGGAAGAGGATATATTTTCCCGGTGTGCTCTGTAGTATGAAGAATGTAACAAAAATTATAATTTCTTACTGCCTGTGGAAGAGTGGGCATTCTTCTACCTTTGATTTCATGAAAATGTGGATAACTTGTATCCTTTTCCAGAAAAATCAGCATGCTTTAAGAATTTCTTTTAATCTTTTTTTGTGACCTATTTAGTCAAGTACTGAAATAGAACCAAAGTGTCCCAGAACAGTACATTATTGTGTCGTCAGAAGGGATATTGTATGTATTGGTATTTTAAATGAATTTATAGAATAAAAGTAGTGTTCCCTTCCACGCCCTCACCCCCAAATGTGTGCAGCAGTTGCTGCCAGCCATCTTAACACTGTCCTCAGAAACAACCTACAGTTTCCCGTTCTTTTGAGGCTCATAGTGGAAGTTCCAAAAGTATCATCACCAATACAAACATCTGTGTGGTCTCTGCAAGTCTGCTGTGTTCTGAGACTTTTACATACTTTACTTTTTTGCAGAAAGTTTCATAACTTAGGTTGTAACCCATGTTATCCGTCTCCTTCAATTACTGTCATCCCTTCCCTTTACTTGAAGATAGAAATGCTCAAACGTAAGAGTTGACTGACTATATAATTATCTTTTAGAACGCTTCCACTTTATTCTGTTTTTTCTCTTTAATGATTGTGTTATAGTGAAATACTTAACTATGTCCACTTGTTTTTATTGCAACATTATAATAGCTTTTGAAATTAAATGTGGCAATGAGCTGTAAAAACCACTCATAAAGCTGCGTTTCTTAACTCCTCTGAGCATCTTCTCATGTGAAAATTCTAATAAAAGGCAAATCCTGTATCTTTTTTTTTTGAGAGAAGTATCTGGATGAATTTGGAATAGGTGAACATGCTCTAAAAAATAGTATTAAGCAGTGCAGAAGCCTTCATGCTTATCCTCAGTTACATAGAAAGGAGTTTTTTCTGTAGCCATCCAGCTGGCTTTATTCATTAACTCAAATGTG
>NW_009260022.1:68895-72844 GCF_000687185.1 Egretta garzetta
CAGCCCTCATCTTCTAGGGGAACGGGTTGAGCAAAACCCTGCTATGGGATACCCACTGAAACCTCACGTCATTCATGGGACTTTGCTCTAAAATGACATTGGAAGAAAAGGTTAAAGACTTTTAAAGTAACTTTTAAAGAAAACAGCATATTGAGTTTTAGAGAGGATGAAATGTTTTTCAGTGAGCTATAGTTTGCGTAGTTTGATTGTGTTCATTACACTTCGTCTTGCCTAAAAGTTTAGGACTCTGTGTCTGCTGTATCTGCATTGATTTACTTTGGCCACCAAATACATGAACATTTTCTTCTATTTGCCCAGCTAAGGGTAGGTGAGAGGTTTCTAAACGCAAGCCAATATTGCCCAGAGCAACAGAAAACTACTGTTACCTCTGGAGTGGAGAAGATCCATTGAAGAGAAACTTAAGAAATAAATGTGCAAAAAACTAGTAGCTCTTCGTGAACTGTGATTTCCGCGCCTGCCCCCCCCTCCCCTCCCCATCCAGTGCTTCTACATTGGCCAAATTTGGGCAAAAATAGCAGAAGCAGCAAAAACTTTTGTGCCTTGCAGAATACCAAGTCACTAAAGACTGTGCATGCATGAACAAGGCATGCAGCCAACAGAAGCAGATTTGTGGAGGAAAAGATTTGGGTTTGAGAATTGGGCATCTCCACTGCACCCATGCTGAGGGATTTGCCTTGGGCTAGCTTCTGCTGCAGGAGCCATGTTCCCATTAGCAGTTACAATGAGATGAACATGGTAACAGGATTGTAGCTCGCAAGCCCCAGCATGTTACAGCCAGAAACCCCCCCCAAGTCCCAAAGCTACCTTATCCTGCCTCTTTCCCCCAAATTTCTCCATAAATATGAAATTTTTTAGTTTGTGCTTATCTATTAAAAAAGTTAAGCTAGAGAGAACAGATAGACCTTCTTAAAAGAGTATTTCAAAGAAAAATGTGGAAATATTAAAGTGAAGATATCTAGTGAAAGATACAACCGAAACATGTAAATACGCAAAACTTGAGTACATTTTTTTTGTTTGACTTTTGTTTATTCTTGTGTGGATGATTCAGAGCTATATAATCCAGCCTTGTACACATTCATACCACTTACATGTTTTGTGTAGTTAACACAGAGAACGTAGGTTTTGATGAAACATCCAATGTAGGACCTGAGAAAGCCTGGTGGGAAAGTAGTGTTCTTGTTCTGAACCCATTTTTTGGATTTTGAGGTCTAGAAATTACGATTCCAGAAGTGGTCAGGTTTTCAGAGCAACTTGCCATATAGAAATTCTGAGTAGTGTTTCAATGACAATAGTAGAAAAAGGTAGTCTCTACAAAACCAGTTCTTGGTGACTCAGGCTATTAAAGTTGCTAACTGTGGCACTCATCAGAAGTTATTAATTAATTCTTGTTTATTTGTTTGTCTCTATCAGTTCTCCCTTGACTTGCGTGCAAAGGATGCTGTACAAAATACCTGCTGTGAAGTAGTTGCATCAGAGCCTCCTCTTCTAATTCCATAGTTGCGTGTGCTGACCTTGCATAAATGCAAGGTAGGTTTACCCTTGATAAAATTGGGGTAATCCGCTTTGTGCCCGGCATCGTGTGAGAATAAACACAGTAGAATCATAGAATCGTTTAGGTTGGAAAAGACTAGACTGGATATAAGGAAGAAATTCTTTACAATGAGGGTGGTGAAACACTGAAACAGGTTGCCCAGAGAGGTAATAGAGGCCCCATCCCTGGAAGCATTCAAGGTCAGGTTGGATGGGGCTCTGAGCAACCTGACCTATTTAGCGGTGTCCCTGCTCACTGCAGGGGGGGGTGGACTAGATGACCTCTAGGGGTCCCTTCCAACCCAAAACATTCTATGATTCTATCATCAAGTCCAACTGTAAACCTAACACTGCCAAGCCCACCACTAAACCACGTCCCTAAGTGCCACATCTATACCTATCTTTTAAACACCTCCAGGGATGGAGACTCAACCCCTTCCCTGGGCAGCCTGTTCCAATGCTTAACAACCCTTTCGGGCAAGAAATTTTTCCTTGTGTCCAACTGCATGGGTAAGATGCTGTAAATGAGCCACCAAGCTTAGGTAGTTGTGTTTTTTTGTTTGTTTAGTAAAAAAAAAATGTGTGAACCTTTTGGGATGAGGACCGTATTTTTGTTCTGGGTGGATGTAGGGTCTGTCACGAAGGGGTCCTGGTCCACAACTGGCCAATTCAGGAGCTAGGACACATATGAATAATAAATTTGTTTGTTGGCTTGACTGCAGAGAACTAGGTTTCTGGCAATGCAGAAATTACAGAATTTACTTATTTTCTCTAGTTTGTTCTTCTGTTGACTCACAGAAATTACTGAGCTGTTGCAGCGTAAGCATTATGGCTGTGATCACATAAAGGGTTTGCTGTAAGAGTGCAAATAATAATAGTTATGAGTTGTGAGTGGACAGAATTAAAAATACCTCCTAGTTTGTGCTTTTATTTCTAAACTTTTTTGTCTAATAAAACTTTTAATTTTCTTGACACAACAAATAGCAAATTTTATGGATTAGGGGAAGTGCTGTTTTATGGATATGAAATAAAAAAAATTCTAGAGGATTATGATTAGTCTCGTTCAAATACTGTAACCCAGAGACTGTTACTTTGCTATTTTCCATACTTTAGTCTTTGAGTCTCAAATTTTTCATTTCATAGTGATTGCAGAAATAGCTGTTTATATAGTACTTCCATTATGAATATTCATTAAAAAGTAAAAAATGTCATTAAAATAAGTCTGGCAAGATTGTTTTGAGCAAAACCAAAAAGAATTGATAAATGGTTTTGTGCAAACTGTAACACAGTATTGTTAATGCTTTACAGTTACAGTACATCTTTTAATAACTCATTACGAAGAGTTTATTTCTGCTACTGGTATATTTTATATAGGACAATAATACTGATTTATAATTATTACGAGTGATTTAAGGGCTTTTTTTAAGTCCATAATGTAACTGACTATTTTCCTGCTAGCATTTGGTATTTTTCCAGCAGGCTTTTCTTGTGTGTTAAGAAAGGGTGTGGTTTTTGTGTCTGTATATATGCAAATATGAAAATATATTTCATTCTAACGGAATATTTTTTAAAATTTCTGCCTGGTGGCAAATATTCAATTCAATTGAATGTTTTCAGCTTCTAAGAAATACAAGACTAAGTACGTTTCCCTTCAGTTTTGTTATTAATACTGTGTTTTAGTACTGGTACTCCATCTGAATTATCTAACCCAAGGCTTTGTTTTGAGATGGCAGGTGCTCAGCATTTCCTAATGGCCAAACTTCTTCAAGGCACTAAAATCACATTGACATTTATTACAGTATTCTAAGTCTTAAAGCAGCTTCCAACATGTACCTTTAAAAATGTTTGTGATATTAAAGAAAAAAAGAAAAAAAAAAAAGTCTTATTTGGAATGGGAAAGTGACTCAATCCCCAGTCAGTAGTGGATTTCCTTTACAAAGTCTCAATGTTTCATTTTATGGATCTTGATTGGTAGGGATAGGAATACAAGTGATAGGAAAGTTTCTGTCATTTGGAAGTGCTAAGGTTACAGATGTGCTTTGAAGATGAACGATCCAAGGCGTGCATGTGAATTGTGATTATAGTGAAAAGAGCAAGAAACTAAAAAAGAAAATGCAGTATCAAACTGCTACTGTCAACTTTTATGTTTCTTTCTGTAATCTTGCAGTCTTGTAGCTTCAACACCAAGAAAACACCTGCATTCTAGATTTTTATTTAAAAGGTAAAAATAAAATAGGCAAGATTTTAGCTCTCATGGTATAGAAGGAAGATGTGGAAATGTCAATCTTGGTAATTCAGAAGGCAAAAATCATCCTATGTGTGCTGCTTTTAGAATCTCATCTTTTGAGCCAATCTCTTGATTTTTAGGTGCTGCTGCTGGCTGTTCAGCATCCTTTTT
>NW_009260022.1:72860-76905 GCF_000687185.1 Egretta garzetta
CTAGGGTGGTTTTCTCTCTGCTGTCTAGGATGCTCGTTGTCCAGGTTGTTATCTGACCTGCCCACAGCTTTCATGTGGTGGCTGCAGTCACCATCTGGAATGGTCTCGGATAATGTCACTGATGATAGCCCTGAGCGCTGGCAGCCTGAGACTGGGCTTTCCCTGAGCTTTCAATTTCAGGACTGCAAAATCTGGATCGTGTTTTGAGGTCGTGTCATTCAGGTTTACTTGACTAGTGGGGAAATTGTTTCTGTTCGAACTAAAGCTATGTAGATTAGGAGTTGTTCTGGAAATGAGGCGATTCAGGAGACAGAGGATATGATACAGTGAAAAATAAAGAAAAGATGGATACAGGGTAAATCCTAACTATTTCATTGTAGCAGAAATAGTGAATTTCAAGAAAATTATCAATCACTAAGTCAAAAATGAGAGAGAAACTCTCTTTCCACAAAGTGTAGAGTTCAAATGCAAAACTTAGTGATGTGGGATATTGTGGAGGCCATAAGTGTAAATAGGTTAAAAAGGAATTAGGTAATTAAACACAATGATCCTAATTCAACAGATCCAATCACCAGCTTAGGAAAACTTTAAAGTGCTGCTTACCAGAAACTGGGACTGAATACCAGAGCAAAGACCATTTGCTGGTTCCTTTTTTTTTCTTGTACTGTAACAACCAAATAGTGGAGCAGCCTGAGGCGAGACAGGATTTCAAAGATTTCTGCAGCTCTGCTTTTGCTTTCCTTCCTGGGGTCCATGAAATAGGGTTTGTCATTGCTAGCTTGGCAGTGACAGATTATGTCTCGGATGTTTTTGTGGAAATAGAAATAATTCTCTTTGGTCTTACCAGCGACTTGTTTGTCTGTAGATGAGATAATTTAAATATAGCAGCTGATCCTAAATGAGTTGGATTGCCCATGCACTGTCTTTACTTTCTTGTGCCATGTACAGTTACATTTTTTTGTTGGATTGGCTGTTTCAGGAGAAAGATGTTCCTGACTGAGGAGTCTCAAATGTAGGAAAATGTAGCACTTGTCGAATGTTTGCTGTTTTAGCAGTGAGCAGCAATGACCTGGGAGAGGTCTGTCAGACTACGGTCTTGCTGAATTCAGTAGCAAAGGAAGAGGAACCTTGCTCTGCTCTGCCCATGCAGTCTCATTTTCTTGCAAGCAAATGAGCTATCTAGATGTGGACTTCTTCACAGGCTTGCACACTGCTGTCCTTCTTCCCCAGAGTACCTCCTTTCACTGAATTTTTGTAGCGTTGTTAATGTCATTGCTCTGGCTGTCATCACAGAACTGATTTTTTTTAAATCCAGATTGCCTTCAAGCAGTTTCGACAATCATTGTGAGTGTGTTACCCATCAATTTATAGGCTACGGCTTGGCAGGACATGCCAAATACTTGCTTTTTACAGTAGGCAAATAGTTGTATATTATTCTACAGATTCAATTATGAACTTCAAAGGAGGGCACAAGGCTGCCACTGAGCCAGGGAGAGTCATTGAAGGAGCTGATGATGGATGCCAAGTGCTTTCACTTTAATTGTATTAATGACAGACTATTATATTGGATTTTGCTTGGTTGATTCTTTTGGTTACCAGCTGCATGTGATCCAACTGATGGGCCCTAGATGGCATCTAGTCTGGCTCTTTGCTGCTGCTCTGTATGCTCTCTCTGCGACTTTGTGTGCTTTACTTTGTAAGGAAAAGAGAGCTCATGGCCTGGGTGATGACCACACATGGCTGTTGGAACGGGAAAGCAACATTGTAGCATTATTGGGAATTACAAAATTTGTTGGTTTCAAAGGTCCCCACTAGTTTTGGTGCTTCAGCCTGTGGATACTGAAATTGAGGCAAGTCTTTGGTCTCCATTTACTCTGCAGTTTCACATAAGAGAATCCTGGTCTCTGGAATCAAGCAACATAGTCATGCATGCTCTTAGTAAGATCTATTTTTTCAAATGCATAAACACTCTATCTGTTGGAAAATCAGCAATTTTTTTTTTTCCTGATCATTTTGACGGTACCACTGCATGCAGAATTCATGGTCGTTGTTTCACATGTATCTTCAGATGGAGCAGGAGAGACACAAACCCAGGTTTCTAATTTACACCACTGCAAATATTTAAAAATAACATTTAAAACAGTGTGCACAGATGCTAGAGTAAAAATTGAATGCAAAGATCTGTAGAAAAGGTATGTTTGCAAAACATTTTTCTTGCAGGACTGGGTAAGACTAGATGCTGTGTTGAAACATTTGTAAGAAGGAAATCTAGGAAAATACTCTGTGTGTCAGGATTAAGGAATTAAGTTCTCAGTTTTGGATTGTGTTTTGCTGAGAAACCAAGCTTGAATCCTATTTTAAAGGTTACTGTTCAGGTTTAGAAGTTTGGGCTTAAAAAAACCTAAAAGTTTCTTACTAATATTTCAGTCTCATTCTCTAGGTTTATATCTGATCTATAATAAAGAAATGTCCAGATACAGAAGTTTTTCCATACATATTTTTTGTTTATTTGAATGGTAAGACTTGGCCAAATTTTATTCAGGAAGCTGTAATGCAGTGTTACTTGATTGAAACCAATGGAGTTGTCCGAGATTAGTATTAAAAGCTGAAAATGGGATTTCTCTCTCTCAGGCTATTTCTATAGTAGTTTTACAGTTTACACAAACATATAATAGCATCCTGTTTTCATATGCTAACTTCGTCATCCTTTTAATTTTGTTTTCTGTTTTTCTCCTCTTCTTTGGTTCTCTCTTTGTCCATTGTGCCCCACCATCAGGAGTAGATTATCACTCGGCGTGATTGTACAATATTGGTTTTCTAATCCTGACAGCTGAGAGCTACAATGGCAGCAGTCTGAAATTAACTTAGAAACTCAGGATCCTAATCATGGGGTTTTGTGCTGCTTCAGCTGTCTGCACTTTCAGCCAGCTAAACTAAGACTCTATTACTTGCAGATGTGTAAGTGTGATAGAGCTGATTGATGGGTCAATTCAGGATTCATTCAAAGTTGAGAATCCAGCTGGGAGTTGAAAAAGCAAGGAAGCCTGTCTTCCATGTATGTACATGGAATATATTGGAGAAGATGAGGTCTAGCTCTTGAAATTTGAAGGATATGTACACAAATTTTCAAAGGCATCAAAAATACATGGAAGTTCCAACTGAGATTTCAAAAATAATGTGTACTAGGTTTGGCATAGTATTTTCACTGAATTAGACTCTTGGGCAACTTATCTGCTTAAAAAAAAACAACAACAAAAACCAACTAGCAATTAAATGCCATAATTTTCTGACAAAATAATGCAAAATTAACACTGAACAAGTGATACGTTATAAATATACAGTCACTTAAGGAACTATGTAAGCATACATTGAATCCTCCTGGCTTTTAAAAACTGACCAGGTCTAGTATATCTTGGTTTCCACTTCAGTGTACTTGCAGTGTTATACTAAGGAGTGAGAACAGATATCTTTTTTGGAAAATATCTAAAAATCTAACTGCAAAACAAGATTAAAATAGATTATTTAAGTAAAATGATCTACAAGCTCATTTAAATAATGTTTATATCAATTTTGTTTTAAATTGATCTGCTTTGCCTAAGGCACGGTACAAAAGGGCAGAACTTGGAGAGAGAGCTACGCAGGCAAGATGCCTGTGGCAAAGTCTGCTGTACATTTGGTTGTCAAATGCTTAAAGATGCTTGTTTCTCTAGGTACCTTTTAGCTTTCATTCCCTTCAGCAATGATGAGTCTGTTCTCAAACTGTATTTTCTTTTTGATTCCTCTAATGGGATACTTTCTGCTGACTGGTTTTCATTTGGGGAAAAAACCCCAGAATTATTGCTTCTCTCATTTACTTCTTTGTATATTAAGAGCTGTAAGTTAGAGGTAGCAAAGATGAACATAGACTAAAATGGGAGCACGCTCTTGAGTGTCCATTTGTTGCTTGTGAACATCTTCTGGATCACTATATCCAGAATATGACAGACTTAAAGTTCTAGATAATTAGTATCTGTACTTCATAATTCTTATTCTTTACAGAATGTAG
>NW_009260022.1:76915-144510 GCF_000687185.1 Egretta garzetta
GGGAAATTTCAGGTTATATTGCTGAAATATAATATCTGAATTGCCGCTATAATTTGTGCTGGTGTTTCTAAAATGTCTTATTTTGGGGACTTCTAAAACAAATAGGAAAAAAAATAGAGGGACTCTATTTTTAACCTCACAGTATTCCTGTAAAGCATGGGTGATCTAGTTGCAGTCTCTCTCCAGCAGCTGTGAGAGCACTTGCACACGTATCTCTTGCTTCCAAGGTGAATAGCTGATCCACCAGTGAATCACAGCTGGACCTGGTGCGATTGCCCTGCAGAAGATGGGGATTACTGGTGCATTGCAGAGCTTTCATGTTGTTGCATAATGCATTGAAAAAGTTGCATAATGGATTACATGAGAGTTGAGATTTTTTTTCTTGTTAATTTGCCTAATTAGTTTCTTTTTAATTCATGGAACTTCATCCAGTTACTATAGTAGTTGATGGAATCTTCCTTCACTGAAGTCCTATAGCATAATTGAGTGCTTTACATATCAACCTGTAAGGTGGTTTTGTGGTGGTATTTTTTGTTTGTTTTGGATTTTTTTTAAAAATAATTCTTAGTATGTTTCTTGTTGGCAGGGTTTTGTTACGTAAGGGAGGTGTAGTGTTATAACTAACATTTTTGGAGAAGAGAGACTTTTAATTAAGACCACTTTATAGAATTTCCTAACGGTGCATGATTTGGCTGATCTACTGTGGGAGTTCATTCTAGCACCAGATTCTCTCAAGCCACAATTATTTTTCTGCCCCTTCCCCACATACTTAGTGATCTGCATTAGGAGAGCACGGTGAAGCCTTCACACTGTTCATAGACTGCCACTTAGTCTTTGATCTACATATACTTGGTTTGATTAGGATCACAGTCTTCAGTTGGAGTTGACTGTAAATGTGTTGAAGAACTTGATCGTGGGCCAGGGATGCTCGGGGTGGCCTACATGAGGATAATAAGAGATGGCTGGCAAAAAAGGAGGATCGCACCTATGCATCATCAATGCACTAAATTACAGTAACCTGTCTCTAGATGGAGAAAATTTAATACTTTGACCGTAGTCAAATTTTGTAATTGAAGGAAGGTGCAGCATTTGTAAGTTACTAGTATATACTTTTTACATGCTTATCGTGTTCATAGGTTTTTTTTTTTTAACTGATAAGAGGTTTTTTGCTGTTAATGCCAGTTTATTGACTGCAGTTTCAAGATAGGAGTGAAACATTGGCTTAATTATTATTTACATAGGGAAAATATGGTCATTTTCCTAGCATAAATACCAAGGCTTTAAAAGAAAACATCTTCACATATCAAAGAGTTATGTTCACTTAAGGAGCCAGGATTTTCTCCAACTAGTTATGATAGGAAAATGGATTTAATAGACTTTCTCCCTCTGGAAAAGTCTTGTTAAGGCTGAATGATATAAAGTTTCTGAAAATAGGGCAACTGTTATTAGAATAAATGACAAAAAATGTAGTGAAAGACATTTATCATCTGAATAATGTATTTTTGCTTGGAGGCTTACTTATATTTAGTCTCCGTGTTATAAATATCACAGTTGTAATATTTTGGTAGAATAATCACAGCAGTAATTGTTCTGATACACTAGTAACAGAGATTTTGATATATTCCCCAGCACCCTGTTATAAAATTTAGATGATGAAATATGGAGGTGGAGTTTTTTTTAATGTTGCCTAAGTAATTTTGATACTTATTATTTTTTAATGACATCTGAAAACCTCCTGATTGTGTAACTTTATCCCCTTATTTTTACATTTTATTTATGACCATTCAAAAATAATTCCTACTTCAGTTTTCTTCCTGAAGTGTTAAACCCTCATGTAAATCCTTGCAGCATTTTTTTTCTGATTTCCATTTTCTTGTCTTGCTGACAAGATTAGGTTGGTTTTCTAAATCGTTTCACCTATCAGGGAAGTTTTTTCTCTCCATATGTGATTATCTCCTGCTAAGGAATGAATTAAGAAATGTCTGCTTGATTATTATTTCATTGAGTCTCTTTACCTGATTCCTCTAGGCCAGAAATGTTCTTACCCTTTACAATTAAAAACTAATTTAGCTGTGAGCCATTATCTGGGAAATGAATAAGATTAGTGAGGATATTTACTTCCTGACAATGCAGAGTATTTCTTTATTGTTTCTAGCAATTGCTCTAGGAAAGAGGTGGCTGTTACCTTGTATTTTGTTCAGTCTAGCACTTCTGGGTGTCTGGAAAGTTGGGTTTTCGATTTCATTTAATTTGTTGAGTTCCCCAGTCTTTAATAATCCTGTTGTTTGAAAGTTCTTGCTGAAGTTTAGCTTGAGTTTTACAGTGGAAAACTTACTCATGTTGTTTTGAATTATGCCTGCTTAAGCCATCCTAAATTCTCCTCAACACTCGGTTTAAGTAGTACTTTCTTATCATCTCTCTTTACATCATTTAAGCTTTATGTTCGTGTTCTCTTCTTTTTTAAATGAACATGTTGACCACTTGACTGTCTGGATTTCATGAAACTTTTGGGGAGCATTTGAATACATCTCTCTTTACCTGCTTAGGCTCTTTAAGCAAAATTCAAAAGATGAATTTTAAGAAATTAAGTCCTAGCCTACAGGCTAAATTACTCAGATTTGTAAAATGCCTTCAGGACACTTAAAACCAGTTAGTTGTCAAAGCACGGGCATTGGTAGAACATGAACAGACATGGAAATGGGAATGATCCATCCTTTCCCTAAAAGATAGTTTGCTACATTTTTAATTTTTTAAGAAGTAATTGTAATGGTTATCGTCTTAGTACCTGAGCTCCTCATAAGGATGATGTTACATCATTGTCTCTCAAAAGCAGAACCATCATTGTTCTTTCATCTATGTCACTTGTTCCAGAAAGTATGCTGTGTAGTGATGATGAGAGGCTCCTTGTTGCATTTCCTGGGTTCTCATTGTTAAGGTGATTTTGAAAAGTAAAACTAAAATCTCTTGGAGTTATTTTGCACAGCTGAGCAGTAAAACAGTCACTCACTGTGTTTTATTTTATACAGCATGGAAAATGCACGGGGGAAATGCATCCCATAGAATTGGTTCAAGTTCTGTTTTTTGTGTACCTACAGGGCTTCATTAAATCAATGCCCTTGTTTGAAAATAAATATATGCATAATTGGACTCACTTATAATAAACCCTTTGCAGGTGACTGTGTTCAGGAGTAAACTGAAGGGCAGACTGGAAAGGATGCATGTGGCAAGGCAAATAGCCAGTAGAGTTATATGAACTCTTGGTAGAACATTAATTGCGTTTGATGCTGTTCATGTGTTACAGAAATGTGTTACAGGAAACGTTGCAAGTTTCTCCTGCCAAAAGCTCTGCAGTTCCAATGCTGTGAATTCTTCGGGAGGACAAACCATAACCGAAAAGAGCTGTTTCTTTAGATGCCTCAGTTAATTTTTTGGGTAAGAAACTCTACACATCGGTTGTGGTTCTTGTGAATTTGAGTGTAACTCATGTTAATATGGTCTGCCCTGCGTACTTAGTGTGTTATCCTCTCTAAGTAGGTATTTGTTAGTGCTGGGCAGTGGCGTGGTATGTTCTTGAAGGAAGTTTACTTGAGACTGAATTTTCTCAGAAAGGTCATAACAAGGGAGAGGTGAAAGACCTTGCAACTGAGTGCTTAGAAGTTGGCGTTAATAAGCTTACACTTAAGCGGTGAGCATTAGGGATAATAATGTTTGTGAACCTTGCGGCCTGTTGTGAGTTTGAGCTGGTTCCAGCAGTTCTCTTCAGGCCTTGCCTGAAGGGTGGCCGCCATTTTGTTGTGGAAAAACACACTAGGGCAAACTTTGCAAATGTGAGTCGCGCATTTTTGACTGTGTGTGGATAAAATAAACCCAGAACTGGAGGCAGTTTTGCCGCGGCAGCATCACACTGTGCTTCTGCAAACTGTGTCCAAATTGTTCAGGAGAGTGCCCGGTTAGCCTGAGTACACTGGGACACGCGTGCAGCTGCGCAGCCTCTGGGCCAGCAGCTGACACAGCGTTGTACCGGTACACCAGCTCACCTGAAATCACCCTGGTATCTGACATTTGACAGGACTAAAGCTTCTAAGTTTCCTGGGTGTTTATGAAGGTTTTGGGCTTTGTTTTCAGGTGCAGGTGAAACAACTTCGTGCGGGTGTTGGTGCTCAGTATGAGGGTCTGGGTTAGGTGCCTCAGCAGGGTGCCAGAGCATCGGCCTCCTCCCACGGCTCCCTTACCCTTTCCTGTGGGAAGACAGTGGCCATGCTCATGGCTTCCCTTGTATCAGTGCATCAGTGGTTAATATAATTATGCAGGACATGGGGAGACCTGGGTTCATCTCCTTTCCCTTTTTTAAAAGGATAAAACCCCGTTTCTGTCATCCTTGAAAAGTATCGCAGCTGTGAAGCAGCTCTCACCCCCCTCTCCCATTGGGACCATTTTCTAGAGGTGTGGGAAGAAAGTGCCCAAGTAATTTCAGGCGGAGAAGAGAAGCAGACCTATATTTCCCATATTAAAGTGGATCAAACAAGGGTGGATGGCATTACAGTTTTGCTAGAAAACAAAACAGTGGTCATCTCTGTATTTTAGGTGGCATTGGACTTGTGTTTTTCAGAGAACAGAGAAAGGTGAGTGGACATATATGAGGTGAGAGCAACTCCTGGGCCCGGGCCCTGATGGCTTTAGGCTCTGGTCAGGCACCGAGTTGCTTTGCCCTGTTGGGACCGAGGTGTCTCACAGCAGAATTTTAGCCACAACTGGAACTGTAAAATTAAAAAAAAAAAAAAAAAAGAGAGAGAGGAAAAAAAAGAGGGGCCTCGAGGCCTGGGTGGCTGCTGATCTTGTCTGGTTTGTTTTGTTTCCATTTACGTGTTTGTGTGTCGTTTTTTTGTTAAGCTTAAGTCTTGCTTTGAATTTATCTATATTCTATCCAAATTTCATTGCAAGTACAAGGTTCCCTTTCTGAATCTGTCTCTTAGTCTTTTATACTGGGATTCACTTTTTAATGACTGAGTAATAATATCCAAAATGTATGCTGCTGAGCTTAAGAAAGAAATTAAGTAGTTTGCTTTTGTCCTGAGTAGTTTACTATCGCCAACATTTGTCATCTTTGTTACTGTAATTATTCCAGTCGTCTTTTGAAGAAAGCACAGGCCTTTGTTTTATTGAGAGAGCTAACTGGATTTTTTTCCTTTCTAATAACATGTACATCAAAATGCTTTCTAGGTTTGGTCATGCCCTTTTGAATCAAGTGAAAAGCAGGGGGTAAGATATGGAATGAAAAAAAATTGTTTTAACATAAGCTTGGAGTATGTTTTAATTGCATGTAGAGCATTACATGGGCTTATTCCCAGTGCCAGGCGTGTGTATTTCCCACCAACGGTTGCCCCATGTGAGTACAAGTTTTAATTAATAATTTCTTGCTGCTTAGTTGTTTTTCTAACCAAAGCATTTGATATGAAAGCCTTAATCTCAATTTTCATAAAGTAAATGTAAAAAATGAAGGAAAATGTTTTATAGTACAGGGAGAAGATAACTCATGCAAAGAAAATCAGATTTTTTTGCCATTTTATTAACAACATCAACAATTAGGTATTGCTTCCTAGAATCTGAATATGTAAAATTCCCAGTGACAGCACTTTGTTTATGGGCTTTGAAATGATACTTTCTTTGTTAGAGTGCCAGTTCCTTTGGTATGTATTTCCTCTGTCACCTGAGGCTATTTTTCCAACACGTAACACATGATTTTTTTTTATGCTTTCTGAATAATCAGCTTTTCCTTTTGCTCATTAAGCATAAAAATACAGCCAAGGTATTAACACAATACAAGGTATTAACAGTGACCAGTCTCTACCAAATACTGAGTTGTTCTTGTATATTACCTAATTAACATACTTTAATTAGTTCACTACTTTTAATGAACATGTTATGTAAAACTCAACATTTTCTTCTTCCAGGATAGCCATGATATTCAATCTAATGTGTCAGACTGGACTGTATGAATAATTAATACAGTCTGTATTTATTAATCTAGTATATGGACTAGCTTGAGAAACTGGGTAGAGGAGTGGTCCTCAATGTGGGGGGTCAGGCAGCAGCCTGCTGGGAAAGGAGCAGGAGGAGCACCCCGGGAGGGCTCTGCCTGGGCAGAAAAGAAAGGATGAACCTGAACAGAAACCAGGACCCTGCTGACACCAGGTGTCCCTGAGCCTGCCTGGCTCAGCCTCTGCTGGGGGGAAGCAAAAGAAATCCTTGGCTCCATCTTCTGCTTTTTGTGCATTTCACCTCCTTTCATTGCCTCACTGGAAGCATTGGTTCAAACCAGAAGCGCTTAATATTAATAACTCATATAAAATGCAATACATGTTTTTCTTTAAAAGCACCCTGCGCTTGGGCTATTAAAATTAGGGACATAACTGTTGAATACTAATTTTTTAAGCTGCTTAAAAAATGAATTTTAAAAAGAACCTGCTATTTTAATACTTCTGATAGCTGCCTGAACTTCAATATGTCCTGGGTTATGAGAAATGAAATTATGTACAAGAAAAATTATGAAACTGCAGAAGAGGTTGAGCTGAGCGGAAGTAGACCTTTCTCTTGTGATGTCATTGTTTTTCTGTTTTCTCTGACCAGAATGGCCTGTTGTGCTTGGTGTAGCACATGAGAATTTTTGGTTTCCTGAACTTCTAAGAGGCTGGTGGTCAGCCTTTGGCATTGCCTTGTGCGCCATCCGGGTGGAGTCTCCAGTGCTCCAAAATACCCTGTATGATTAAGACACATAAGTCCCTACAAAGCTCAAAATTGTCTAGAACTTCTTTGCAGCAGACCCAAAGGCTTTGCTTACCTTACCAGTAGCAAAAGTGGTAGACAGTATAAGTTTCCCTGTGGGCATAATGCCATCTAGCTATAAACACCAGTGGCTGTAAGGCTTTGCACAAGGTCATGCTGATGACCTGGAAAATAGGCTTAGACTTAGGAATGTCAAGTTGGTAGAGGAGCTTGAGAGCGTGAAAAGGGAAAGCAATGCATTTTTCTTGAAATAGGTTATGATGGTCCTAGGAATGAAAGGTTCAGATTTTTACTTAAAATGCATTTTTAGGCATAGTATTCTTGGGAGAGGTAATGAGGTGAGTACATGGAGCGTCTGTTTGAAGAGGAAACTCATTTCTTCCAGTCAGGCTAAACTGTTTCTCCTGATGGTAAAAGACGTTTTTTGGTTTTCAAGGTGAGAAAGAACCAACAGGCCCAGATACAATACCACCTTAAATTCCAGCTCTGATTTTGTTTCCCTAGCCACCTTTCTCTCTTCCTTGTGAAGTGAACGAGTGGTTTCTGATGAGTTAGAATAGACTATATATAAGCCTATGGTCTATCGACTGCTGGAGGCTAAGTGGAGTAAGAAAGTAATTTAGAAAAAATGAAACATTTATGAGAATTTTCTTTTTATGATGTGGTCTGAACTGCTTTTCTTGGCTCATAATGCAAAGCACTGTCTTTTACATTAGCATGAATTATTTCTATTGCCTTTATTCTAAATACTTCTGCTGTCATTGAATGAATTTTGTAATCTTTCGTTGCTAATTACTTTCTTGAATGAGTTATTTATAGTGATTCATGTTATATAGCTATGGTATTTAAAATTATGTATGGTAAACTGGCTTTTGCATGAGTTGCATGAGTAAGAACTTTAATAATGAGGAAGAATTGATGAAGTAATAGATAGAGGTGTCTCATCACCTTGCTGCCAAGCGAATGCTGGCTGCCATATATTTGTTTTCAAAATAAGTTTGTTTTCTTTGTAGGATAAGGAGGAGGCTGCAAGTGAGATTTACATTGTCTCTGGCCAGCAATTAGAAAATGCTGTAGATGAAATGTTCAAAATTTTTACTAGTAGTGTGTGCCAGGTACCACATTTGAATGATTCTTTTCATGATGCTCCTTTCACATATACTCTCCTTTGAGTTTGCATACCACGCTGAGCATGATAAACTGTAGAACTAAGCCTTGAAAACAAAAATGGGGTTGGTGATTTGATGAAGGATCATTACATAGAAGTACTATATAGGGCTTTGAGAATAATCAGACTATTGAAATAACACAGGTGTTCTTGTATGGAAATTGGCTCACAGCTGTAACCTAATAGGAGTTTTAAAAAGGGTTTTGAGCAGGGGGGATTATGAGGGAATGTAATGACTGCTTGCTTGCTAAGCAGACTGACATCCTTTCTTTTTCACTTAGCCTTGGGTTTCCTTCCAAACCCATCTGCTTTTTTTTTCTCACCAACTTTGAAAACACTAGTTCTTCAAGAGAGCAAGAAGGCCTGAAACAGGGCTGTGCTGGTGGTGGATGTATGGTGGTCCCACTGATGATCACTGGAGGGAGATGAGAGTCGGAAAGAAATGAGAGTTGGAAAGAAATTGTCTCGTGTCTGCCATTATCACTCTCTGGGGAGGTGACCCCACTGCTTTTTTTCTCCCTCTCCAACGGAGAGTAAAAAAGAAAAGGTAAAATTGGCTGCTGCTGAATTTCTCTTTCAGGACAAAGGAGGAGGTTTATTATCCTGCGTATATTTAGCTGTGATAGATCTGATAATTTAGATTTTCAGACTGTCAATCAATAGCTAAATTTTGTCTGTAATGCACAAAAAAATCTGTCACGCAGTCCAAGTTCATACAGTATTTTAGGATGAGAAATGATACACTTTCCTCATGTGTATGTATATGGTGTATATATACCTAAGAGAGAATGACTATGAAGAATCATGGAAATAAAAGTCTTTTCGCCTTTGGCTGAAAAAAAAAAAGTTAACAGTTACACAGCTCCACACCCATTTTATTTAAGGGTAAAGAGTCTTTAGAGTGGGGCTATTCCAGAACACCTGCTATTGCACTCCAGGTATTATAATTTCACTCTGGTGTTTGCAATATTCTCTTTACTTAAAGCAGGAAAGTATTTAATAGAACTAGTATTCACAAGAATTGACTTTTTTTTTACTGTTGCTTATCATTGTAAGACAAACATATACACTTCATTTCAGTGTTCTTTTATCTTTCTTTGTCCTTTACACTTTTACTCTTTCACAAGTGTCTTGTGCTGAAGTAGTTAGCTGAAAGGCAGTTTAAGTATAAAAGCAGGCAGTGTTTGACTTTTGAAGCTCCTGTGGGAGATCCTGTATGTTCCAACGGGCGTTTTGTCCCAGTTTTTGATCTTTAAAGCAATCATTGGCTATTTTTTTTTAATCTGTGTCCTTGCATTATTGGGTATGAAATCGTATTTTAAATATTTAAAAAAATATATGGGGCATTAAATTTTTAAAGCATTTTGCATTTTTCTAGGAAATTATATATTCCCCATTTTTATCCATAAATATCTATTAATTCATCTTGTGTATAAATTTTGTATCTCTAATTTTATGATTTAATCCAGAGCATCCCAACATCAGTTTTGGGGCCTGCTCCTGAGTTTGGGGGGACTTCTCCTTCTTCTCCCCTTTCTGTGTTCTTCCTACATCAGCCAGAGGGGGGCTGCCCCCAACTTGGTGTCTGTTTAGGCTGTGGATGCCTGGCCTTGCACAATCGTAATAAAGATGTTTAGATTTTAGTGAAGTGTGTGCTGCTTGAATAGCTTTTCTGTGTCCCCTCCCAGAGCAAGGATGTCAAGACAGAGCTGGTGCAGTTAATCTGAGCCTGTTTACTCTCCGTGTACACCATTTTGTTAACCTTGCAAGAAAGCAAATGTTTGTTTCAGAGCTCACATTTCAGAATTGATTTTGGAGTAAAGTACTTGATCATTTTATTATTTATTATTGTAGCTGTAGGGTGATAAAATAGGTAGTAATCTGTCTGATATATTACATATTTATAAATTGCATTTATATAGCACTTTCTACTGTCTTGCTTTCTTCCCATGATACAGTTTTTGTGAAGACTACTAACCTAATCCTAAACTTATACTCTTACAACAGTGCTTGTCCCCTGTTGCCTCCTTTCAAAGCAGTGGCTTTTCTTCACAACCTTTGGAATTCTCATCCCACGTTACAGTCTTCTAAGACTTCAAAGGGTATTTTGCATAGGACCAATGTTAGGTTTGTACTCTGATATTTAAGCATATAAAACCACTTGTTTTACATGACTGAAATAAGCATTTATGGAAAATTTTGATGTAACTGATGTGTCCAGTTTTCTTTTTGGATTGGCTTTGACTGAGTCATATTGGCTGAAAGTGATTTATTTATTTATTATCATTCGCATTTAGAAACAGTATAATTTATAGCAAATGGGAAAATTTTATGTTTGTGTGTGGGTAGATGGATTTTTAAAAATATCTCTATTTATATCTTGCCTGTCTGTATTTTACTGATAAAAGTAAAACTTTCAAAGGACTGTGATGCACAAATGATGTGCAAATAAGCTGGTATCTGGGGATTTGCAAAGGTATTCTGACATTCTGATTGCTTAAAAGTGTAGGTAAACTAATAAGTGCACAGCTGAGTCTGTATTCAAAGTAACAGTATGCTGGTATTTTTATATACAGTGAAGAAATTTGCCTGAACCTGTCTTTTGTCTTTTTTCCCCGTTTCCTCATTTGAACTGAAGCAGAGTTTCGTCTGATTTAGAGCTAGTTCTGAATATGTTGTAATTGGACATAATCTTTTTGAGTTCATCCTTTAAGAAAAATGACTGGGTTTTCTGCTCACAATGGGCGTATCGGTATCGAAGCTCAGCAATGTGTCAGGGTAATTCTCTAAAGCTCTACGCAGATTGAAAAGATTATTGAAGAATGCATGGACACTTTTGTGAGAAGTCTGAAATAGAAGGGGGCTAAATCCCCAGTGGGTAGAAGTTATATAATTTGGTGATGCTATGCTGATTTATGCCTCTTGAGAGTTTGCCTGCAGCAGAAGCTGGAGGTGATGAGAAGAGATTGGATGAGAGAAAGACCATCCAGGAAAAATTCATCAAATTTGTCATTCTTGAAAGGACCATCATAACATATGGTAAGGCATATCATTTACCTCAGGCTCGGAGGAAAATGATTTCTGCTAGGAGAATATTAATTTTATTTCTTACAGGATCAGCTGACAGGGTAGGCTTTCTCCTGGCTGGTCTTCCCCTTCTGTTTTCTCTAAAAGGAAGGATGGAAGCTTGGAAATGTCTTATCTGTAGCAGACAAGCAAGTTGGCATTTTGCCATCATTTTCTGCTAGCAGAGAGGATAATGGTAATTATATGTCAAAATTTAACATTTCTCTTCTTTGAAAGAGAACTTTTTAATGCAAAATATTTAGAAAAGTCAGATCTATTCTGAGATGGATAAGAAGCTAGATTAGGGAACTGACAAATTTTTCTTAAGAAAAAGGAGTTTTTCTTCCTCTTCAGGGACAAGGGAGAGATGAAAAGGATCAAAAGAAGGAAGGTGTGAGGTGTGCAATATAACTAGGCTGCAACTTCAGTATTGTGTTATATTTGGGAGATACCCAGAGCAGCATTGCCTCTCCTGCAGGTCCTTCTCTGGAAAGGCTGGTAGCACTTGCATTGCTAACGGGTTCCAGCATTTCTGATTAAATCGTTGTTTCTTCGTTTATCAGGAAAATAAATGTATGTTGTGCTGTGCAACGTGGAGTCCAAATTCCATCATCATCTTTTTAAGGAGGGGAAAATGTTTCCCTATAATCAGTTCTAGCATCCCCAGTGGTTTCAAATTAAGCCCTTAGTCAACCATGTCCTTAGTTTATAAAGAGAAAGGTTTTCCCAGGCCATGGCACAAGTTACAGTACCGTTGAGATGCTTAAAATGGTGGAAAGCTTTGCTTTCTTTAAAGTCAGAAAAGGAAGGCATGGTCATTTTAAATGTAACCTATTAATCTTCTAGACACATTTAAAATTTATCGTTTCAATCTGATTTTACAAATAAATTTCTAGAATATGTGATTTACATAAATATAATTTTGTTAAGAAAATAAATGTACAATTGTGAGCTTTGAGGAGATTTTGTACTCTTCATTTGCTGTATTTTTCCAAGAACAAATATAAGCAACCATCTCTTACATACACTGGAATTATAGGGTTGCTCCTCAGCAGTCTGAGAGAAAGGGGAGATGTCTGCCTTCTCCTACATTGTCTTCTTGGAAATGGGATGCCAGATGCTTTCAAGTTGTTTTTGAAGGTAAAAATACTGGATAGAAATCTTCCTTTCTTTTCATTGCTTTAAAACTGTATATTATACATTTATTCTAATTTGTTGGCAACATGTAGTGCGGTGATCTGGATTGTCAGGGACCAGCCTGAGAGACAAACTTCAGTTTTAGTGCTAGGATACAGCAACACTGTCAGTGGGGTATTTAGAAACACAGATTTTGATACAGCTACATTAACTGTTAGGCAGAATTGGAACCAAGCAGTTCATTTACAAATTTTGACTATGCAGCCATGGCTCAGGTCTGCCTGTGCTTGTTTCCCATTTTGTTTTATAAATGTTTCGAGTTTCCTTTGACAACAGTCATGCTTATCCACAGATGAACTGATTAGACTTATGTAACGCCTGTTGAAATAATCACAAAAAGGGAGTCTTTGAACAGTATCTCATTTGAGAGAACAAAGTAAGCATGGCCGTAAAATATAACAAGTTTTTACTGAGTTAATAAATTTAAATTTACATTTTCTAAATGGTTTTCCTTTTTGCCTAGAGAAGGATATTTACACTTTGTAACAAATTCCCCCCAATAATTTCATGGGAGAATTAAATAAGAGATATATATGTAGGCTGGAGAAAGGTAATAGAAACAGTCTTGTCACTAGAATTAAAGGGGAATGGGCTATCATTAATTACTTTTGAGCTTATTCCACTCAAGTACAAACATATTATCTGCGTTGATCTGAGCAATCAGCTGAAACATAAGATCTGATGAATTACTTTGGTTAAGAGAAATTGCTGAGCTATTTATATTGTTAATACCATTCTATATATTGAGACAAAAGCTCAGTGTCTTCAGTATAGGAGAAATCAACTGTTACCGAGTCATTTTTAGAATCATAGAATGTTTGGGGTTGGAAGGGACCCCTAGAGGTTTGTTTACTTTTTTTGATTCAGGGTTCTAAACTGATTTCCAGTCAGTGTTGAGCCCTAGGGCAATCTCCTGATTTTCCTTAGGTCTTGCTCTTGGTACCAGTTCTTTTGTACCTTAAGCTTCTGCTTTTTTCTTCACTTGTCTGCATTGTCATGATCACCTCTTGTAGAAATATAGGTGAGAAAGGCACACTCTTGGTCTTTGAGTTTGATTACCTGCTCTTGCAGACCTTCAACCTCTGATAGTTAAAAAACCCCCAGACTTTAATGACAACTTTGTATGTATTTGTACTTGTTCCAAAATTGTTCTTTTACATGAACTTGTATCTTGACGCCTACACAGATCTCCCCCTTAGTCTTTTGTGTGATAAGCTAAACAAAGAAAATGTTTTCAGTGTCTTCTCAAAATTTCCCTGACCATTCTAGAAGCCTTTTTCTCTTGTAACTTGAATTCCTTTTTTAGGCATAGATGATCAGGATCAAGAACATAAAGATTTTAATGGAGCTTCATGTTATTGCATTCATGTTGATATCTATCTATACATATCTTCCCTGATAATTTAAAAATTTCATTTCCATAGGGACATCATGTTGGTAGCTCATAATTACTCTGGGATCATTTTTGTCCCCACAGTTTCATCCCCTGTAATTTTCAACTGCTGAGCTCTCAATTCTTAGCAAAAACTTAATAATCTGTAAGTTCACATCTTTGCATTTTGCGTAATTAAATTTTACCCCAATTTCATTTTTGTGGCCATAAAGGTAATCCATGTCTTCTTGGTGATGTTCCATTCCTCATATATCAGCAGTGCTTTCCAACATGAGAAATTTTTTGAACAAACCCAAACCATGATTTTTTTTGGTGTCATTCATGCTACTTATGCTCTGATCATTAATAAAAATATATAGTAAAATTGATCCCCTCCCAAATGTTGCTGAGGAATATGCATTAGTATTGTTCTTCCAGCTCTTTGGTACAGAACTACATCATCTCACCTTACTTTTACAGTCCACAATTCTTTTTGCTGAGCTCAAATGTTCTCTGTCATGCATGATCATTAGTACTGGCAAACATGAATTAAGGTTCATTTAAAAAGTTGAGTGACAGAGTTTCTGTTGTATGCTCACTCACTACGTAGGTCAGGTCTTTTTGATATGAAGCTGATTTGTGATAGATTCAAAGTGACCATTATTTCATCTTGCATAATCCACAGGACCTCTGGATTTGCTCGTTTCTTTCTTTTTTTTTATTCTTTCTTTTCTCCTCCAAAGATAAATGAAATAAAAGCAAACTCTATTTGTGAGTAATGCTTTTGTATGATATAAAGGGATACTTGTTGGTATTCTAAAGGGGATGGCTTGACAGATTTTTGCTTTAACATCTCTCGGAATAAATATCTATACTTATACTTTATAAAATAGTATTGTATTTATACCCTCTCTTTGTTTAAACATTGCTAATGAAATGTTAAAATTTTGACTTTTGCAAAATAGTAATTGTATTGCTGTGAGGAAAAACATGGAACAAGTTCTGGGAAAAGATTCCACTAGCTGGGATAATACACATGAAGAAATAACTGTGTATTTCTGAGTCCTTTTATAATTTGTACTGAGGTCTTAACCTAACTCAGGAAAACAGTGTTCTATCTTGTCTTTTGCTAGATCTTGAATTCTTCAGGTGTCCAGCTGGGGGAGAGGTTATGTACTCTTTGTGAGCAGAACTCTAAGTGATGTTTCTGACAGCTGTGGTTATAGCTCCTAGCTTTGCGTTTTTCACTCTTTGAGTGGAGATCATCATGTATAGTACAAGATTTGCACAGTGAGAGCATTTTTTTTATTTGGTCACTTCTTACCATCTTGCTGGCCTTCATATCCTAGCTAGGTGGCTTGTGGGGACTTGGAAGTGGTTGCCAGCAACTCACAGATGCAAGGTACTCCCTTATGTAGGTGTAAGTAGCTACTGATCAGAATACAGTATGCAGAACTGAGTGTTTGCATAGGAGTAAATAACTTAATATTTAGTAAGGGTGTATTATTTTTTTTTAAAATTGCCTTTGGAAATAAAAATATTACGTTAGGAGATAATTTCCTTTTCATGCTGATGGCAGGGAAGGCTATTTTTGCCTTCTTTTACTGCTGAATCACTCTTGTCTATTTTTTTTAAGGACCTTTTGTCTCCTTGTGTGTATATATTTATACCCTGTGCACACAGATTTAGGGAATTAAAAGTGAATTCATGAGTTATTCTGGAAAAACTTTAAAAGTGACATCTTTCAAGAACATTCACAGTGTTCAAAGCGGCACCCTGACTGCCACTGTCAGCAGCAGTAAAAAGATGGTGTCAGGTTGTTGGGCCTCAAGATTAACTTGAGCATCAAGTCTGGCCTGATCCAGTTCCCGACTGCACTTTAAAGCCTCCTAGGGCTTGACTGACTACCCTCTCCTAGGCTACAGAACACCTCACCGGAGACCCTACACAAATGTGTGGCTGGCTGAGTTCCCTTTCCCTGTAAATGAAGCGTTCTCATGTTGAGGCAGTTGCACACTGTGTAAAGTAAATAAATTAAAAATTGATAGCAGACAGTTTCTAAAGAAAAGTACATGGTGTTCATGGATGAGACCAGTTTGCTATTCTCCGTGCCATAATGTGAATGAGCCAAACTTGATTAACTCTAAGTTACTCAAAAGTACAATTACTATAACGGTATAATAATAATGTTAAACTAACAGAATAGGACCTGGATGAATTAATTTAGAACCATTTACTTCTAGTTTCAGCTTCTGCTTATATTTCCAAGTAAAGAAGGACATCCAAAATAATTTGAATAGCATGCAAGCTGTAGTGGAATTAGGAAAGATCTTCTCCTCTAAGTTTTATTTGTGTGTAAAATTTGACCAATATCAATATATCTCAGTATGTGTTGCGGGGATGTTCCTGTGTGTTTAAGGATATGGACTGAGTGCCTCAATAGGGCTTTCTCATTGTGTGAACAGAAGTTGTTTTTCTGTGGGTCTAGAATTCAGGGGAATTATTAAATGATAACTTTTTCCAGTTTGTTGGTGATGTTCTTTTGCCTTAGTTGCGTGATTTTTTTTTTTTTTTGCATAAGTTTGTTGCCATAATAATAGCAACTCTAAATATAAATAATGACTTATAATAATCAATTTCACTTGCATCAAGTATGTGTTTTAATAAAAAGTCCTCTATTACTTTGCAGTCTTAATAACTTAAAAATTCCTAAGGAGGATACTGTACATTTGTTAGCTTGAAAGGTCTCTTGTATCAGGAAAAAACCCATGCATGATTGTTTTGTTTGATATCAAAACACATTTTTGCTGTCATAATACTGGCACGTTTTCAAGGCATGCTGTTTTCTGGCTGCTAGCGGGGAGTAATGGAAACAATGCAGCGATCATGCAATTTATTGAAAATAAGCACTAAAAATACTTAGGCGAGCAATGTTTTTAATTTAATAGGGACTAGATTTCATAAGGCTGCATAAAATAGCTGTTTCAGTACCACAGGGCTATTTAAATGCCTATGAATTGCTGCCTATGAATCGTTTATAATTTCTTTCTGGTAATTTTGCTTTGGATCCGATTGTGATGCTTCTTCTGAATGGTGATAGTGCTTGTTGAGGAGTGGTCATGCAAGCAAAATTTGATAACCTCGATATGTCACTTCATCTGCCGTTTTTCTTTTGTTAATGCAAAGCTGGTTGCATAATATCTAATTTCTCCTTTAGCTGACCACAGATGAAAACAAAATCTATAATGGCAGCGCTAGGTTTTATAAAAAACGCAAGTGAGGAGTTGAAGGATGTGGCTTGTTCTGTTTGGATGATGCAGGATTGCTTTAAGCAGTAAGCTTACTGTTTTCAGATGGCATTAGCAGCATCAGTGATATAGCTGTGTCAGCCTCCTTGACTACTGGATGTCTGTAATCGCACGGAGGAAACTATATTTAAGATCTGATATCTTGAGGGTAATGACTCCAGCACTTACTGATGGGCAGAATGGGTGTTAATGCTTTCTTCACTAGCCCAGAAGATTTTGAAAGATAGATGGGTCTGTGATGTACTTTTGTAAGACAGGAAATGCAATTTTTGGGGGTCTCTGGAAATAGAAAGGTCATGCAGCTTGGAACCGGTGAGACATTACAGTCTCTAAGTCATCAGGTATGACCTCATAGTTTATACTAATATTTCTAACATAAAGGTTTGTTTTACTGTTTTAGGTCATCTACAGTCTCTTTGTCTGTGTAATTGCTTCATGTTGGATTTGCTACAGGATTTATAGGGTAGACTGTTTACATAAGCAGAGCGATGTATATCTTGGAAATTTAATGTGTTGTTAATTGCAATTTGAACAATGTAAGGTTATTGCAAATATATTTTTAACCTCTTTTTATTGTGAATATGATTTCTTTTAACTAATTCATAGTAAAAGGTTATACCTTTGCTGTAAAGTAAAGTGGCAAGATTGTGTTGCATTTTTATTTTGCTTTATCTTTCCATGGCACACAAAGCTATTGTGTGAATGTGTGTGTTTGTCGTATGAAAAGCAGTATAAAGCAACTGTTTACCTACAGTGGCAGGTTATTTAAAACAACGTATCACATTGTGTAACAGGACCGAGCTATTCTGCAGGCACAGATCTTGCTTCATTTTGCAGTAGTAGATGATTTTTTTTGCTTCATTTCAAATCAGTTTTAAAAATAGCTCACTGAACACAACAGTGAAAGTTTGGCAAGATAACTCTCCCCTTTTTAATTATTACAGTCAGTGACACATATGAATACTAATGGATTGTAAAAGAGAAGGTTAATAACTTAAATATTTAGAATGTTGTTTAAAACCAAATTAATTTTACTGAAGCATGTCTCATCATTTTTGTTTTTAACTGTTGCCAACTTTATTGCAAGGCTGATACTTCTGTATCTGTTAATGTAGTGTGGTGATGGATAGGAAAGTCGGAGAGTCGGAGTACATGAAAGAAAACAAGTTATGTGGGTATTTTACATAGGAAGATCGTGGCCTAATTTCATGTGTGGAACACAAAATGGAATTGGAAATACTGTTATTACTTCAGGTGATAAATGCTAGATAATAGCCATTGTTTCCCTTGAATACAGCATAAAGCAATTATATTTGAAATTGTAGGAGAAGTTTATTTAAAAAAACGATATTCAGCTCCATCTTAAGAAATTCTAGATGTATTTGCAGAACATTTCCATGGCAACGTGTTTGGCCATGTGTTTTAAAAGCTCAGCTGAAGCCTGAAAGTAGTGTGCAATTTTTCTGTCACTGCTTTACCCTTGTGAAACAACAATTTTCACGTATGTCTGGACTGCAGATTGGCAGGGGTGAGTGGTATTTCCTGACCCCAAAGCACAGGATTAAGTGATCAAGATTTTAAAATATTTTCATATTTCCACCTAGAAATGTAAACATGTAAAACATGGATTTGATTTTGCATTTAGAACTGTATTCTGGTTTCACCCCCATTTAATAACACATTGTTGGAAGTGTATGTGTGTGGGAGACCACAGAAGACTAAACTTAAGAATGTGCAGCAAATTGCTTCAGTAAAAATGGCTGCCTTTTCATTTTTAATTAAAAACATATTTGTAAAAAATGTTGTATTGCTTTTATTGGCCATAATTTATAGTTTCCCAGTCTACTTATCCAGCTTACGTTCTTATTAATAATGGGGAAAGACTGCCCTGCTCTTAAGCTTGGTTAGGTTTGGAATGATTTAACTATACCTTTCACTTGCTACAAGATCTTTTTAATCTGTTAGAATTTATTTTTCAGTATTTTAATGTATTAGTCACAATGAGTACATTCTGTTTCTTGGCATTGGAATGAAATTCCTGAAAGTATTGGTTTCATGGTATTTTGGTGCTTTGCAGGATATTTATGGACTTTTTAATAGGACGAACCCTCCCCCCAGCTTCTTTGTTTTCCTTGTTCAGGTATAATTTAAAATCACGACTTACCTGTATTTTGAAGTTGTTCCTGAAGTCTCCTTTGCCCATTTAAAATGCTTAGATCTCCATGGAATTTTGCGTAACTGGAAGCTGTAGCACTATGCCATGCACTTAACCTGTGCTCTGTTTCATCATTTATATTAATTCTGGAAACTGAGGGTGTTTTTGAAATGTAACATTGATAATAATCTCCAGATAGTGCAACAGACATCCACTGCAGCCTGTTTAGGCTAGAAACTGTATCTACAGAGAGAGAGCGAGAGCAAGGAGTTGGACTGAAGTGATCTGAAAACTTAAAACTACAAACTATTTTTCTTGTTTAACCCTCCCACCCTGCCACCCAAAAAAGAAAGGTTTAAAGTATACTTGCTGATATTTGGACATATCGCACAAATTTGGAGTAATTGAATCCAGTGGCAACGTGTTGGTATCAACTTAACAAGAAGGTTTTTTTACACCTTCTTTACAAGCATACCATCCCTCTTCAAATTGATTGCAACTGTCAGTATTTGAAAAATGCTGTGTAAGGAAGGATCTCTCTGACTAAAGAATTCTTTCCCCTTGACTGTGCATTACGAATACATATCTGTGTGAGTATGTGTTTCCTTATCTTTAAACATTGCTATTCACAGAACTTGATAAAGATCTTAGAAAGAAACAAAGCTCTGTATGGATGTTTTAGGGACAGTGTTAACTAGCAAGTTGGGCAAGAAGCCCAATATTTGTGCCATTTACCAATTCTAAACATGAATGCTCACACTCACGCACGTACTCAGGTGTGTAGTGCTTTTACCTATTACTGATTGCTGTTCTGATTCCATGCTACTGAATTCTTTTTGTTCTTCATAGTGCCAGTTTTTAAGGAAATGGCAACACTAGGACAAATAAGAGATTGTGGCCAAACATTCACAAATGGCAAAACAATGCTAAAAGCAAAAAGTACTTTCAGAATAAGTTGAAGGAATTCAAGTCCTTTTGTCCTACATTAGTCTCCCTCCCAAGAGATGATCCTATTCTCTGGTCAGATTCTCCTCGTTTACTACTTTAATTCTTATACCAAGCCATTGGGCCTAATGACCTGAATTAGCGAAGGCTTAAGTCAGAAAGGTCTAAAATAAAGTAACATAGCATAAATATGAAATAGCTAACTGCAGGGTCATAAAATACGTAGCTAAATCACTAGTGTTCCTAGAATGCTGTATTGCATTTAGTATTCCAAGAATATAACCACGTGTTCATCCTGAATAAAGATTATTTGAAGGAGATTTGCAGGGATGCAATGTGAAAATGTGAATAAATCTCAACAATAATGCCACAGTAATCTGTTAAAAAAATTTTAAATAGAGTCATAGTTAGTCCCAATTATGTTGTTAGTCCCAGCCTGAAGAGGTGGGAACCACCTAAGAGGGAGTAGTAGGGAAGGTGACCATATTAATGTAGTAAAAAAGAATGGTTATGCATTACTTAGAATGGCAGTTTGGAGAGAAGAAGCAATCCCAACTATGGTTTGTTCTTTTCCCCCCCTGCCCCGCCCTGTACTGAGCCTCATAAATAATATGACTTGTTCATATTGTTTCTTGTTTCCTTGCAAGACAATATTTGTTTTGCTGTACTCAACTTTTCATTAAGTTACTAATAAAAACCCAGAAACATGAGTGCTGCTGCACTACTGTGATCAGGACCATTGGTCTCATGATAATTTCTTTCAGTAGAAGCTGAGTATGAGTAGAAGCTGTTCCATAATTCTGGTAAATCCCAATAGATTGCTTAATTAATAAAATCAATATAAACTACAGAGTAAGCTATATAATGCTTTCCATTGTGCCATACTGATTTCAGTGTGACCCTAAAAGGAGAGAGTATCACTTTTCCTGAATAATTTAAAAATTGTGTATACCAGTAAGAGATTACAAGATGTGGCTGTTGATAAGATGGGGAAACACCGCTATTGCAATTTTATTAAGGGGATCAAGTTTTTTCTTATACTGAAGTGATACTTCTCATATTTTAATCTGTCCCCATTTCTTCTTGCCCTGTCACTGGCACCCTTGAGAAGAGTCTGGCTAGGCCTTCGCTACTTGCCCCCTGGTCAGGTATTTCTATGCTCTGGTAAGACCCATCTGAGCCTTTTCTTCTCCAGGCTGAAACAGTCCCAGCACTCTCAGCCTCTCCTCCTGTGATTTTTGTGGCCATTTACTGGGCTTACCCCAGTATGTTCATATCTCTCTTGTATGAAGGGAGCCCAGAACTGGACAGAGCGCTCCAGTTATGTCTCAACAGGGCTGAGTAGAGCGGCAGAATCGCATTACCTGGGAAGGAAATTTGGATTCTCTGTTAACTAGTCAAACTTTGGACAGGAATCCTTGAAAAATGAGGACTAAATGCACTTAAAATTATAAATAGTAATGTTTCTTGCTAATCTTATGGAGAAGAAAAGCTTTGAAAATAGCTTTGCTTAAGTCATAACAGTTGTTTTAGTGATGAAACCTCCTGTTGTTTTGGAATGTCTTATGTGGAATCTAAGTCCCCCAATGCCAATTGATATAAGCAGAGAATAACTCCTGAAGGGAAAGGTGAAGCTTTAATATTTTGAGCTAAGCAAATTTCAAAGTATTTGAATAAAAAGATACCATCTAGTATGATATCACTAATTAAAAATAAAAGTAAACTATGGAGAACGTGAACTCTCCAGGGATTCATAAGTTGTGTTTTTAGTCAACTCACTCAAAATAATTTGTTAATTTCTAGTGGAAACTCAGAGCTTGCACAGAGCTCTCAAATGTTCTTAACTGATGCAGCAACCATCAACTGATAAAAAATATTCAGCTTGGTGCATTGAATGAAAATGCCAGCATTAAGTGACATGAGGGAGTGTTGAAGTATTGTAAAAATTTGCTCGGTTTTATAATAGCTTCCCACTTTACTCCCAGGCTGCTTAAACAGAACAAAAATGGATATAGGAGCCTTCAGTGATGCAAGATTCGCCCGTTCCTCTCCAGATAACATAATGAGTTCACTTGTTTAAATTCTCTTTAATAAAGATTTTATGCAGGCATACAGAGTCATTAAAATATGTGCAAGAAATCATACCCATATGGCTTGCATCCACATTTGATGCAATTAAAACTGTTCTAACAAAAGCAGTATCAGTTTTATGTCCCAATCCTGCAATTAAAATTTTCCAGGAAAAGCAGTGTCACTTTTATGCCTGAATCCTGCGAATAGAACAGCAGAGAAATACCTTGTCCTTGCATTAGTAATGGGAGCTGCAGTTGAGCAATTCCATTCAGGTGTGGAATCTGTCTGGAGGTAGGAGTTGTTATGGTGGAGACCTGAAGTCAAGCTTATTAGCTGAGGGGGTTAACTGTGCTTCAGGAGGTTTCTGTCTGAGAGTTAGCCATGCAGGTCAGTTATACCAGCTGATGCCACTCTTTAGTTCAGTTAAAGGTATTTAATTCTATTTTCCTGCTAAGGTAGTCTGAAATACTTTATACTTGGAAAAAAAATCAGACTTCTCTTTCCCCTGTTCTTCTCCCCATTGTTTGTCTAACTTTTCTAGTCTTGTTCCAGGAATAAATTTTGGTGCATATAAAATGTTGGACTTCATGCGTGTATGTGTGTCTTAAACAGTGGTTGTGTATATCACAACTTAAAATTTAAATTTAGGCAACTCTTAGTATATAATTATGTGGAGGTTGGTTGGTGTTACCTCAATGTTGACTGCCATGTAGCATCTTTAATATAGTACCCTGAGTGTTCATTAGAAAAAATCTTAACACACATGGAAATTACAAACTGATAGTTTTGTAACATTGACAATAACGTAGTGATTTCTTATGGCATTGTGTATTATGCTGAAGGTTATTCCTGGGTGCTTAGATTCCACATGGCAAGTATAGGCCTAGTTCGGTGAGTGCTACTAAGGATGAAGCTCAATGTCTGGTAACTGTGACTCGGTCTTACCTTTAGAATATCCGTTGTGGTAGTTGTGCTAATACATACCAAACCCACGGCTTCTTATATCACCAGAGCACAGGATTTAATTGTCAGTAAAGTTTACCTAAGATATGAAATGTGAAACATACAAAAATGAAAAGCTGTCTTGGCATTCTTCTGTTCCGGAAGGAAGTGATGACCTCTTTCTCCAGGAACTTGGTTGCCTTGTTGCATTTGCCAGACTTGTCCCCACTGCTAGATCTCGGCGTACTGTCACCAGTCCTTCTACGCGTAGTCATGAGTGAATTCCTCATTGCTGCTAGTGAGCATCTTGCGGTGACTCACTGGGCTTGGTTATTGCCCAGTCTGCCTTCTGCTCTCCTCCTCTTTCCTGACTGGTTTTCTATTTTGTAGGGTGCAGGTGTGCTGAAATTTCTCAGCCATCTAACTTCTAATGCAAAGATGCTGTGGATGTCAGTGAGAGATGTAATCTGTGCTGTCAGGAGTAGTTACTAGCACTGCCTTGTCTCATGAACATCTGCAGTAGCAGCAACCTCAGCACAGATCTGAGACATGCTCTGGGTCCTTTTCTTGCCTGCTTCAACAGATAAGAAGGGTTAAACTGTTTCCTTTTTAGTATCCTTTGCAATTACTGAGACAGGGATTAAATTTACATTTTTAGCAATGTCTGCATCATCAGCTATAAACAAATTTCCCTGGTAATCGCTTAGAGTTTATTTCCCTCATGGGCCTCTTTTTATGTCCATAAAAATGTCATTATCAATTTCTAGTTTAATTTCCTTTTAATTTTCCTGTCTTTGCTTGGCTACATTGTACACACCTGTAGAACTTTAATGTAATATAGCAACATAAAGAATAGCACCTTTATCTTCCACTATGCACAGTGTAAAATTTCTTGAGGTGAACTGAAGAATCTCTTATGCTGTTTATTCAGTCATAGCAAACAAGATTGATTCAGGCTCTTTGGCTTTGGACACTTTTGGCACCTACTTCTATACAGGGCTGAGCAGCAGGGATCCTATAAAGTAAATTGCTTAAGCCCTGGAGCTGATGCTGTTCCCATAATGGATGCTCCTGCCTTCCCAGCATGTTCATCACCATATATCTTCCTCTCTTGGTTTACAGTTTACCTATTTGGGACAGGCAAAGTGATGTATGCTGACATAGCAGACAATTATAGAACAACACTGCTCTTCTCAGAAAACAGCAGGGAGTTACATTGTTTCCAAGACAAGAAGCACCCCATGCTCAGTAACCCTCACTTTGGGAGATTGTCTGTGTTAATGAAGTCAGGGTTTTCTTTGCTTCATGGGGTTCCTAGTGCAATTCTGCTCAGTTTGAATTTATAGGTATTTATAACTTCCTAGTCTTTTGCCAGAGGACCTCTTGATCAATCTCAGCATGGGACTGCAGATCTCCTTCAGATACCTCAGTTGCCATGTCGTTTCCTGGAACATAGGAGTAGAAAAATGGTTGTGCTGGGCCAGACTAAAGATACTAGCTCAGTATCTTGTCTCTCTGATACTGGTCAAAGGCCTAGGGAACTGTGTGATAGCGAGGCAGGTGCACAATGATAGATCTCCTGGGTAGTCTCTGAGAACCTCACAGTTCATGGCTCCAGGACTTTTAAACAGAGGCTTTGGATTTGGTACCTTTGATAGATTTCTCTTCCCTGAACATGTCCACACATTTCTCAAACTCAAGTAAACTTTTAGTATCCACTGGAGTTCCATAGCTTGACAATATGCTGTGTGAAGAACTATGTCTTTTTGTTTTGAACCTGGCTCCAGTGGTCTTCATTTAATACCACTGCCCTCTGTACTATGTTGGGAAAGACAGTGAACAGTAATTTCCCTATTCAGCCTGTGAATACCCATCATGTTTTTACAGCCTTCTAACATATCTACCTCATACAGTGGATATTCTTGTTCTCTACCTCTGAATCTTCTATTTCTGCTATATCCTTTTCAGCAAATAGGAACCAATTACGCTTTGATACTCAAGTTGGAGGTAAACTTAAGATGTATACAGTGGGCATAAGGATATCCTTGTTTTGGTCCCTGTGCATTTTCTAGTTTGTAGTGTTCTGTTTACTTTTCCCCCCACACCTACTGAACTTTGATACAACATTGTCATGGAATGTTTAACCAAAACTCCAAGACCCCACTGCTAAATGGTGGTGCTTGGAAGATTTCACTATATATGTGAAACTAGGATTGTTTTTCCCTCTTGCACATTCATTTGCAACTTTTCCATTGAATTCCATCCAACATTTTGTCATCCGTAACATACTGTGCTAAGGGCCTTCTGCAACTTTTCATATTCAAGCTTTATCTTTATGAATCAGATTAGGAAATTATCTGTCATTAGCAAACTTTGTCACCTTGCTGCATGTCCATAATCATCTATACGTTTCTACCCGTGCAGATCTCAGCAGAATTCCAGTGATGACTTCTGCACTGGTGATCTCCCTCAGCCAAAAGAAATTACAATTTCCCTATGGCTTCTGTTTTCTACATTTTATCATTTCTTAACCCAGCAAAGACCTTTGCTCTTATTCCATTGCTGCTCATGTTCTTTCAGTTGCCTTTGGTGAAGACTCATGCTCAAAACCTTTTGACAGTCAAAGAAGACTTTTATTAACCAATTTCTTTTATTCACAGTCTTCTTTACTCCTTCAAGGAATTACAGTAGGTTTGTGAGGCACAATTCCACAGGATCAATTGTTTTCCAGTATAAAATACTTACTCATGTGCCCTGTTATTTTATTCTTTATAATGGTTTCTCTAAATCTGCCCATTACCACATACAGGCTTATGGGTTGATTGTTTACAAATACTGTTTGGAAGTCTTTTTAGAAGTTGACATCTTACGTGTGGTTTTCCAGTTCAAAGGTACTAGAGGTGAGTTCAGGTAATCCAGTTCAAAGGTACCAGAAGTGATTTCAAGTAGGGATGTCACACACCACATTCAGTGTCTCACCTGTAGTATTTGAGATTATAAACTGGGTTTTGTTGACTAAAATATCTTGAAAGTGATTCTGTTGGAAGGATATACAAATTTAATACATCTTTACTTCTAGGCTGGCTGAATCTCCACAGAAACGTAATGCAGCATAATAGTAACAAGAAAACTGAGGAAGCAGGAACATTCAGAAAGTGTTTAAAACACAAGACAAATACAAGATAATAACGTCACGTAGACTTTCCATTTTTTCATGGACAGATTAGAAAAGTCATCACACCTTTGCTAATCTTTTATCCTTCTTTGGCCTGAGCATTACTTTTGTGATTCAGGGTGATGAAAAATGAACAAGAATGAGAATAATCATGAATAAAATTTTCAAGGGAATAATAGTATTGTCAGTGGAACTATGCACAGGATTTATTGACTTGATCTTTATGCTGTTGAGGAGACATTTCTTATCTTCTACTTACTAATTAAATATGTCACTTGTTACTTCCCCTCCTTATTATTTTTTTAGCAGATGAATAATAAATGGCATAGACAGAGTGCTAGTTAAGCTAAACTGGCTGTTCCAGTGATTGTGAGGTGAATGCCCAGGCTTCCTGACTGCCCTGTGCAAGTCAGATCCACTGCTAAAGGGAGAAGTGGGGACATGCACTTTTTCTGGTTCTCTTTCCTTTTTTCTATCAAAAATTCTTCAGCTTAAATGTAAGCTGTACAGTTTCAGCCTTTAGTGTTCTCATAAAAGCTTTGGGCCTTTTTTGTTTGAAGGATAGACAAAGGTTCAAGGGAGATTTCAATTCTGTTCTTCTAACTTCTATTATTTCTTCTAGTCTCTTGTTGACTTTTTCTATGCTCTATCCCAGTTTAAAATGTGCTCATTCTGTTTCTAAGCAGAGGAAAGCTCTTATGATATGCACTTTTTAAAGGGTTCTGTTGCGGTCTATACCAGTGCTACAGTTTAAAATAAAAATTATCTGGGATCTTACCTATCTCCCATCCTGCTGGTTTCCCACTGACTACACAGGAGTTGTGCAAGTTAATGTAGGATTTCACATACCTTTTGGGGAGTAACATCTTTGTTTGACATGATCAGTCTACTGAGAATTCTGCCACTTGGAAATGGATTTGCGATCCTGATGGATTACAAACCTGCTTCCTCAAGTTTTGAATTCTGCCATGTTTACATCAGGAGATGAAATGATACTAGAGCATAAATGTTTCAAAGAAAATAGAATTATTACACATACATCAGTACTTTTCTAAGTGTTGGCGTCCCTTTGTTCTTTAAGTGTGCATGTGTGTGACTTTAATAGTGTATCAGAATGACAGGGAAGGAGTGAATGTCAGTTAACTTTTTTTTTTTCCTTTCTTTTTTTTCTTTTTTCTTCTCAGGCAGATCACTCCTAGAGCTTTAATGTGATAGCTGAAATCTGTGGCTCCCATATATAACAGACCACACTGCACCCTTATTTGGGGACCAAAAGCCCTGTGTAACTTTCCGGGATAGATACGGTTTAAAATACATTAGCTGGCCTCGCTCTCTTTACAGTCCTTTGCCTTCAGAAATCTTCTACTTGAAAACAATCCTTGGTAAAATTAAGTATCAGACATATTAGCTGTGATGTTGGGCTTGGAAAAGAATAAGTAAGCTTAAAATAACAAAACAAGCTCCTTAAAAAAGCCTCCAAACACTCCCGTCCCAAGAACCCAGACATCTGTATGTCCAAGGATGCAGAAGAACGCTTAACCAGTGATGTTATTTACTCTCTTGTGTACTATATCTTGAGAAGAATTAAGCAATCGGTATGCTGTTCTGGCAAATGATCCATAAATATGATTAAAATTCCTGGGAGAATAGGGCTTAGATTAGTCCAGTTCTACATTACAAAAGATTTATGGCATGAACTTCTAATATAGTGACGGAGTGTACAAGTATAAAATGCCTTGACCAATACTGCTTATATGGACCTGGCAGGCAACATAAGCTTCAGTAGATTAAATCTTTTCCTAGTATAACTATGTCATAGCTAATCGTCTTTATCAACTAGCATTTTAAATCACCATGTAATTTGTTAAAACAGCTAATGTATGTGAGAGAAAGTATACGTAACAACTTCAGATAACAGAAGTTTCAGGATATATTGAAAGAGCAACAATCAGGATGGTACTGTTTCCTTTTCCTTGTTATTTTTGATTACTGAATTGGTACTTGTTTATCTCTGTGCTTTCTGATGCTTTTCATGCTCTTACATCAACCCATGTTCAGATAACACTTCCTTTGATATTCTTTGTCCTTTCCTTCTTCCCTTAAATTAAATTAAATTCCCTTAAATTAAAACATCTGCTTCCGGTTCAGCCTCCTTTTTCTACCATTCCTGTCACTTCTTTTTCCCTTCAGGTGCAAAACTCCTCATCATCTCCATTATATGATACTCCTTTTATTTACTTGATGTTTCTGGAATGTTATTGGTCTTAAAGAACCTGGAGGGTTGTCTTTTACCTCCTGCTGTTCCTTCCAGCCCACAGAACTTTGTTCCTTGTTTTTTAACACTGCCTCATCTATGGTCCTTTCTGTGGAGACTGTTACCTCCAACAATATCCACTCTGAATTTGGGTCAAAGAAGTTGGTACTGCTGTGCTCTTGTTCTTAAGCTCTGCCTGCTCCTAGCTCCTTATCTTTTTTTTTTTTATTTTTTACAATAGAATTTCCTTCTGCCTGCCTTTCTAACGTTTTTATGGTCTGTATGCCCACAACTCTACCTGTTACCATCTCTCTAACTTTGACTTGCAACTTTCTTCCATTCTTAATTTCTCCCTCTTCAGTTTCCATATGGGTAACCATCCAACTCTGTAGCTGCCCTGGTGCTGCTGTTTCTCATTTGAATTGTATCCAATGTGCCGAATCAGCTACACACTTGAGTTGGTCTTCTCTGAGCACTGTGTTCTCCGAGTTCCTTTTCTGTGATAACTATTTGAACTTTTCCAACATTTTAATTCTCTCTCTCTCAAGAATGGGACTTTTTAAAACCTCTGTTTTGTTGATCTTGATGACTTCTTTCCTGCTTTTATTTCCTTTAATCCGCTGTACTTTCCTCTATCAGCTTATCAGTTCCCTTTAGTCTCTGTTTTTTTTGTTCTCATACACTTCCAAACCCTTCTGACAATTCATGGTCCTGGCTGACTCCCAGTATCTACTTTCTCAGTTCCTAGTGCCATCTGCCATGCTTCAGAGATACTGCTGGCTATCTCTGGTGCAAATCTTTTGATTCTGCTGATTTTCTGTATTTCCTAATCTCTGTTTTTTTTTTTTTTTTTTAATCTGAGTATCTTTGCCTGCAGTTTTGCCTGTTCTGTATTTTTTATTAATCATATAGCCCTTCATTCAGCTTATCTATTCCCCCCTCTCTCCATATGAACTTCTTAAAACTAACTAACCAGCTAAGGTCAAAGTTCAAGCTTCCTCCTCATTTACTGAAACAGACATTAAGATTTTGGTTTGTAGTCTTCGAACCTGTTCCAACAAACCTATCACTGTCCCTGTCCACCTTCTGACTTTCTGCTGTTCTTTTTTTTCATTTCTGTTTCTCTCCTTGAATTCCTTCCCATACACAAGAAATATGTCTGAGTCTTTTCATATTTAAAAAAAACCCCATAAAACAACCCTCAACTTAAGAAGTTTCTATTCACCAGATTAATGTCCTATCCCTAGACCTCCTTCATCTCCCCACTCACCTAAACTTTGTACAATTGTTTTAATTTCTTGTCTTCTAATGCCTTTCTAGAACTGCTCACTTCTGGTTTCTGTCTTTTGCATGGAAATTTATCTCACTAATGTTCCACTTGACTTCTTCCTGGAGGAATTCCAGGCTAGTCCTTTATTCTCCTCCACTCCATCTGTCATCTCTCTGCGATGCTATGTTATAGTCTTCACGAAATCTTGTTGTTCTTAGGCATTTGTCATTTTGTCCTTGTTGATTCTCTCTCTTTCAGACTCAGTTGCTTATTGGGTGGGTCTTCCTCTCCCCCCCCTCCTCTTTCTGTATGTAGGTGTGTGTTTAGATCTCTCAGGAATCCATCGTCAGCCTTTGCGTCCTCCTCCACACCTTATTTCAGATAATGTAGCCATAAGCATAATCTTTATGAAGGCATCACTACTTTATTTTTTAGTGGTCTTCCCCCACTCTGGTTAAACTCTACCTATCTCAGAAAATTTTCTTGGTCTTCAGTGGTCACCTGAATATAACCATTTCAGAAACAATTCCTGCGTTTTCTTTTCTTTCCTGTTGTGCTCTTTTTGCTCTATGCAGCTCTGAGGTCTGACAGTTCCTGTTTGTCCATGTAGCCATAAATCAGATTGAAGGCCTGCTCATCTCAACACTGTGACTCTTATGAGCTCATCTGCCTGTGTGACTTTAATACTTCCAGCTTTGCTTCACTTGATTACTGGTGTTAATATCATCTTGGCTTATCACTCTGCCTACAGCACTTGCTCTTTGAAGTCTATTTACTCATCTCAAATGCAAACTTCTAGTCTTTCTTTTAAAAGCTTTGCAACTTGTCTTCTTTCCCTTCCAAGACAGAATTTTGTGTTTGTTCTACTGGCAGTATCGGTTTTGATTTCCCAGTTGCTATTCATCTTACAGTTATTAGTGCACTTTCTCTTACGGTACTTAATCTTTGTTGAAGCTCCTCCTCAAAACTCCTTCTGTAGCCTATAAAGTTAAGTAAGTATAACCTGTTAATGACTGGTCGGGCAAGTGGTAGTTGTGTGCATCTTATTATACTTAGGTTGCCAAGTATTCTTAACTGGAGGCTATGTATTGTTTGTATACCTACAAGTAATAATGTGTCTTTTAAATTGTATGACTATTGAAATAGTTATAAAGTAATTTATTTGAATTATTGGCTATCACATCATGCATGTATTTGCAGTGTGTATGTTAATGGAGCCCACAGACACTATTTTTCTTTCTCCTCACACGCATACACTTAAATATTTAATAACAGTGCTAGTTAAAGAATAGGTAGGCGGAATTTGCAGGTATGAGGAAGGATGATTATAAGACCAAATACAGATCAGGAGATTATTGTTATTTGTTTAGTACCTACACTGAGATCATGCCAAGAAGAGGAGCTCACTGTACTAAGCCTGATACAGACTTCTAATAAATGAAAGACTGATCCAAGCAGCTTGCGGCATAGTGTTTAAATGATAAGAATTTTCTTTATTGTGTTCACCACAAAAAAACTCATTCTTTAATACAAGGAGATGGTATTGTCTTGGCAAGGCAGGGTATGAAGGCCATCTGTTGGATTATTATTTTTCATCATTGTGTTTGTAATTGTTTTCACTTTACAGCAGTATAGTGAGATACAAGTGATTCAAAAATGTCATTACTTGTGTTGTGCTAGTAAAACTTGGTATTTAGTAATTTCTGCCATTTTCTCAAACTACTGATCACTGGGAACATTTAGATCAAGGAGATGGAATTGGAAAGGTGCAATTTAATGTGATACTAGTTGCCTAGTAAATATATAAATAAACAGCTAAATACTATGCCTGTGAGAAGGGTTGAAGAAAAATTTTGCTTTGGAAAAGTTTCGCTAGCAGAACAAGAATGCAATCTTTTGGGCCTTTCTATTTCAGATATCATAGCTACCACCACCAAAGAGACTCCCAAATTCCTATAGTAGACAATAGTTACAGGTTAGCTAATACCCTTCAAGGCTCTGATGGAGATCATTGTATCCTGCCTTGTTCTCTATGGCTGCACATGGGTCTATCAATTTAGTGGCATTATAAGAAAATTGACAATGAAAATGGTAACGCTGTTTTCTAACCCTTTCATACAGAAGCACTGACAAAAGACGTATAAACTGGTAATGCTGTGTTCACATTTACTTTCTACTCTATAGTAATACTTGTCCCTTTTCCTTTCCAAAAGTTATGTTCTGTAATTTCAGTATAAAGCACACTGTTATATCAGTTGTTTCTAACTTTTAGCTTGGTTTTATTGTCAAATATCTTGACTAGTCTAGAACAACAAGGTTATGGAAGTGATGATGTTTAAAGCTTCTAGATTACAGCAGGCAAGCAATTTGTACAAGTGTAATTCTTAGATCTCTCAGAGGTAGGAAGACCAGTTGAACTCCTATTTATAATTCATATTTACCTTTGATTCTTTGGCAGCTCATTTCAGATTCCTGAATGTGTATCTTCTGCGCATGTGCTGTCTAGACTTTTAAGCTATACAAATTCCTCATTATCTAGTTCACTGTCATGATCACTTTCCCAATATATTTTGCGTGAGCCTTTGATATGAAAATTCTCTTTACAGTGCAGTATTTCATTCCCTGGGCAGAAGCGATGCACAAGTAATGTCAAACTTGGTATCTGAAATCTGTTTATTTGCCCTGTTACTTCTCAGAACGCATTATCAGTTTCATTATATCACATTTTTTTTCTGCCTTTCCTTTTTTCCCCCCACTGCTTCTGCACAGTTTACTGCTTTACTTAATCCCCATGTGAATTAATTAGACCACCTGCACTTGCAGATAGCAGATCTTATAATCAGTGCCTTGGAGGACATAATTATTTTTTATTTTCTTTGTGAATAGAGTGGCTCCTAACTGTTTTCTCTGGCATTGCTCTCTTTGGTCACCGTGGCTTATTGATGACCTGAGACAGATAAAGAGTGAGAGCAAAGATAATCAGAATGTCATTGTCTAATTATGAGATGGAGAGTTTTTCTTGTCTTATGCTGTGACTGTATAGACAGTGCAAAAGGTCTCTTCATTTCCTTTAAGGTAACTGTTAATTTGCATGCAGCAGAACATTTCTGGTTGATACAAATCTGTTCTTCAATCACATCAGTTACAGTTGCCTTGATAAGAAAGTCACTCATGACAACATTATCATGTAGATCAACCTAAATCTTTGGAGATGAGAAGTACTCGGTCATCCATTCTGGATTTTCTGCTGAAGTTACTCCCTGAAGATGATTTGGGAATGTTCAAAGGCACTAAACCCTACATTTAAATTTATACATTTTGGCCAAGAAAGATTTGTCAATTGTCTTCAAGGAAGTTATTTACAAGTTTCAGTTCAAAAAAACCAAACACAATCTTCTTTTCTCTTCTGGAGGATAATAGATCATATAGAAGACAACTCTGAAGGACCATATGGAATCCAATGCAATCTTTGGGCGTGCAGCAGAAAGTCGTATGGTATTTTAAGTTAATTTTTTCCTGACAATGAATGGCAAAAGGGCCATGCTATTTCTTAGCACTTGAGTTAGATTTGGTTCTGTCAGGCTACCTTCACTGCAAGTAGAGCAACAATATTACTAGTGCTGGCAAACTTATTTGTAAGGTTAGCAATGAGTTTGGCTGTGTAGGAATGATCACACTCAGTCAAACTAACAGTCCATCTAGTTTAGTATCCTGTCTCTCCAGATAGGCCTAATCAGACTCTCCTAAGTCTCAACAGTTTTCAGCCCACCTTCAGTGGCAGTCAGTTTACCTGAGATCCTGCTTATCCTGTGGAGGTGCCCATCTCTTTGCACTGGCTGTTACAAAAGTTGATGGTGATGTCATCTCTAGTTAAGGCAATTTCAGTTAGGTGCCAAAAGTTTTATGGAATTATTCTGAGTTTAGAATATCTCTGTCCTGGAACATCCTCCCTGCTGCCTTGATGAATCCTTGGATTATGCTTGTAGAGAGTGTTTGTTAAATACGACTGAAAATTGTGGGTAGGGCTGAGAAACAGAAGAATCACTGAATGTTGTATCGGTGTTTCTGAGAGAGGGAGTTAATTTATTATTGATCATGTGGGCTTGCAATGTCAAAAAAAGGGCGATGTTTTGAACTATATTTGGCATACATTTGAATGTAAAAGATGCAGACTCCAGACTACATCATTTTTGTGGCTATAAAGGAAGAGGAAAAATCCTGTCTTCTGTGTTCTAGCTGCTGTTAAAACAGGTTCTGATAAGTTGGTCATGACCTCTTTTCTTCTTTCCACTTGCTACTTCCACATGAGTAGCTGCTGTAAGACGATTGCCTTCTATGATTCTTCTCCCTGGCCCTATTTTCTAGGTAGAGAAATATGAAAACATGTCACCTTTTGTGAGGCTGAAAGCAGATCCTTTGAGATGGGAAGTATATCCAACTAAAAACCCAATATATCCTACTGCTGATTAAGAAACTAGCAATTAACATAATTTACTTCTTTCCGTTTGCTGCCCAGCAGCTAATATCCTATTGCATGGTGGGCTAAACTCAGCACATTTAACTTCTAACTACACCTGAATAATGCTGTTATCCTGGATCTGCCCTCACCTGGCAGTGGACCAAGAGAGAGCCCAGACAAGCTGAAAGTAAATCTCATTTGGGCTTTGGATAAAGTCTTCACATCCATCTTCATGCTGCTGGACTTCTCTGAAGTAGTTGACATAGCCATTCCTGTGAAAATGAGAGAAGAGGATTTCAGCTAATGGGACTGCACTAGGATGACATAAGACATTTGAATAACAACCACAGAGGAAGAAATAACCATGCCTCAGCTTGAAATCTGTGCTGTTCTTGCCTCCATAACTTTTAAGTATTTGACAATGTAGTAAAGAAAAATATGAAGCAAAGGGAATAAAATCTCAGTCATACAGATGTGACCCAACTTCTGCATCCCTTAACTAGCAGCAAGGAACAGTCTTTTTATTTGTTCAGAGGCCTGGCTGAGACTAGCAGTTGAATAAAGATTAGCTTACATATCCAGCGGATGTGATGTGATAGGAAGGAAGGGGAGAAGTTATGAGAATCTTAACGTGACTGAAAATGCTCAAAGGCGCACAGTAACCTAAGTGCTTTGTTCAGATTTTGTAAGGTGCTCAAAGCACAGCTGCAATTAAATGCATGTGCTTAAAACAAGTACTAGAATCCGCAAAGAATTTAACAGTTCATTTTTTCATTATTCTATCCAATGCTCCAAAAGGTTTACCAAGCCTTTTGAGTGGGAACATGGTTTCCTCCTCCATCCCCCCATTTTGTTGCTGCAGCTATTAGTACAGCTGGAGTCCTTTTCTGCTGGGAGAGTGCAAACAGAGTAAGTGGGGCATCTAGATGCTGCAACAAATTAAGTTACTACTTTGCCTTGATTTTCTGTTTTATCTTCTTTAAATAGAAATCTTCGGTTCGATGGGTGTATGAAGAATAGATAAAGCAACTATTTACCTTGCAAATGTAAGGAATGTATTGTTTCTTTCTAAAATGGCTATTCTAAGAAAGAAGATTCCTTATCAAATGATAAGGAAATATTTTAGTGATTATGCATTCATATTTGCATCAATTCATAGTGGTTGTGTTGTGCATAATGGTATATAACCAGCACAGGATGCTTCAGTGTAGATAAACACAGGAAATACATATATTAGTGAGCATTTACTTGTCTGTTTTGCCTTATTTTATTTGTGTGTGCACTTCTGCTTCTGTTTTGTCTCAGTAAATTTATAACAGTAGTATGTGCTTAGATTTAATGTTTGCAATGATTATCTATGTTTATATGTTAGAGGAATTGCGTTATTACATTAAACGTGTGCTCAGTCTCAGGTCAGTAGCAAAGCAGTTCTTCAGAGCCGATGCTGATTAGTGCCATTTTTAGCAGCATTGCAGAAGAGTGTATTTCTTTATTGAGTCATGCTAAACAGTATCTTGGCTTTTGCTATAAAAAGAGAGACGAGGGAAAAAGAGACAGAGAAGGATGCTTTTATGCATATGACATGCAGCCCTGGGGAAGATGCAAATCTGGAATGAAAACTAATTGCTTTCTACTTTGTTGCATAGCCTGAACTATGTGGAGTAGAGCTGACCAAAAGGAATATGTGCTTTATGCTAACTAGTAGTGATTACTGCAGAAAGCTGCCACAAAAGCAGGGACACTTTTAAAAAGGTTTCGTCAGACCTTACAGAACAGACCATATTGCATTATAAATGTGTTTTGATGGGCCTTCCTTGATAGGTGGATAAAGGGAAAAGGATGATGTAGTGTAGCTAGTGGAATGGAAAAGCAGTTACATTTCATCAGAAAGATAAAATTCACTGTACTTTCCATCTCAGAAGATTGCTAAATATGATTATATGCAATATAAGCAATTAAACACAATAATATTCAAAAAGGGTTCCCCCCTCCCTGTGCTTGTCTTTGAAAAGGGAAAAGAATTGTAGCATCTGAATTGTGGGCATACACATTGTGCATTAAATCAGTTTTGTGACTCTGTCTGCTCAAGGACGGTCTAAAGGACAAGGCTGAACATGGCAGTCACCAGTGATTTGCCTCCTACAACAGGAAAGCATCCATCTACATAGAACAGCTTTTTAGCCATTTAGGTTAATTGTCTTTACAAGATATTTCCAATGTGCTCTTGGCAGCTCCTGAGTTCAAACAGCTCACTTTTCTATATCTTTAATCATGCCATCTTTATGCAATGTCAAGCTGAACTTAACCAAAATGGTCTTAAAAATACAAATGTCGTGTAATGGGTCTGTGAAATAAATACAACACAAAGCGATAATGCTGGAATATCTTCAGACTGAGAAGGCAATCATGGTGTGTACATGATGTCTGAATAAATGTTTAGAATTTTTATTACAGACATTTTGAAAGGTGAATACACAAGGTTTATACCACTATGATAAAATCTATAAACTGAAATGAATATATTAGAGTTCCATCTTTTAAGTATATTGATGATATAACTAAAATCACTTTATATTGCAGCTTTCTATTGTTTGTAGGAATGCAGTATTTAATGTTTTATGCTGACAGGCGTTCCTTAGTTCCAGATGGCATTTGAGAATTATGTAGGTTGTCTAATCATCAATAAGTGGCTTATATGGAGAAGTAATTAATACCATGATTATTTTCCTTATGAGTCAGCAGGTGTGTCATACGCATAATTTCTAGTGTGGAAGAAATCAAAATGGCTTCTGCTCTGCTATATATTTTACAGAGAGGAAGATGGTGAAAAGGATTCTTTTTGATTATGTTGCTATTTGTGCTGTGAGTGTATTCAGAATGCAATTAAAAGGGGAAAGGATTTTACCTGAAGGTTTAAAAACCCTGAAGAAATCTCTTGAACATTCATACTCTTTGTAGCTGTTTCTGTGTTGCATTTCAAAGAAAAACAGTCATCCAGTTTATTGAAAACACTGACCAAATACCAGGGACAGAAAGTAGAAGTATCCAAGTAGGAAGAAAATTAGATAGAAAGAAGGATGAAGGAAAGAAATAATTTCTAGTTTTCCATGTAAAATGAATATTTTAGTGTTAGCCATTTTGACTTGTCTGTTCGAAACATATGAGCACCAAATACCATACCAGTGAAGCAGACTACCTACCAAGGGAAGGACAGCAAGACATATTCATTGCAACTATTTAATAATTTCCTGTTGTCCTAACAATTTCCTGTTTCCTAACATACATTTGTTGTTACACTGTTCTTGATTTTAGTGTAGTGATCAGCACAGATGATCTTCAGTTAATGTTTGTGAAATATTCAGGTAGCTTTTATGATATAGGCAACAATGTCTTTTCAGATCATGTATTGCTTTTTCTTTTTTAGTAAATATATAAAATAAACGTACAGATAACTTCAAATCTGTGTATTGTGACCTAGACTTTAATCTGCCTTCTTGTCATCCAGAATATGAGGAATATGTCCTAATTCCATCACCCAGAAATATACTGAAGTTCTACAAGTGTATGTGTTTACATTGGCACATACGTATTTAAAAAGGTGTCATATGCCTTTGTACAGATCCACCTTTGAAAGGAGTTACTTTCCTCTTCTTTCTTCTCAATCATCATCTACATGATGAAAGCATAGACAGTTTGTAAGAGCTATAACTAAACCCACCTGAAAACATCTGTCATACAATGACATTTCTCAGCTTTTCTAAATGTGCAGTTTCTCCATTAATTAAATTGATCTGAGGTGCACAGTTCTGGGAGGTGACAGGTTTAAGGATCAGCCTCTTTGCAATGCATTATGGATCACAGTTAGGGCTGTGTCATAGCTAAAGAGGGTCAATTTGGGAAGCTTTCCAGGAAGGAAATAGCTTCGGAATGTCCTGGGTAGTGAGCTTTATCAATACATGGATGGAAAGGGCACTGTAGACATTTGGTTTTGGTTTCTAGACCATGGGCCTCATTCTTTTTAACCAATACACTTACAGATCATGGCAACAGCTGCAGCCTCATTTTATACTCTGATAAGCAGGTTGTTGATCTAAGGGTTGAAAATCAGTACTCCTAGCACTCATGGTGACCTTCATCCTTCATGACTGCATACCGAAGAGTAGAAGCCAAACATCTTTGAAGGAGGTTTATTTCCTTTTAATTTTGTTCAATTATATGTTTCAATGTTATAACATGCAGTTGCACTGTAAAGGATGCAGAGGACAACTCTGTCTGCTTTTCTATACTCACCACTGTGTTTAAACTTCTAGTACAAAGAGACAAAAATAGTAACAACTGTATTTATAGGACTCATTAAAATAGATTTTTTTTCCTGTGAAATATGTGCAGCAGATGCTGTTGGGTGGTGAAGGTCATTGCAGCATTCATTTGGAAAATGTAAGAGGTGAAATTCTGGACTGAGTAGAGTTGCTGAGCCCTGGTCTCTAAGGAGCTTGTGGTTTCCATGTGAAAGCCTCAGCTTTTTCTTAGTCTTTTATCCCAGATACATTATTTCTTTTACTCTGTGTGTGCTGGTATTTTATTGCTTTAGGGAAATAGTTTTGTGCCTACATTTTAGGTAAACCATTGTGTGATAACTATATAAAACCATAAAATATTAACAAGTATAATTAAAAAGAGAAATGTTAGGTTGTTTATAAATATATGACAAGTTTATTGCGCTCTGATTACAGCTTCACAGAAGTGTAATTCCACTGGGTTCTGTAGCATTACTCTTGAATTAGGCCAACAGAAAGCAAGCCCAGTATATTTATTTTAATGTAAACTTTATACAGTTATGTTGTCAAAGCTGTGCAGTGTAAAACTATTACAGGGTATTAAATATGTTAGTTTGATGTCAAAAGACATTTTATGCCTAAATGTTGATTTTTATCAATCATTTGTTTCCTGTCATCATCTCTTCACATGCGTAAATTGTGCACTTTCCTAAATCAAATGACTTAGCACTTCTGCAGTGCTTTACAGTTCTGAAATGCTGTGTGAATATTAATTATGGCACAGAGCAGCCTGGTCAGGAAGGTAGATAAGTAAGTATTATTATCCCTATTTTACAGATGGGGAAGCTGAGGCACAGAGATTAAGTGACTTTCCCAAGGCCACAAAGCAAGTCAGTGGCAGATCCAGGATTAGCGCTCGGGGACTTCCTGGATCCCTCTCCCATGCTTTAAGCAGTAGACCACAGTGTTCACTGGACTCAGCAAGCAACTCATTCCAATAATGGACAGTTCCAAGGACTCATACCTGGTTAGTGTGTCCACACATTTGTTTGCAGACTGCCACAGTATGTCAATATGGTTTGAATACCTCAGTCCTAGCAGATTTTGTGCACTACGTAAAATTTCTGACCCTCATCACCTTCAAATGGGGTGAAAGAAAGAAATGGTAGAATTCTGACATAAACATGGCATGGCTGTGAAAAACATTTAGTTTCCGTGCCTTATTCTGAGCCTGCTGAAACTGATGGGTAAAACTGCGGTGGATTCATGGCTTTAAGGATGTTAGTGTGGAGGTTGGTGGCTGCTTGGTATGTTAAAAGTCAGCCAGAGCATGAATTCTGTCTTCCATGACTGTCTTGTGGTTAGTCTTGCCTATACTTTCAGTTTGAAACTCTTGTTTATTGCAACACTTAAAACCAATAATTTCATAGTTTTCCTGACATGCTAATAAAAAGCAGGGCATTACCAACTGAAATGAAGTTTCTAGTCATCGTGGGAAAATGGAGCGGATCTGCCACTATTTTTAATTCTATTGCAATAGTGCTTACCTCCAAGTGAGATTAAGACCTAATTGCACTAAACTACTGGCAAGCCCTTCCTTCCCTTCTCCCCTCCTCCAAGGAGGCAGTACAGGAATCACAGGAACTACTTCTAGACTAAATGCAGTGTGACTCTTGTACTGGTAAATGCGAGGTGGCTTTCATACCTCTCCCTGGGAAGTGAGAGTGTACGGTGCAAGGCCTGTTTAATTGGACTTTGCTCAGAGTTTGACAAGTGAATTGGCAACACCACCATACTTCCAATAAGCTGTTTTTCTCTGTAATATTAATGGAACAAACCCACTTCTGAGAATGAGGCAAGGCTGAGACTTGCTGTGACATTACAGGAAGAGGAGGCAGGGAAGAAAACGATTGCCAGAAGCTGAAAATTGAACACATGGGAAAGGAGAAGTCAAAGTGTATGAGCATATTTTGATAAATATTAATGAATTAATTTGTATTTCATTTACTTAGATGATCTGTAACCGCTTTAAACTGTCCAGCAATTTAACATTTTTCCTCATTGTAGAATTTCCCCTAACATTACTTCCATAAGGCCTTTTCAGGATCAGTAAAGTTCTGACGCTACTTCTGATGTGGCTGCAACACTTGGCCTTTGGCATCCTGCCTAACCATTCACCCAGGGGCATGGCATCACACTAGCGTGACAAACACACCCAGTTATGTCTAACTGCTTAAAATAATGGATTCATTTTACCTAAGATGATCAAATGGTTTGTGCAAAATTATACTGCCCTGTATGTCTTAAGAGATTATTAGCTAATTCTAAATTATTAAAAGACAAAACAGTTTCAATAGAATGCCTTTTCTCACTGTCAGATTTTAGTTACATACTGTTATCTGTGGGAAAGCTCTATTAAAGGAACTGCAACACTCTCAGTCTCTCTTTCTTTAACAGCCCAGATGCTTGGTGCTGACACGTTCCTAGGATTTTTCTATATAAGATAGCTACAGCATGACAGCTATTTTTAAAAAAGAGAAGCGCCTGAAACAAAAACTTACATCCAGAATGCACAACATCCAGCTCTAGATGTGAATCTTTTTGCCTGGGGCTTCTGCTCTTTAAGGAGAGGTGCTCATGTAGTTTAATTTGTCGTTATATTCTATTGCATTCTATATATAGATATACATTTAGCATGTATCGCTGGTATTCAAATCCCCTTGCTTCAGACTTCCATTAAGATACCAATTTTATATATTGAAATCAAGCAGTTCTAATTCTAATATCACTTACTAAATCCCTTCCACTAATGACAAGTAAATATATATGCATGATATATTAATTGATGTTTTTGTATAATTTGTCTTTTTTTTCTTCATCATCATTTACTGGAAACTACCTAAATCATGTTGTAAAATATAGGCTGTATTTAGCAACTGTTTTTTTACAGCTGGTGATGTCAAACTCATAGTGAAGCCAATATTCGTTTTAGCACAGCATCCAGTGCCCTGTTGCTGAACTCCCAAAAGATTTCTCTACTTAGCATAATGTGATTTTTTTTCATGTCAAAAGTGACCAAAATTCATCATGTAGTCCATTTACAGTGCAGTAGAGGATACAGTTAAAATGCATGTATGACTACAGTATAAAATTAAGCATGAAATATGTGTTCCTGAGGAAGAATAGCTTTTGTTTTCTGCTATCTCCCTTTATTGTAATTGCAGCTTGGTGTTTGTAAAGAAAAGCAAAAGCTTTGCAATTCACCAGTAAGTGAAGCCAATTGTTTTCATGGTATTAAAGTTTTCTTTCTTACCATATTGTCACTAAGTATCATTCTTTAGCTTTGGCAAAGTATAAGGAATGTTAGTGTTAATAATTTGGGAATTCTGCATGTTGCTCAGGATCCTGGTCTAAAGACAAAAATACATGTGTGGTCCCTTTCTTCAAGACTACAAGAATAAAACTGCCTCAACCAGACATTTTCTCTCATCTCTTTCATTGTCCTACTGACTCATGTTTTTCTTAGTTCCCAGTGACCACAGTGTTTACTCATCATTTCGCAGGTTTAACAGAACTACTTTGTGTCAAAGTTAGCCGTAATCATACCTCAATAAAAACTGACACATAAGGAGTAGATTTTAATAAGGAAAATTAAATTCTTAAGAACTTTTGTGTTCCTCAGTAGGAAGAGTAAATACATAAATATTGAGAGCATCTTTCATAGTGCTATACAGTCTTGCCAATGGTTTCCAAATGAGAAGCAGCTTACCTGTCCATTTTTCTGTTTTGCAGAGAAATGATGAAGAGGCTGTTGTGGATAGAGGTGGAACTCGCTCCATTCTCAAAACACATTTTGAAAAGGAAGATCTAGAAGGTGAGAGATTGTTTTTCTGTGCATTGTATTGTCTCTTTCTTCTGAAAGTACTGAAATGCAATTCCAATGTGTAAACTTACTGATTTGAGCAGGGATGCAAAAGTGAACAAGAGAGTAGAATCTCATAATTTATTTTCAAAAGAGAACTATTACTCATTTCTTGCAGTGGTGCTCTGACACAGATGATGGTGGAAGGAGTGTGCTAGGTTCAGTGATCTATAATCAAGTCCTGTACACATGCATGTACGACTTTAGATAAGTCTTTCTACCTTTAAGCTTCCAAATGTATAAATGCATGCCAGATTGATGATTCAATACTTATAATGGCTTCTACACTTGTTTTACAGTCCTCATGTAGTTAGTTGCCTAGCCACATCTTCAGCTGAACAAAAACATTCTGGAGCATCACAGATTGGACAGATACTTGATAATATACACTGCAGAAATCAGCTAACATCATCATGTAGAAGAAAGTGAGAAGTTGTGAGAACTGTCTGACGATATTGGCCTAATAATTCAGATAGTCTCTGAAAAGTTGCATTTCAGTTTGTTTAGTGGATCAAAAAATTATTCTGCTTACTACTGTACTTACCTTGTATTGAGGTGTGTCACTCCCCAAATCATAATTACTGGCTGAAACTGAATTTCTGTTGCACATATGAGATTGGAACTTGCTGATTTTAATTGTTCGATTCTTGTGGTGGGACATGGAAGGTTCTTGCCTTTGTCATATGGAGCCACAGGAACTAGCCAAAAAGAAGTACTAAGGTCTGGGGTGTTCAACATCCTACATCTGAAAAGTTACCTGCCTCAGGTCTAAAGAGAGGTATCTCCATCTGTGCATGAATCTGAGCTTTCTTAGATGCCTACCCTTCATCATGATTTTTTTTTTCCATTTCTCTCTATCTGCATGAATTTTGCATTCTCTGCTGCATGATGGCCATATTGATGATTTCATGTGAATGTTAACATGATACACAGCAACTCCCTGTTACCGCTTCCCTCAGCAGTGCCTCAAAAAGCATACATGGCTGCATTTTGCATGAGGCTTGGCTGTGTTACTGTTCGAGGTAGTTGCTTACAGAATGATGTAGAATGTCACACAGCGTAGCATGTATGAGGTAGGTAGCTCTCCTAGTCTGGGGTAAGTTTGAGCACATGCAAAGGTAGATCTCAGATCAGATGTTTTCAGGGTGGCATTTAGGGTTTTGGTGTCTCCAGGGGCGGGTGACTGCCAGTGGATCAGGCTGGCAATGACAGTTTTGGACTTAGGCATACAACCCCTCCTTTTTGAATCTTGCACTTAAGTCTTCTGTAGTCTTCAGTCACTTGGACAAAGGAAACTACTGTATCTGGTGTCCATAGCAAAAGACCCGACAGAAGAATAGGGACTCCCTGCCTTCCCTTCTCCATGATACTGACTCACAGAGTTTTTTGTGGGGTGAGCCTGCCCAAAAAATTACCTTTTGCTGAGTCATTTTACTGATGATGGTAGGGTGGCATTTTAAAAACGGACAACTTCCTGGGGAATGACATCTTTAAGCTCAGTCACATGGGTAGACTCAAGTGTTGAGGCAATCAGAATGACTGTGATGTTCCACATGTGACTACATGGAACCTAAAGCCTCATCTCAAAACTTGAACAAGTATGTAATTTAAAAACTGTATTTAATTACTATTGTTCCTCACCATCCTGTGTGTGTAGAGTTGCTCCTGTGAAACATCAATGAAAATATCCTTTCAAAAATCTGCTCCTAGGATGTTATCAGTAGAAATTGGAAAATGACAGTGTTTAGAACACTGAAAAATTGTGTAGTTAGCCAATGAGTCTTCTTTTCTTTAAAATCACACTGCTTCATAATGTTCTAACAAAACACTTACTCAGTGTAGAATGCTTCGTAGTGCAGTTATCTTTCTCAGATAAATTTCATGTCCACTGTAAGATCATATCAGTGTGTCTTTAAATATATAATCACTGCATCCAGAAATACCAAGTGACATAAAAAGATTTGAAGAGGTTGTAAATTTTAATATCCAGTTGCTGTTAATAGCATGTCCATTTATTTCGCAGCACATCTAGGCACTTTTCCATCTGGAAACAGTGAATGTGACTCACAATTGTCACAGTTTTTTTCTTATTCAGTGTATATTGTGTTGGGTTTTGCTGAAAACTTACCTTTTTCCTAATGACATAACAAACATAAAATATGAAATTATATAATCAGGTGCTAATTGCATAGCTTAGTGAAAATTGTATAAGTAATTAATATGTATTATGTAATTAGCTCTTTGACAGACATTTAATTGGGTTTATGTTTTAAAAATGTGAATAGCTAGTTACTGAGTATTCTAGCAAAGACTAGTTTTGACATGGTTTAAGTTTCAATAGCACCATATCGGCAACATTTCAGAAGCTGCAATTCATATGAAGAACTAAAGGTCATTTAAATCTGAAAATTAGTGTTCAATTTCTTCTGATTAAATCTTTAAAATTGTAAGTATTTTTCTACTTTTTAATTTTTCACTGTCAGCATTCAAATGTCAGAAATGCTGATTTAAATGTGTATTAAAATTTCCATCTGAAATTTCTTGGCCCAACAAATGCTTGCATTTGCATATTTTGGGGCAGCCATTGTGCAAATATATTGCAAGTACATGTCTTGCTGTAAGCAAGAAAATATTGTGGTGATTAATGCGTCCTGGAAGAACACCCACAAGACCAGAATTTTGCCTCAGTGTTTTCTTTCCCTGAGCAGTATAGTAAAAATTTGGGGAGATAGGACAGGAACTGCAATTCATGGGAATAGAAGAGATGTGGTGCTCGTCTGAGTGCTAGTAATGATACTTAGAATGCGTACTTCAGATTGTATCTTTTTACTTAAGCTTTGTAGTGCTTCAGAGGTGGATTGTTTGCAGAGCTTTGGCATTCAGTTTTTCAGCATGAATGGTTTTTCCATGTAATTAATTTTTCCTGAGTTATAAGGTCAAGATCAGCCACTAATACTGAACAGGTCATTTGTCTGACTGTTACATTAATGAAGGGACAGAGAAAGCATTTCTAAAAGCAAAACAAGAAGCTTGTCTCTCCTGGTTATAATTACGTATTTTGCATGTTATCTTTCAATGTGTACAGACAAAATTCCTACTGAAATAAAGATGCTTTTATTTTTATTAGTGGTGGATTTCCTAAATGAGAATTTGGCACTGATTGTGGATACTAAAGTACTTAATTGCAAAAGGACAGGTTGTACATGTACCTGTACTGGGAGCAGGCAGGCAAGTTTTCATAAACAGATGTGCACATCAACAAACAGTTGCAGTCAGCTTACTCCCTGTTGTTGTCTCTGGCTGTCTGCCATTGCTTCAATGCATGTTCAGTAGTAACAGTTTTCTGACAAAATGGATATACCTACTTCTTCACGCATAGATTAAAAATATTTGGATTGATCTGTACGTGTCTGGAGACCTCAGATTCTCTCAGATCACGTGCTAAGACTTTTGGATTATATAGATATGCAAAAGGAATGGCACTAAATGCACTCTGACTGAGGTCTTTTGCTTATGCTCACCATATCAGCTGAGAGTGAAAATGACTGTTCCGTGGCTGTCCTTGCTAGAGGTGCTCAGCTGCCACATCCTGGATTTTTGTGGCAGGATTTCAGAACTGCTGTGGGTATTACGTGGCCTGGTTTGGGAAGCAGCTTCAACAGGGAGATGGCTGGAGAAAGGGTTGTCAGGTGGAGGTCCAGGCATGAATCATGGCTGAATTATGGCTTTGTTGGAGAAAATTGCAAAATGATCCTTCATGCAGAGAAGTTAAGATTTTGTTTAAGCTTTTTATGTTTCATACATTTTATCTGCCTAAATGGTGTGGGAAAAATTTGTCTCATGGGAAATCAAGTTTGCTGTCTTTCATGTCTCTCAGGACACGTAGAACACCGTATCCAGTACATAAATCATTGTGCCTTAGAATATGCATTCTGACGCTTTTGACAGAATTTAGATTATGTGGCGTGATTACTGAAAGTCATGAAAGACTTCAGGCTAAATTAGGAAATAAACATCACTAGTACCACACTGAATATGATGCAAAAGCTGAGGATTTAAACTTAATAAACCAAAAATTGATCTGAAATGTTAGTGTGCTTGTGGAGATGTTTTTTACTTAACAGTCTGCATGCAGATTAATTTTGATAGTAGATGTCCTGCTGACCACAAAAAGAGAAATCCCAGAGTATTTAATTACTCTCTTTTAAAAATGGTTATTTTTGTTATTATTTCTTTTTAGATTTGCTCTAGCTTGTGACAGTAATTTAAAAAATATTTTAATTAAATTTTGATTATATGCAATTGGGGTTAATATATGAAAAACTCATTGTGATTGAGCTCTAATCTCCGTATATTATTTAGTAAAAATCTGAGTGGCTGCAGATATTGAAGTAGGCTTTTATTCTCAGAGACTGGACATTTTTTATAGAAATAACACAATAGTGGACCTGTCTGCCACTGACATTATTTACCTGAAAATTAATAGGACCTAGCAGCTCACAGGACTGAAAAAACATAAATCTTATTAACCTGCTGGCCTTGATTCAGCCTTGCCCCCACGCAGAAACAAGTCGGCTACTAATTCTGCTTGGCCAGACAGGAACATCGACCAAGGTCTCCCCTCGCTTTGGCTGCCAGGACACTACAGCCTGTTGCAAATAATTTGTTACGTTGTCAGTACAAATCCCCTGCTCCAAGCTTCCATGCCTTCGCTTCCCTTGGGTGCCTTGTTCATCCTGGTGTTCACTCTGATCTACCTCATGCTCAAGTTTGTTAGACTTAGAGGAGTAGAACATGAGTTGTGGAAGTGAGGAGTTGGAGAGAGATTTGGGTTTGTCTATGCCTGTAATGTTGGATGAGGTTGTATAGCTGTAGGTCTCTACAAAAAGGTCTTAAAAAGAACCATTTTGGCTTTGCAAGCACAGAATTCTTTCATTTTGTTGCCTACCAGGTATTACATGCTCTGGCTTGTTCCATTTGTCATTTCTAAGGCACTTCTTTCTGTAGTGCCTCTCATTTAGTTTTGTCTCCTTTTTCCTGTGACTCTCAATATTCCTTGAGATCTCCCTTGCTTTTCTCCTGAGCTGTGCTTGCACTCTTGCCTTGGCAATCGCCTGGTTTGGTCTCTTCGCATGGGTCTCTTGGCCCTTCCAGGTGTTCCCATGTTTGTGGGAAGGTAGTTCACCTTGAAGATTCATGAATAACTCTGCAGGACATTTTCACACAATCTCTTTGAAAGTTCACATGAAGAATAATGAAAGTTACCACATAGCATTGGCTGAACGCCACAGTCTTTTGTTGATCGTAAGCTTTGGGTTTTGAAGTTTGACTTTGCGTTTCACTCACAAGAAACCTTTTCAGTATTTGTGGGGACTAATATTTCCAAATATTTCACCTTGTGAAATTCTGATAAATGAAATTGTCATAAACTAACTTGCCATTATTCATGAGAGCTGCAAAATTGCAGCATCAGAAGACAGAAGCATTCTGTTTTTAACATACAGTTGTGCTAGTACTGAGTTGGCATTTTTTTTTGCTTGTTGCTAATTTAGAAATATAGGTCAAATTCTTCCCTCTGATAACCACAGCTTCACTTTCCATCAGTGGGAAGTGTGTGTGTGTCTGAGAGGGTTCTTTTACATTCTGTGTCTGCTGACCTTTTTTTTCTATTGTCTGGCAAGGTCTGAGACCTGATCTCATGATAGGACTGTGCACATACCACCTCTGGACTCCTCTGGGGCAATGTAGGGAGTGCAGTTAAAAAGACCTTTTAGCCCAGCCACGACCTGGAACAATGTTTTGTTAAAAGGAGAGGTTTGTTGGGAGGGCAGTGAGGGTCCTTAACTTTAATGACTTCAGTGCTCTTATCCTCCATATTCAATATGTCTGTAATGCTTTCTTGGGCCAGGGATATTGTTTGTTTGTTTGTTTTTTTCTCTATAATTTCTGTTGTACTTCAACCTAGAACATAAGTTACATGTATGATCTAAAAAATTTGTGAAGGCTTTCTTGTCAGTTCCTCCAAATTATAGCATGGCAAAAAGGTGAAAAATGTCCCTTGAGCAAACTATAACCACAAACAGCATTGTAAACTGTTGGTTTACGAAGCATTGCTTTTGTCCTTTCTCTTTAGCTCTGCCTCCGTGCTGCATTACAATAAGGCATCATGAGTCATGTACTCTCTACTCCTACACAATTCACCATAATCACTTGTTTCTCCTATAAGGAAAAAGGCAATTTTTTTAACTCTACATGGACCGCTGGTTTTCTGTCTCTACCTCACTGTTCATTTTTGAGAGGATGGAAAATTGCATTTGGTTCAGCTCTAGCTGGCAATACATAAGAGGCTTCAAGGCACTGAGTGTTTTCCAGAGGAGGAAGAAACCCCTCCAGTCGTGCTGAGGTCAGCAGTCATTTGAGACTTGGCTCAAATCACTGACAATATATTATCTCTCAAGGCATCTTGACTTTGCAGTGTGTTTCCTTAGTAGGTCACAGAAGCCTGCCTTTGCTCTTTCTGGAGATGTTTCAAGACCCATCTGTTCCCTTATCTGCCCCTGTCCGTCATGCCCATGAGCAGGGATCTGAAAGCCTTGGTCTCAGCAGATGCCAAAGGCAGATTTGGATCATTCTGGGTGGAAGGCAGCACAGGCAGATGTACCATGAGCACCTGGTGCTCACGGGTGTTCAGATCCAGGACAGTCACTTTTTTATACAACAGGCATCAAATTGGCTGGTTTGCTAAGGAACTCTTAAAGGGCGTGCTTGAGTCCCATGTGCCTAGTGTAACATGGGAGGCCTGCAGGGGCCTCTACTCATTGGGAAGTGGGGAGGTGAACGTGCTTCGTATGTGTGTTCTTCCTACCAAATGGGAATGTGTTTCCTGTGTTGAAGTTGTCTTTGGAAGGGGAGTGGAAGGCACTGGGGCAAAAATGTCTGCACTTTTAGTGTTGCATTAAAAAGATCTTAGTTTCTCTAAATTAAGGGAAACGTTTACAATTCCTTTCTCTCCGTCTTCATTTTCCCTTGCAATGTCATGTCCATTCAGACAATTGTAATGGGGTTTCCAGAAGTTCCTAAGTCATCAAGCACCATAAATTATAATGGGATATATGTTTTCAAAGCTTTAAAAATCCCATTACATTAAATTTCTTTTCCATTTATTTAATGAATAAGATAGGTAGCTAGGACAAGCTTCTGTTTTAAAGACCTAGAATGCCAGGTTCCGAAAACCATTTTTAGATGTTACATCTGTCATTTTCAAGGGCTATGCAGAAAATATTTGCTTTTCTGAGGTTCCCTTTTTAGATTGGGTTCTTAAAATAAAATTTAGGTGTAAGGAATAATTTCAACCCTTCTACTTAGATTTTATTCTGATTAATGTCTCTGCAAGATGTATTCATATTAATAATGTATATTTCATATCTGTCTTTTCTAGGGCAAAGAATTCATACCTCCACAAAGTGGAAATATTTACAGCATAATACACTTTTTCTTCAAAAGTTTAGGAGAAATCCTGATTTTTACATGTGCTTATACATGCTTTCATCTGTCTGAAAATTAAATACAGTTAACAGGATCTCTTTTAAATCTTTTATAATATAATTTGGATTTCTTAATGTAATCCTGTAAAAATGAAAAAGAACACTTTATAACAAGGGTCAGTATTTCTTTAATCCCTAAAATATTTTTACTTAAGGACTGTTCTAATGCTTTGAAGGTAAACCACAAGGGGCCAAAGCCTCTTATGCTATAAATGCATAGATTTGAACTAACTTTATATTCTGGGGTTTGTTCCCCAGCTATGTGCAATTTGGTTAAGAATAGTCTTTTTTTAAGAACAGTATTTATACAATTTAACAGTGGACGTGTAGCGTTGTATAAAGGCGATATTGCAGAGCAGATCAATTCAGTGTATTGCATTTCTTTAATAAGCTTTCAGATTGTAAATAATCTTCGTATATTAATGTATTTTCTCAGAGGTTCAGTTTTTAAAAATTATTTGCTCCTAAATTCTAATACTGAAATATTTCTGCATTTGCTTATGCTTAGCTTTCCTAGTGGCACATCTGGAATAAATCAACATGTTTTAGTTCAGAGTGTGTTTTTTGCAGGAACAAAATTGTAGTCTTTCCATGATAAAACTCTATTGATGTTAATGTAAGGTTAGTTGAAAATGCTCAGGAAGAACAGACAAATCCTATGGCTAACTGATACCTAAATCAATTCAGATTTTTCAAATTACAACATATATTAAACATAACATAAACCATGGAGAGGAACAAAGAAATAAAGAAAAAAAGAAATTCTTTTATGTATTTTGAAGAAAGAATTAGCAGGAGAAATCTTTTTTGATCTATTAGATGTACAATTTTTTTTTTTTGTGAGAAGGGACAATAGGCCAAACTCTTAAGTGTGTCCAGAACCACAAATCTGCATGTGTGTACCTGAGTGCATTTTATCTGTATGTGGTTCATGGACTTGACTACATGTGATATGTTGCAACGTATCCACCATAGTCCTTGGCTGAGAGGTACAGAATAAAGAAGTGTTTTAAGTATGATTTTTCCTATTACAGGACGGTTCCTCAGAGAAGGGGAGAAGCAAACCAAATTAACGGACTAAATTAATACAGTAATAATAAAATAAGCTGTAATTGACCACTTCAGCTCTTAACATTTTTCTGCAAGAAAACACAACCATTGGAAAAATACAATTGAAAAAACCTGTTTTGTAAACATGGAACAAAAAGTAAGACATTAATTCATTTGTAGATTTTTGAGTAACAATTTTAGCCCTTTCTCAGGTGTACGGTGCAGGTGATAAAACTGTCCAAAAGTGATGCCCGGCATGGTATTTTTTGAAGACTTGGCTTTAAAGATTTATAAATCCATTGTTTATTATGCTCATCTCTTAAAACCGTCTGTAAATTCTGCGTGAGAATGGTTGTTAGGTTGTACCTGATGTTGACAGTATGCACCCTGATGTAACTTACAGTTGTTAGTATTTTCCATAGTGCCTTTGTAGCCTTGCCAAAAGAATAGAGAAATTATGGTCTAATTGAGCGAGGCACTGTGCAAACATACAGCAGAATAATTTTACAATATTTAAGCAATATTCAGGCATTTTTAGATGGCATCCTGATGAAGTAAATTATAAAACACAAAAAAGCTCTTAAAGATAAATGAAATGCTGTATACGATTAGTTATAAACTATAAGGAACAAATTTGAATCCTGTGGGATAGCCTGCAGTTGACTTCAGCCAAATTGAAATTATGGATGTTATTTTTTTGTAAAATTTAGTCAGTTTAACTGAGATCTTGTAGTAAATAATAGGTGCTGAAGGTATAACAAGGTCTGTAAATGTTTGCGTTTTTGGAGAGGAAATGTGCGTCCATTGGTGTCACTTGGAATTTTACCATTGATGTTAGTGATGTTCAGGAGCTATCCACAACCTGTATTTGTGTTATGCTGGGTCAGAAATCTTCTAATGACTGCTTTTGTGCACAACATTAAAACGACTGAGTCTAGCTGATTCTTGGGACTTGCTTAAGCCAATGGGAATAAAAGTGCCCGCTTCTATCACAAAGCAGCAGGAACGTATTAAATTACTAATTTAAAAAAGCAATCTATTTCTATATCTGGAAATGATTAAAGTCTTAGGAAGGGTAACCCCATTCCCTTCAAAACGTTGTTTTGGTTTTTTTCTACCCAATACATTTGAAATACACTAAAGGCAGCAGTTCTCTCTAAATAATTTCTTGGGTTAAATGTAATAAGCAAGAAGAGGTATCTCAAAAACAGATTAAAAAAATTCAACTTGTGGCTTTTGTTTCGGAAAAATCTCCTCCTCTGCAAGAATACGTCTCCCAGAAATTGATGCCTCTGCTTTCTAGTCTCCTATCCATGAATCAAAGTTGAGGAAGTAACTGGTGTGGTGTCCAGAGCCTTTTCTCTAGTGTTTTTAGCTCTGCGTCTGCAGAAAATTCCTGTCAGCCTTAAATTTCTTTGATGTACTGGGACAAATGCTGCCTTGCTGTTTTCTGTCCCCGCTGGAGTCTCTATGGGATTAGAGATCACGTGCTACCTTAGTTTAATGTTCTTGACCTTTTTCAGATGATTGACACTGCTGAATGATTACAGCAAAGCAGCAATTATCCACTAGCTGTGTTATGCTCATTTTAAGGAGAAAATAAATGTTATCTGAGATGAGTAATCTGGACTGTGTCTTTCTGCTGAGTAAATGTAGGAGACCTGCCTGTAGTGAGTCATGATTCCTTTCCCATTTGTTCTGTTTTGTGGTACTTTCTGCACATTTCCCCTCTGCTCTCCTCCTTCGAAATGCTTTACTCTGCTCTGATCTTGTTAGCCCACATAGCTAAGAGATCTTTAGGGCTTGATCAGCAACATAAAATTCCTCAGGCTCAAAGACGGTGGCAGGCATGGCAATGTGTACCTTCTTACGTAGTTTAAAAAATAAAACAGAAGAAATGAAAGCACTCTGAGCTACCAGCAATGTATTTATGATGTGAACACACAAAGTTGTGTAGGGATTTTGCAGTCGAGCTTTTATAGTGCTTTACTGGTTTTTGGGTCTCTCTTTTTTTTTTTATTTGTTTTTTCCCCTTCAGTGAATTTCCCACAAGAATTCTGTCGAAGTTTGGCTCATAAATAGCGATGCGTTTTGTAAAGTTCGTGTACGCACAAAGCAAACAGCAACTTTACCAAATGTTCAACACAAAGAGATCCATGCGTCTGTTCATGTTACTGTTTTGGAAGACATTTTACAGAACACCTGTCTGGCTTTAATGGAAGTTCACACACAGAGATGCAAATTTGAAGGAAAAAACCCACCAAACCCTGGCACTGCATAAGAACTTCACTACTGGGATTTTGTCCTGTATCAATGGGTTGTATATCTGTGAAGCTACATCATCATTATTGTAATCAATAATGTTATGACTATTAACATTAGAATAATCAATATGATACAATTACACGATTATAATAATTTTATGGTTATTAATATTGTTATTGTGTTGCCACAGCCCCTTTTTAAAAGGTAACTTTTTTTACTTACAGGTCATCGAACATTGTTCATTGGAGTTCACGTGCCACTTGGTGGAAGAAAAAGTCACCGACGCCATAGGCACCGTGGACATAAGCACAGAAAGAGAGACAGAGAGCGAGATTCCGGATTAGAAGATGGGAGAGAGTCTCCTCCTTTTGGTAAGATAAATTTCATTTTTGCATCGATCTTTTAATAATAAACATCAGCATGATTATGCATTCTCTGTCCTGTTATGGCTTGGACACAATTAGCAGGGGGGTTTTGGAGAACCCACCAGAGCCTCTCCACTCTCTGCTGGAGAGCTAAGATTTGTTCCTCTGATGAAAGGCAGCAGCCAGTGGCAGTCGATCCATCAGAAATCTCAGTAATGTCTACCACTGTAGAAGACTGTCCATGAGTGTTCTCATAAAGGTAGACTGCCACCACCGCTGAGAGGGGTTAAGTGCTTTATGGCACCAGCTGCTCTGGAGTATTTGCACCTAATACATAACATAGAGGAGTTGTGGTTCTTTACAATTAGTTTTGTAATAATGTTGATGTTACTGAAGCTGCAGTGTTTTACCAAATAGGAACTGTGATCCAGATTGTGTTTGCCTTTTTCCTTATATGACACTGTAATGTGCCATTGTGAGATGAGTCTGCTGAGGACTTGAGAGCAAACAGGAAAAAACACTTTTCAATAAACAAACCTGATACAAAACTCCTAAAATTCTCAAAATACTAAATTAAAACCCACAGAGAACAGGAAAAGGTAGTCATGAATAAATTAGTCAAGCTTGGTCTCAAAACACATGAGAATATTATTTGCTGTTCAAAAATAAAAAGTGTACGTGCTGAAATATCCAAGGGTATAGTGAGTGTTGAAAGTATAATGGAAGCTTGTATAGAAAACAGTTTGTCAGTGTGCAACAGAAGAATGTTTTAAAATCATTAGCGAAATGTGCCAATGTAATTTCAGGTTACAGAATAGTAATTATAAGACTTTCTTTTAATCTGAAGTTTGTATTATGTATGTAGAAAGCTTTGAAGCAAGTAGATTAGAAGTGCTGATGGTTAAGTATGTTGTAAAGAGCTTGAAACACTCCAGTATTTCATAATGAGTTATACTGAGAATGAAACAAAGTCAAGACTTTTTCAAACTTAGTAGATATGAGTTGTGTTTTGAAGACTGAACAGTGAAGCAAAATTGGCTGTGGTTGGTTCTGTCTGGAATGTATTTCAAATGTACGAAGGCCCAATACTATATTGAAACAGGTTTCTTGGAAAACAACAAAGTTCATAAATTATTAAAATGGTTTTCAAAAAGAATATGCATATATACATATAATGTCAGATTAAAAAGAAACAATTGAAAGTTACATTAGCCAAGAAGTGAGATATCTTAAACTATGAAGCGATGTCTTCTGTTGAGTCATCTGGTTTTATTTAAGTGCCAGTATGTGACACATTTTGGCTGAGAACCTAGCTCTGTTCTTTCAACTTCTGGAGACCTAGGCTTGTGTCCTTCCTAATGTCAAAAGTGAAAAAAAAAAAGATATTAACTGGCTGAATCTGTCTTTAATAGTCTTTGACAGTTGTGCATACAATAAAATGCACTGTTCAACACAATTCTGTGTTAAGTGAAAATTGGGCTATGTTCAAGAGAGCTCCAAGAGTGGACTAGCAGTAATATGAAAAAGAGAGTTTTGAAGTGCATTTGTGAGTTGGTGTTCACAGCACTGGTCCACAGGCGTACTTGTTTGAAGTAAGTGCAGGACTGCGCTTTTGAAAGTCACATTTTCACTTGTAAAGGTGTTACAGCTACCACTTAAAGGGTGTGTAGGTCTTGTCACATAAATCACTACTTTTATAAAGCTCAGGACAGACAAGATTTAGGCCAGAAACATGCAAGTCTTCTCTGGATCCAGAATGCTGAAGATACTGTTCAAAATGCTTGGGTGATAACGATTCAAAACGAGCCAAAGACAGAACTACCAAGCATTCAGAAAAATCTGGAAATACCCAATTTTTCCACCCTGAAATAATCTCTAAGTAGTAAAATTTGAGGATTTTTCCCCTTGGCTGTCCGACTCCTGGAAGTTTGGCTAGAGAACCAGACTTTGACTGAGCTTTGACATCTGTCCATCCAGGCAAAAAAGTGGCATCCCATAGACAACAGCAAAAGGGATTTGCCTTAGGAAGGCAAATCTGAAAATTATACAGTGATGGAGAGGTTAAGCACAGTTTAGAGCAGGCAGACAAAATTATACAGGGATTAATCATAGTCTGTATTCACATCCTTGCTTTTACTATGGATTTTCCTTACAGGAAGTTTCAGACTGGTTGTTGTGCTGCCTGGGGAGAAGCATTGCCTTTAGGGAGAATATAAGCATAGTTTTTCTATGTTTTATTTATCCAAATGGAGCAACAGATACTTCCCACGCTAAAGCTGAATCCACTAAACCTCAGCAACGCTTCTTGGCTCTCATTCCCCATGACCACAAGGTTGTAACAGTACCTAGAGGCCGAACGAAGTTGCAAGGAAGACAAATGCGCTTCCTACTCTTGATGCATAACTTAATATGAGGGACTGTGCTATGTAAGAGAGCAGATCCAAAATAGTCCCTTAATTTATGTATCATTCTGATTTAACTGAACATGCGGAAATGCTTAGCTCCCTCTCACCATATACCCCTTTTAACGCATTTCTGCTGAATAGTAGGAGGCTGTATTCTTGGGAACTGGGGGGGAGGAGGGGAAAGAAAAAAATTTCAACAAGCAGGTGCAAGAAGAAAGATAGAGAAAATAAGCACTGTGAGACCAGCTGATAGGGAACAGTGCTTTGAAGTAAGTCAGAAAAATACATTAGGATTTTTATGATACAAGAGAATAAATTAGAAGTGTTTTGAAGCAGTGAAGTATGAAAGGAGGTATAATAAAAGCCAAAGATGCAACAACTGAATAATCGAGATGCTGGAACAAGTGAAGGCCTGAAATATTCAGACATGAAGTGCTCCAGACTGCTCAGTTAACCAAGCATGGGATGAAGCATTATTTTTTTGTCATAATTTATAACTGTAAAATTTATAACTTCATCTGTGGAGTACTCTTAGGTGCAGATTTTGCTCTGCTGTCACTGCTTCAGGGAACTACACGGTGCTCATAGTGCTGTGGGGCTGTGCAGCCCCCACGCAGAGTGGACAGGTGCCACCTGGTTCCTAACCACCAGTGAAAAACAATTTCTTAAACAGTTTTCTTTGTATCAAGATAGCTAGAAAACACCTGTATTCAATGCAATGCCTGTGGCTGGAAGCTTCCTGGTAATCCCTTTGAATCCTGGCTGGGAAAGCTGTACTACCTACTTTCTGAGGGAATGTTTCTGCAGAGAATAGATTTTTTAGAATATTCCGATGGCAGCTCATAAGGTTTTTTGGTTTTTTTTTTTTTTTATCTCCTACTGTCACTTTTCAAAAATAACCCGAGTGTTCTCAGTGTGCAGATTCAGAACTTGTAGACAAGTAATATATAGAATGTGCAGTTAGTGGAATAAAAAGGAGTACAGTCCTGCCATTTGGGGGCACAGATCAGTTATTTAAGTTTAATTTTTGTTTTCCACACACCTGATTCTCATTGTCTGTCTGTTGCCTCTTGACAAGGTGAGGTTGTACAAGATATTTTCATTTTGCCTTAATGCTGTGCCTTTGGATTGCATAATTTGCAGATTACATGGTTTACTCATGGAGAGGCTTTTCCGGGTAGTAAAAATTGTAAGCTAAGTGATTTCAAGATCTAGATTTCCACCATCATAATTTTTTGGAAGACAAGGAGAAATACGGTGAAATTACCCACTCTGGTTAAAAATGCAGTAATGCTATTTGCTTATTGAAGAGGTTTACCCTTCCCAGCTGAAATAATGCTGTTGTAATTAAGGCCCCAGTTTCATGCCTGCTTCAAGCTCCCCTCCTCCACAGCTTTCCTTGCGAGGCAAGTATCATGGCTACTCAGTAAATTAAATTAGGGAACTGATGCAAATTAAAACTAGTTTAGCAAAAAGCTGTTTCTAGCCTATAGCAGCTCCTTGGGTCTGTTTGCTGGGAGGGCGATGGGTGCCAGCCCTGGTGGGCTGCAGGGCCACAAGCTGGCCAGGGCTGCTCCATCAGCGCTGTGGGCCGTGGTGGCACTGAAAGTCTGGTGGAGATTTCCCTTTGGCTGGTAGGGTTGCACTTGCTTGGTAAGCGCGTGGATTTTAGTGGCAATTTTCAATGTTTTTTGATGTCTGCCTTTTGCTTGTAACCAGTGAAACAGCTCTCTTGTACTCACGCTTAGGAGTTAAAGATATTTATGTTTCTGTTTTAAAATGGGGTGGAATAGGAAGACTAGCTCACAGCAGGGTGTCTTTAAGGGCAGGTTTTGTGAGGGTGAACACAGCTGTGAGGATTGGGGTTTGATTTCAGCCTCCTGTGGTGTCTTCTAAGACTAGATACTGTTGGGACTTGTGTAAGCCAATGACAAGTGGCATTCCTCAGGGGTCAGTATTGGGACTGGTGCTGTTTAACATCTTTGTTGGTGACATGGATAGTGGGATTGAGTGCACCCTCAGCAAGTTTGCTGGCAACACCAAGCTGTGTGGTGTGGTCAACACACTGGAGGGAAGGGATGCCATGCAGAGGGTCCTTGACAGGTTTGAGAGGTGGGCCCATGTGAACATCATGAAGTTCAATAAGGCCAAGTGCAAAGTCCTGCACATGGGTTGGGACAATCCCAAGCACAAATACAGGCTGGGTGGAGAATGGATTGAGATAAGCCCTGAGGAGAAGGACTTGCGGGGGGTTGGTGGTTGATGAGAAGCTCAACATGACCCAATGTGCACCTGTAGCCCAGAAAGCCAACCGTATCCTGGGCTGTATCAAAAGAATCGTAATCAGCAGATCGAGGGAGGTGATTCTCCCCCTCTGTTCTGCTCTCATGAGACCCCACCTGGACTACTGCATTCAGCTCTGGGGCCCCCAACATTAGAAGGACATGAACCTATTGGAGCGAGTCCAGAAGAGGGCCATGGAGATGATCCAAGGGCTGGAGTACCTATCCTATGAAAGCAGGGTGAGAGAGTTGAGGTTGTTCAGCCTGGAGAAGAGAAGGCTCCGAGGACACCTTATTGTGGCCTTTCAGTACCTGAAGGGGGCCTACAAGAAAGCTGGAGAGGAACTTTTTACAAGGGCATGCAGTGACAGGACAAGGGGTAATGGCTTTAAACTGAAAGAATGTAGATTAGATTAGATATGAGGAAGAAATTCTTCACTATAAGGGTTGTGTGGCATTGGAACAGGTTGCCTAGAGAAGTTGTGGATGCCCCATCTCTGGAAGTGTTCAAGGCTAGGCTGGATAGGGCTTTGAGCAACCTGGTCTAATGGAAGGTGTCCCTGCCTATGGCAAGGGGATTGGAACTAGATGATCTTTAAGGTCCCTTCCAACCCAAACCATTCAACGATTTGATGTTTCTGTAAGGTTTGGTTTAGCTCTTGCTTTAATAATCTGGTTTTAATAATCTCCAGTCTGAAAGAGACTTAAATTTGTAATTCATGATATTGGATGTGGCAGGGGAAGATGAGCAGCCCTGGAGGTAAGCCTGACAGAGGATTGTACACACGGTTCAGGAAAGGCTCTCTGGAGGTAATGCGAGTGGAAAAAAGGGGACTTCTCTTGGTTACTAGAGGGGCTTGAAGAAACTACAGTGAAAGGACTCAGTTGATTATATTTGGTAGCTAACCTCAAATCTTGAAGGGGTATTAATGGGGCAAATTTAATTATTTGTAAAGAGTACATTTGTTAAGAGAATTCTCCTGCCCTTAAATACAGGCTTTGTCTGCTGAAGGATGAACTTGGAAATTTGAATCTCTGGGCAGCTGTGGAACAGATTGCAGCAAATCTGGATTAAAATAATGTATCATAACTGAGGTTTTAAGAGTCTAGCAAAAAGAAGAGAATTGAAGCTTGGGAATTGTCCATATTGTCAGATCCAAAAGATAATATTATTTTTCATAGCCCAGAGGTGTGATGGAAAGAATTCACGTGAAGAAAATGGGGACAGTGCTTCCTGAAAACAAGATTATACGTATAGGGATAAAGTACCCAGAGGAGCAAGCAAGGAATACTTTCTCCCAACCTGACACATGGTTTCTAAGGTCTATGAAGAGATTTTCAGAAGGGTGCTGTATGGCTGTTTTACTATTTCGTGTGTAGTTTAGTAATGGAAATTTTGTTTTAATTTTTACCATGTTTTCTAATTATAAAAAAAGTAATTTATGATCCCTGCCTTTACTGATTGCTGAGAAAGAATTCACGTGAAGAAAATGGGGACAGTGCTTCCTGAAAACAAGATTATACGTATAGGGATAAAGTACCCAGAGGAGCAAGCAAGGGAATACTTTCTCCCAACCTGACACATGGTTTCTAAGGTCTATGAAGAGATTTTCAGAAGGGTGCTGTATGGCTGTTTTACTATTTCGTGTGTAGTTTAGTAATGGAAATTTTGTTTTAATTTTTACCATGTTTTCTAATTATAAAAAAAGTAATTTATGATCCCTGCCTTTACTGATTGCTGAGCTGAAGGACAAAGTCCAATCTGCACAGGAAGGAGGTGGGGCGAGAGCCCCCATCCACTACTTCCTTGGTGAGCGCAAGCAGGAGGATGATGAATGTTTTTTGTCTGTGTGTGAAATGATCCTTTCTTTTCTGTGATCCTTTGAATTTTTCACACCATTTCTCCTTTGTTTGAAAGAAGTTGTTATGGATGTCAGCTGTGTTACACCAGTTCACTCCCTGTCTGCAGCCCATCCTGTGCAGTGAGCAATCAAAAAAAAAAAGTTTGTATATTTTAGTATTACTTTAACATGAATGTACAAGAACATGAGGCATGGATTAAATCTTGTGTAAGATGTTTACTGTCTTATGTGAACTTCTGTAATGTAAATTTTATTTTAATGTTTAGCATGTTTTCTAATGTAGAAAAAGTAATTTTTCACCCCTACATCTACTGAGCCCAATAAGAAGTATTAGCCTACTAATACTACCTTTAAATATAGGTTCTCAAGAGACTTAGAAATACAGAAACCTGTTCTGACAATTGAGCTAATAGAGTGTTACCAGAAATATATTTTTACACCCTTTCTAGAGCTTATTGAGAGCAGAGGACAAAACTTGGAGTACATTTTATACGTACCCAAGGCTTTGTTACTGCTCGTGGCTTGGGCAGATTGTGTGCAGTTCTGCCTCATGGCAGGGTGGTTTGTCTCAGGAGAAAACCTGGCACGCACTGAGGAGGAGATGTGTGTCACTGAATGGTGCAGTGGAGCAGGTTGTTTGCTGTGCTGAATTTATGTGGAGGGACTGAGAATGATCCTGCTTTCTTACCCCACCCCAGGTCTTGATTTTGCCTTGTTCCGTTAGGCAAGAGGGAGCAGTCCTGACCCAGAATTGTGGTCGCAGCTGGTGATGTTTTAAATGGGGGAAATGCAAGTTATGGTTCTTTCCTACATATGTTTTGCAAGGTGGGATGGTGATGTAGGCCACCGTTTCCCCCTGCCTGCACTGAGCACTGTTCCAGGGAGCAGCTTTTCTATTGCTCTCTGGGAATTAGGTTATTAGCAGTTCTGGCTTTCAGTTCTGCTGTTTTGGCGTGTCTATGCCCATATCTTGCTTTTGTTTTAGGGATGTTAATGACTTTACAAAGAGTCATGGTAGTGAGCAGTATGTCAGGTTGCAGCAGGGTCACTTCCTTTCTACAGCACTGAATCCCAGTGTGAATTTTTGCTTTTGACAATAGAGTATCTGCCGGGTCTTAATTTTTACCCTTTTAACGGTGCAGAGGAGTTATACAGATTTTTAAACCTGGAATACTTAGGTTTTCCATGCATGGAATGAATTCGAGGTATCAGAGGTAGTTTGGATGTCTGTGTGAGTGCTGCACGGATGATGTGAGCGCAAGCCTGGAGAAACCCAGGTACAACAGCCTGGCAGGAGGCTCCCATGGGCTGGTGGAGCCATGGCAAACAGAAAGCTGCTTCAGCTTTTCCTGACTGAGATGGCTCATTAGCCAAGCACGGATGGTTGTTGATGGTACTTCTGCTCCTGTCGTGTATTAGACTTTCTGCCTAGTCCCAGCTAGTCCTGGAGGATTTCTTGAACTGGTGATCAGCCATTTACTTGGGAGAATCATCAGTTCCTTATTGTGGAACTTTAAATTCACATTGCTTCTAATATCTCTGTGCTCTGATATAAAACAACTGCAGTGATAGAAATGCCAATGTAACAAATGAGCCCCATTCATTAATTTTTTTAGTTTAATCTAGGTTACTTCCATTACTTCTTAGAAATAACGATAATATGAAGGATTTTTCTTTTATGCTGGCTGTACTACTTGAAGTCGGGATAGACACAGATAATATTCAAGCCAATTTCTGTTTTGCTAGACTTCAAAAAAATTCGAGTGTCCTAGTTTGCAAATACTGTGCTTCCACACTGAGGATTAAGTTATCACAGTTTGACAGTCAGCACTTGAAGTATTCTTTCATACTGGTTTTGAATCACGTATTACTCATTTTTCGTATAACACATTAATGACATATTTGGTATTTATTAGTCCTGTGAATAAGAGCCAAATCCATCTGGCATTGCTCAGATGAGTAATGCTGTTAACTCAGTTTATAAGTAGAACTAACAGACTGATTTTTTTAAAAGCTTTATTGTGTTCCTGTTGTTTAATTCTCTTAGGGTTTTGTCCTTGAAATAAAATTATGTACTATAAAGCAAATAACTTTTTTTCCAGTTTCCAGCTTGGTGTCTGAAAATCAAGCTGTGACTTTCAGATTTCAGACACCAATACAAATTACAGCAGAAAAAAAAGATAGCCAGAATCTAGCAGCTAGTTTTACTGGTGTGTTAACAAGGAAGAAGAGAATTTACTGCTTGTTTTGTCATTTATATAGAGTCTTCACTGTTGTCAGTCAAGTAGCTGTATGATACACAGAAGACCCAGTAAGAGCAAATCACAGCAGTAAGGTGTTTCCGTGTTACTACTCACCTGACTTCAAGGGATTTCTTATCCTCTGCTTTCCTTCCCACGCTGAAAGCGTGCATTTGCATGAGTATTGTAACTGTCATAAAACTGCAGCTCTGCTGTGCAACACTACTCATTTATTACTTAACAGTAGCTGCTGCTGTAAATCAGTTCTAGTGCTGATTTTATCAAGAGTATAGGATGTTTTTGGCAATGCTTATTCTCAGATTCTCGCTGCAGTCCATCTCTCTACTAAACTAGCTTGTTTTCTGTGTTCTGTCACTAGTGATATGAGCTTGTCCTTTGCAAGTTCCTATCTCGCTGAATTTTGACCTTCTGGGAAATAGTCTTGACAAGTTGCACACTTCTTGACCAGAATGGACTTTCTAGTCTCAGATTAAATCTTGATGCTTGTATTTACTTTGTCCTTCTGTAGAACTTACCAACATGTGGATACGAGGAAAATAATAATAAAAAAAAAATAATAGGTAGAGGTAGGCTGGAAAGGGGTCTAGAATAGAGGTTGAAATGGTCTTAAAGTAAAAAGAGGACTGAACAGTGAGAGAGAAAGATAATAAAAGAAAGGATAAAGTGGGAGTAGGTTGTTGCTGTTCTTTAATGATTCACCAAAAGTAATTTCTGTCCCCTTAGCTGTCCCCCTGCAGTTCCATTCTCTAGAGCCTAGTACCTATCTGTCATGTATTGTTTGTGTTTCATCGATATAACAAGTTTACTACTACTACCAAAAAAGGTATCTTTACTGCTGAATTTAATCTCCCATATCAGTGGCCCATTTAATTATTTTTGATCAGTGCTGTATTTGCTCTTTAGCATTCAATGAGTGCCATCATCTCAGTTTTTCCAAAATTTAGAGAGCTTGAGGATCCTATGCAGTGATGTTCTTCACTGCTAGATGGAAAATACTGTAGCTTGTCTTACAAATACGGTTGTAGAACAGACCTTCATTTAGACAATGTTCAAGGAATCGCTGAGCTGTTCTGCTGGATAATCAATTTTCTGGTTGACTGGCAGCCTGGCGCCTATCAGCTCTCACAAAGGACTTTTGGTTTCTCTCAGAAATCTAAAATATATTACCAGAAAACATAACTATGTATTTCTAGAGAGACTGGGTTTCATCCAGAGTTTGTTCGTTTGAGATTCACATTTAAATAAGCGAAGAGGATTTTTTTTTTTTTTTTTTTTTAAGACTTACAACATTTGAGCTATCAATGCTGAATATACGTGTACGTTAAGGTGCTCTGGAAATTTTCTGAGTGATATGAAGAAAGAGTAGTATGTCTCCAAAATATGTTTAGTGGTCTGCACTGAAAGGTTATGAAAAAAAATAGCTGGCAATAGGAATGTAAAGGGAACACAGAGACAGGGAGAATAAAATGGGGAAGCTGGGACAGGTAAACCACTTCTGGAATGGCCTAACCGTGTAGGGCAAGGGATGGTAGGTGTAGATAGTAATGTATTCTTTTAGAAGTTCCCAATTGTATATTGACTCTAGAGAGGTTCCTTTTGCTTGCTTTCTCCTGCTAGGTAAACAAAGAATGCACATTTATTACACCAGCTTTGTAAGCTGAGCTAGATCTGTAGGTTTAGACTTACGATGTGGCAAAGTAGTTTTTGTAAAACTGGAGTAAAAGACTTTTATCAGCTCTATCTATGCTTCTATCTGTGCTGCCGTTTTTCTGTGAGATACCATTCCAGCTTCCAATAGTCACTACTTCTGTACATCACATTCTATCTTTAGATGAGTTTGTTTAATTAGCAGACTAGATAACCACAGTAAATAAAGAGGCCTCAACCTGCAGGTGTTTGTGTATAAATGTTCTTACAGCATAACCATAATCATGCTTTCTGTTTGGCATTAAGTGATATGGATGAAAGAATCTGGATAATCTCATGAAATTTTAGATACTTGCTTGTTCAGGGCAAAAAAAATGGTGTTCTGGACTTGATATTTTTATTTTTCCCCAGATACCCCATCACAAAGGGTGCAGTTCATTCTTGGAACAGAAGATGATGACGAGGAACACATTCCTCATGATCTCTTTACTGAGCTTGATGAAATTTGTTGGCGTGAAGGAGAGGACGCAGAGTGGAGGGAGACAGCAAGGTGAGTGTTTTCATGAGTTTTTAAAAACTATCTGTAGCTACTGGTTGTTGGTGTACCGAGGAACGATTTCAAAGCTGTGGCAAGCTCGGGAACAGATTTTGGATATAAAGCTTAAATAAAACCATAATTTTAAGGCTTAGACTGCTAGTATTACTACAGCATTTGTTGTTTCCCAGAGCCAAATGTTTTCATCTGGGTTTATGAAATATAGGTCAGAATGACTATCAAGGGAAAAAAATCAAAGTAAACATCACATATATGAATTAAAAATTACTGGGTTTATTCATATTTTAGCTCATAATTTTAAGAAACTTTCAAACTTCATATTCTGTTTGAATCCTCAAGGAACTGATAAAATTACCCTTTAATTAAGATTAAAGCAAGGAAAGAGATTACTTTTTGAGCAATAACACTTTTGCATATTCTTACTATCAATGAACAGTTGATTTTGAGACTTTGAATATTGAATGTTGGATTATTTTGTTTCCACATAATTAGTACGAAAAGATTGTTTAGATTGCATTTCTGCTGAAAAAATTAATACTGGAACAGAACTTTTTTTGTTTTTCATGTTTGTTTCCTTGAGCACCTAAATGGGAGATGACTTGCTTTGTTTCATTAAGACTTTACATTTCCCAGCAAGCCTTGCTTCATTTTTCTTCTTAAAACCTTAATTCTCTCTTCCCCTGCCAATATTTGTTGGCAGTGTTCCTAAGTGGTGCCCAGAAGTCTGTGGACCACATCTTTGGTGTCAGTAGGATAAAAAGTGTGGAATTTCTGGAAGGATTTTGTGGGGAACTATGTAAGTGGGCTGTTTGGTATGAACATGGCTCTTAGCTTTCCCTTTAATTTTACTGCAAATTCCTGCTTTTCGAGAGGGCCACAGAATTTTCCATGACCTTCGTTTCCTTTATGTGTCCATAGGAGGCATAGACATGCTAAATATAGATCTTTATATGTAGAAAACTCTCATATGGGAATTGTGCTGTAAAATGAGTGTAGTAGTGTTCCTAAATAATCTTATTAATATTCAGAGAGAGAAAATCTAATCAAGTTAATCATCTGCAGTGTTCTCATACTGATTAGGAATATATAGGACCTCTTCTATGAAGGGTATCAGCTTCTATTGTGATTAAAAATCACTGTGGCTTATGTTACTTTTGAGCAGGGAAATCGCAGCTTCTTTGGTTCAACTGAAAAAAAACCCCTTTGCAAATCATCGGAAGAATTGTCTTTGTGAAAATTATAACAATTTTTATTAACATAAATCCTTAATCAAGATTGAATTTCAAAGGAATAGGTGAAATAAAGAAATTTCTTTTTAGATTGCTCTGTTTTTATGTACAGCCTTTCCTATTGTCATTTGGGAACTAAAGAATGAAAAATATTTAACAGAAACAAGCTGAGATTGTTGAAAAAGGACAGGAAAAAAACAGCCAAGAAAAATATAATTTTGGAGCTCAGAAAATGCAAGAGTGAAGTATAATAGCTAATAGTAAAAATTACTTTAGCTTCAGAAATAGGATGAAAACAAAGAAAGAGTGGAGCTGCCTTACAGAAAGAACTGGTCTAGATATATGTTCTTTTTCAGTTTGGACCAAAAAATTTCAGACAGCATTTGACATGGGTTGGCTGGGTGTTAGAAAAGGAGGAGACGGCAGTACAATGACCAAATTCAAAATGAAAGCAAGAGTCTGTGCAAATAAGGTGCATCCTAGAAAGCTGAAAGAACCTATTTCATGGTTATGGTAAATCCTGTCTTTCTGTGACTCTATCAGGTGGGTTGTACTATAGCAAACACAGCAACACTTTGAGAAAGGATAAAAATGGTCGGAATGAACAGAGGCCTGATAGTCAAATTTCAGAGCTATGCAAGGCTTAGAACAATATTTAAAGGAAAGAATAATTATATACTTGGAGCTAAGTGGAAAATTTGATAAAATGCGACACAATGGTTTATCATGTCAGACTAACTTAATAATGCTATTTAATCAGATAATTGATTTTTGTTTTTCTGAGAAAGAAAAAACAGGATCTAACTTTTTTTTTTAATCAAGCATTTGATATGCTACAGCAGTGGAAATTATTACTTAAACCCTGTTTTAGTGTAAAAAATGTATTAGTGGGTAAGAAACTGATTGAAGAGGTGCAACAACAGGTCATGCTGAAAGATGAAACTATTCATGTGGAAGGTAGTGACAACTAACTTCTGAAGAATTAGTCTTCATAAATGGCTTTATTATTGAATGCCAAAAATAGGATTATGGCAATGAAACTTGCTGATAATAAGAAAATAGGAGGTATCGTTACTCTAGGAATAGATAAGGATATCATACACAAAGAACAAGGTGACTGAGTAGAGTAATAGAAATGGGATGATGTGTAATATGCAAGATCATGTACTTACAAACTGATACAATGGATCATTTTCAATATTGGTGGTTGATTCCGGACTTCAGAAATACTAATTTGATTTAAAGCATGGTATGGATAGAATACACCCTGGCTTTGTTGCTGTTCCAGCCTTATTATGTTTTCCATCTGTGTGGAAAATGCCACTGGAAGTATTCATAGATCTTATTGTCTGGCCTTGGACATAGTTCCAGGTAGATGAATTTAAATGCAAGCAATACAGAGGAAGACTTGGTCATTAATTGTGTTTAATGGGAGTGATGGCACTTAGTGGTTCTGTATTCATTTCACCAAGCTTTTCATGGACTGAAGGATTGAGCTGACTCTGATGAAATCTGTATCTTCATGTTTTCGGTTAGATTGAAATTGTGCACACAGTTCAGCCTTAAAGTTTTTAAAAATACCTTGAGCAAACTGTGTTTTGTTCTTGGTTGATCAAAATAGTAATGTATCAAAGGGACCCATGGATGAGATTTGACTGAAGCTTGGTGTTCTTTAGGTAAATCTCCTCTATTCCTGTTTCATTTGTTTGGAAGAGTTAAGTCTTTTTCTAGTGGGTTTTTTGTTTGGTTTTTTTTTTTTTTTT
>NW_009260022.1:144552-186990 GCF_000687185.1 Egretta garzetta
CTGTTCCATTCCAAGACCTGATTTAGGCTGTCCCATCCATGGAATTAGTTAGTGAGCCAAATGGAATAACTTAGTTATGTTGATAGAGTGACAAAATTAATTATTTTTTCACCATTAATTGATTTAAAGCCAGAAGCAGCACATACCTTTTAAAATCAAGTCAGTCTTACTAATGTAATTTTTTGTATATGGCCCAGCTGTACAACTTTTGTAGAGAATGCATGATACATAGTTTCTATCCCCCAAAAAATATTTCCAGGAAGTTTGTGGAGAAATACACTGAGGCATAACAGTAGGGCTTATTTTATATGCACAATAGTATAGTTGCAAATTGCAGCTATTAGGAAAGCAATTCATGTTCAAATCTATCCTAATAGCCTCTTGTGTTCATGGCTGGAAAGTAGTGCCTGATTTGTAGCAGGTTTTACTCAAACTGTTGGGACTCATTTATCTGCTAATATCAAGTGAAAATTTTGGGAGAATATCACTATGTTTCTGGAATAGAAAAGGATATGTGGTAAGCAGGAAAATCGATGCTTTGGAACCAACAGGAAAGTGTTTAGGCTTGAATTTCAATGAAACAGCACAGTTACGAAAATAAACCTGTGTCCATAGTTTAGAAAGTAAGTTGTTAATAGTGGCTAGAAAATGGACGTACTAGGGAAAATTACAAATATGAAGGGAAAATGCATCTCTTCTGGATCAAAACTTTCTTCTGAAGAAACTAGGTCACAAAAAAACCTTAGGTTTATCACTTCTGCTTTGTCTCTGACATACTTGTTTACTTTGGTTCATTTTCTAATCAGCATAGGCAGGAAAAGCTCATGTGGAGATTTATATAGATTGTAAGATTAGATTAATAACATTGACTCTTGAGTAGGTTGTAAGTGAATACATACTCCAGCGCTCTGCTGCAGACATAACAGACTATAAAATAGATCATGTTCAACTCACCCACTTCATGTTGTAGGCCAAAATGTTGTAACTGAGTCTACGATGAAGGGTGCCCACCCTTTTTATTGACTCCTGAAAAAATGATAGAGATGACTTTTGAAGATGTAACGTGTGTGTGCGTATGTACACATGTACACATCTGAGTAATAATTTTCCTTTAGTAACATACCTTGCTGAAACTCTTGCTGGCATATTGCGTTCCAGCAGGTATGCTATCAGAGGAACTAAACTGTATTGTTGATACACCTGCACTAGTCTTTACCAGTAAAAGAAAACCATATGAATGAAGCTGCTCTTCTATGTGATCAGACACAACTAAGATAGCTCTAAATATATTCCAGGAACATGGGATACATGTGGCACATGAGCTCAATATACAGATGGGGTTAGTGTAGTTTTCTGGGGAATTATGAAAGCCTTTTATTTATTGCCCATATCAATTTAAGGGCTTTAAACTGCAAAAGTAAATATATTAAAATTATTCTTTTTCTCTGAGAAACTAAAAAGAGTAGAAAATGGGCAAACTTGGGATCCATGCATGAATTTGGATTTCAAAGTCATCTCTATCCTTGCATCTTGTACATTAATTCAGAAGGTTGTTAAAATTTTTAAAACCACTTGAATGCTTAGAATTGAATGGCTATATGTAAGATTAGAGATTTGTTTGGTTTATGTTTTCTGCTGCTGTTTCTCATTTGATATGTTAAATAAGGATTATCTGACATAACAGAGGAGTAATTCTGTAAAGATAAAAGGTGATAAACATGATTTTCCCTTGGATGAGATGAGTAAACTCATGTAATGCTTATTAAAAGAAAAATAGAAGTTGATTCCAAATGTAAAAGTCTCTCAGCTGGGTATGATTTACGTTTATGTATTAGCCTGTTGGCTCATTAAGTAACAATGTATGATAATGTGTTTAAACATGTAAGTTTTAGTAACAGTAGGAAATTGGATGCAACCCATAGAATTATACTATTCAAGTTGATTGAAAGTCAGATGGAGATGATCATGATAGCAAGTATGATTATTTGAGCAGTAGCAATAGTTTCCTATGGATTTTTATGTTGTGTGTAAGCTTTGATGTTTGATTGACACCATAGACTCTTAATGAAAACTGTTTTCATTATTTAGATTTTTCTTGTCTATGTGTCCTTAGTAAGTTATGAGCTCTGGTTATAAGCCTGCTTCTGTCCAGTCACCTATCTTAATGAAACTTTTAATAATATCTTTGTCTTTTATCGCTCATTTAAAATCTGTTTAGAATTGGTCAGTATGTTCTAAATAGGTAGTATGAAGGACAGGCTGCAACAGTATAATCAGGTAAACAATGCTGAAGATTATTTACATCAACAGAAGGTAATGACAGTATCAGGTTTCTGATGAGAATCTGTAAGAATCTATGCTTGCATCATTGTTTATAGGATATATGTAGCATGATTTTTAATCTTTTTTTCAAATCAGCATAAAATAAGGTGATCAGAAATAATTGGGAATACCCAAGTGCGAATATCGTAATCTTTTAAAACTCCTAAAGAGTTTAGAAACATGCACAAAAACAGAGGTATGAGAAGATAAAAATGTAGATATTTTGCAGAGCCTTAGGAGGCAATAGTTTAAGCAGGACAATTAATGCACCATGTTTGTGCTGTTATGGCCACAAATAGGTCTAGCATGTTTCTAGCTTGGAAACATGAGTGCCATGAGTAAACTAAGAGCAGCCTCTTCTTATGGAGGTCAAGTGCAACTGCAAAATGAAAAAAAAAAAAAAAGAGGAACAACTTCTTTTTCCTTCCCACATGCTTCTTGGTAACTTCCCTGAGTTGTAGCTCATCCCTGTCAAACCAATGGCTTTGAATTTGGTGGCGTGTGTTAATTTGTGTTTGATGTCCATTTGGACATTGTTTTGAAAATCTGTTTGGAAAATCTCATTTGCATATGCAAGTTCATTTTGACAGTTCAGCTTTGTGGAAGCAAATTTTTGTGTGTGCCGTGTCCTTCTTGTGCTTCTCCGGAAGAATGAAAAGGTAAAGGAGATAGCCTGGCTAGGCTGGGAAGAGAAGAGAGACTGCAATGAAGGGAGTGGAGAACAGAAGTCTGGTGGAGAAGAGGTCTCGTGGGCAAAGTTGAGATACAGAAACTGGCTGGCACAGAGGAAATGGAGGGAAAAATGTTCAATTACAAAGAGGAGGAGAGGGCTAGACACAGGAGATTGGAAATTTTGGAGAAGCTGAGGATTTGGCGGCAAATTGTGTATGTAAGTAACGGGAGAGTGATTAGGAGGCAGCTGGTACAGTTAGAAGAAATGGAATGCATCAGGAAGGCAGCAGGTATGCTGGTGATGAGTGGGTCACTGAAGTGTGGTGGCTGCTTGCAGGATGGCATCAGAAAGGGAAGAATCTGCTACACAGGGACTGAAAGGAGAGATGTGTCTAAAATATGTTCTATATTCATGCCTCTGTACTCTGCACTGGTGAGGCTGCACCTCGAATACTGTGTTCAGTTTTGGGCCCTTCACTACAAGAAAGACTCTGCATTGCTGGAACATGTCCAGAGGAGAGCAACAAAGCTGGTGAGGGGTCTGGAGCCCAAGTCTTATGAGGAGCGGCTGAGGGAACTGGGGTTGTTTAGACTGGAGAAGAGGAGGCTGAGGGGAGACCTTATTGCTCTCCACAACTGCCTGAAAGGAGAGTGTAGCGAGGTGGGTGTTGGTCTCTTCTGCCAGGCAATGGATGATAGAACAAGAGGAAATGGCCTCAAGTTGCACCAGGGGAGGCTTAGTTTGGACACTAGGAAAAATTTTTTCACCAAAAGGGTTGTTAAGCATTGGGACGGGCTGCCCAGGGAAGTGGTTGGGTTCCCATCCCTGGAGGTATTTAAAAGATGTGTACATGTGGTGCTTAGGGACATGGTTTAGTGGCGGAATGGCAGCGTTAGGTTAATGGTTGGACTTGATGATCTTAAAGGTCTTTTCCAACCTAAATGATTCTATGATTCTACACAGGCCTATTTTACAGGTAGGAGCAGAGCTAGGCAGGTGGGCCAGGAGCAGAACAGACACCTGTGTTTGCAGCGAGGCTTGGTAAAACTGGAAATTGCTCAGCTTTAGAGGTCGTAAGTCTCTACGCCTCCCTGCTGTCTGGAAATAAGTGTGAAGGTGCTGTCAAGGTGTGAGGCTCTGCTTGACTTCTGTGCTGCCTGGTCCATACAAACCAGAGGAGTGCTGTCGAGTGCAGCGATTGAGGCTTTTGCTGTGGCTGCAGCTGTTCAAACCCTGCCAAGCTGGCAGGCTGTATGGCTCCATGCAGCAGCATCTGTGTATGCTTGAACAGCTTAATAACTTTAATTTAAAACACTTTTGCATATGTCAACAGACTTGTCTTTTTTGTTGTTTGTTTATTATCCTTTTAATGTTTTTAGTGTAATTTTTATCAGTAAACAATTAAAAAGTCGTGCAAGAAAGTTCATCCAGCAGGCTAGTAACAAAGGACTTGATCCTCTCATGCCAGTTTCATGTGTCCTTTTACTTCACAGAAGTCTCTCCGGATTTACACTGACCTGAGAACAGGCAAATGAGACTCAAAATAGTGAGATATAACGTTGTTGCTAGATTCTGAAGTGCTATTTCATGTCATTCACATGGCTGTTTTGCCTCAGTAAGGCCCGTATTTTAGGGCTTGAAAGACTGTTCACAAATGTTTGCACATTGCTCGTGTGTGCATGTATGTGCCAGTCAGGTTTTTCATTTTAATTCACTGAACTTTTAAATGGAAAATGTCCTGAATTTTGCATGTTTTACTGGCTTTATAAGTAGCTTAGTGCAGTTAAGTAACTAACAACTTAAACTAACAAAGGTTCTGTAAAGTGTGAATACGTCAGTATATTTACTTTAAATGAAAAATGTCTCCTCTTTCTTGTGTTTAGTCCAAAGCGAAGGCTAAATAAAGTTCTCTCCTGTGTTCTTATGTATAGCTTATCTTTTTCTCTTACTACAAATTCTTCTCGTCTATCCTTTTCGTATTACTTACTGTTCTATCATAGAAATATCATTGTATGCCAGAGAATTACTAAAGTTTTGGTAAAATACAATAATGATTACTTAATATGCTTCTCTCTTCATCTCTGTGATCAGAATTTATCTTCAAAAATGGTATAATACAGCATTATATGGGAAGAAGCAGGCAAAGGAAGTTTCAAGTTTCTTGTATTTCCTACAAAGAAAGAATAAAATGAAATCCAAAGACATTTTTGACAGTGCTTTTTCAATATCCATGGAAGTGATTTATTTTTCATTCCTTATGCACGATGGAGTTACAAAATTGGTTGTTTGCACAGGTGGTTGAAGTTTGAAGAAGATGTAGAGGATGGTGGAGAGAGGTGGAGCAAACCATATGTTGCCACACTGTCACTTCATAGCTTGTTTGAGCTGAGAAGCTGTATCCTGAATGGCACAGTTCTTTTGGATATGAGAGCTAACTCCATAGAAGAAATTGCAGGTATGTATTGATGTTCCATTTATTAGTTACGAAAATTAATCATAAAAAGTAAGTGCTTACACTGTTGCTTATAAGAAAGCTATTGAATAGTAATCAGTTCAGTTGAGAAATTCCTAGGAAGTGTTTTACTCAATACATTAAAAAAAAATCTAATGACTGATACAACTGGTTAATATTTTATTTATATTTTTTGTATAGACTTTGCTATTTTCAGAATCAGTTTGTATGTAAAGGAGAAAAATAAAATGGAACAGAGAGGACAGTTTAGATATATTTCATTAGAACTGGCACGTTCTCTGTTCCTGCTGTGCCAGCTCACATTGTGAATGATGTGTGTGCTCACTTCCACAAACTGAATCTACTGCTATGCTAATTGCAGACAATCTAGCTTAAAAAAATTAAATCATAGGGAAGTATTCATCATAATTGCTAACATGAAAATATACGTTTTAAAAACATGTCTCTGAGTTGAGAATGAAACCAAGAACAATAATATTAAGTGTAAGTATTTTGAAAATTTTAAGATGCATTAACTTCTTTAACCGAAGTTGAGTGCATTTTTTCCAGTGAAGGTGTATTTGCCAGTTGCAAATCGAGAGCTTTTGAGAACAGCAGAAAGCAAGAGAACATAATAGACGACTCTTGTCCCCCAAAAGTATAAGTGAGATTGAGACTGAATGCCATTTTCTGTGTTCTGGTGTTTCCCATAAAGGCTGCAACCAGTTACTGCAGGGGACTTTTTTTTTTGGTAGTGCATTTGTTACTGTAATAGAGCAGGTTGTTGGAGGCTGTATGTACAGACCTGTAATGCACAGCCTCAAGGAGTCCTAAAACTACAAAGGTTGCATGGCCAGTATAGTCTGTTTATAGTGTGTTTATTTCCCTTCCCTAATACAGCAGCTAATTTGAATTAGATAATTTATAAATAAATTTGTTAATAGACAGGAACTAAAGATAAACTAAGTTTCTCTAGTCTATCAAAATAGGGGTGTAATACAGGTATTTAAGTATATCTACATTAGACTTTAAACTCATCATTAAAATGATTACACCCTGTCAAAGGGGTGGTGTAGAGTTTCTAGTGCTCTGTTCTTGCTCTTGTTTAAAGATCTCTGTCCCTTCCAGCAGAGAAGATACAGAGAAAAGAGCTGTACTATTTTATAGTCTGGCGTTGCTAATTTTCTGTTTTGTCTACCCTTAGTAAGGGCTAGTCTCATGCTCATGGTGGTTATTGGACTGGTATCCTTCCATATCTCACATCTACTTAAAAGTTTTACCTTGCTTCTACATGTGGTGGGTTGACCTTGGCTGGATGCCAGGTGCCCACCAAGCCGTTCTATCACTCCCCTCCTCAGCAGGACTCGTGGGTCAAGATAAAGGCATTTTAATAAAGAAAAAGCAAAGACCATGCACAGAAGCAAAGGAAAACAAAATATTTATTCTCTACTTCCCATCAGCAGGTGATGTCCAGCCACTTCCAGGGAAGTAGGGCTTCAGGACGCATAGCAGTTGCTCCTGAAGACAAACATCGTTATGATGAACGCACCTGCTCCTCCTCCTTTCTCTTAGCTTTTATTGCTGAGCAGATGTCATATGGTATGGAATATCCCTTTGGTCTCTTTGGATCAGCTATCCTGGCTACGTCCCCTCCCAAGATCTTGCCCAGCCCCAGCCTTACAGATGAAGGGGGAACGTTGGAGAGACAGCCTTGATGCTGTGCGCTAACACTGCTCAGCAGTAGCCGTAACAGTGGTGCGTCATCAACACCTTTCTAGCCACCAATACAAAGCACAACACTATGAGGGCTGCTGTGGGGAAAATTAACTCCATCTCAGCCAGACCCAATACATTGCCTTACTGTATTTCACAACATTTCTGAAAATGGTGCTGTATATGTAAATCGTACATTTGATGTTTTATACAAATTATACAATATATTGCTATTTTATACAATTATCATATTAGATTTATGGTTTTCTCCATACTGCAATCTTTGCTTGAAGATCAAACGTGATGCAACAGATGTAAATTGGGAAAAGAGCACACGCACAGAGTAATGGTGCTTGAGTGGTTGTTGAGGCCTTTTTGTTGCCTTGCCATAGATGCAAAGTAGCGCGTTAACAGAAATTGCAAAATACACAGATAAAAATAGAAAACTTTTGTTTAGGCAAAGGTACAAAAGACAGAGCAAGAAAATTTTCTGACACTCCAGATTGATTTTAGTTATTTACGTTATCAGGTAAGGGAGATAATTGTTCAGTGGGCTATATTTAACAGTGGAATTAAAATTGGCACAGCTAGTGGTAGCTGCATTTCACATTTACCTTTCTCAAATTGTTTATGTCAAACTGACGCAAGTTATTATTAATCCAAATTTGCAGAAACTTGCGTGGGTTTCTACTCTGTGCCGAGATCTGATTCTCCCATGAATCATGGTCTGAATCAGAGCTTCAAAATTTGTCTTGATAATGATAAAAGATAAACATGAAGAATAAAAAGCAGCTGATTTGAAAGAACAAAGGTGTTTATCAGTACGCTGCTCTATTATTTATTTAATTTAAAAAAAATAATCAAGAAGTACTTAGATCAGCTGCTTGATGTTCCTTTATTGCTTTTTTACTTAAATAGTACACTAGGATTTTTAAGCTTGAGCTTTACATTTTTAATCCAAGAATCTCTCAACTTCTTCTGTAGTCGGCTAAGAGATCCCTTCCAGAATTGTTTTTATTTAAGTAGGTAACAAAACAAGGATTAATGCAATAAAAATAACTTCAGCAAACTTTTTTTCTGTTTCTGGAAGATAGTGTGTAGCGAGACCACAATGAGTTCATGTCTTTAGTTAGGTGTAGTCATTTTGTTTGTTAGTTTAGTTAAGGTGTCCAAAAATTCCAGCATTCAATAATACTCACTTTGTTTTGAAACTTAGCACTGTTGTAAATTGTCCTTTAGTAGAGAATTTGATGAGTTACTGTAATGCTATTTTGCATCAGTCCTTCTTCTGGGATGCCTTGATTTGTTGACTAGGAAAACTTGTTTCTTTTGAGATGAGGCTTTAGGACGGCTTTCACGAATTACCAGGCACTGTTTTCCCTGTAAAAGTATCTGTTGTTGTGGCAGATGTGGGTGTATTTAATTTATTGTTTTACTTGTTTGAACTGGTAGGCATCTCTTTTTGATAAGTTGATCTGACACATGATAAGGTTTGCATGGGTCTTGCTTTGTCTTTGAGAGAGGATTTTTTTTTTTCCCCTCTGCAGATTCAATAAGCAAGGAGGCATTTTTTTTAACAACTTTGCAGCAGGTTCTTCTGGCAAGAAAAATTCCATTTCCTTTCCTCTATTATTGTTATTATTTGTGTTGTAGTAATGTTGTTTTCCTCTTCCTCGATCAAGTTCCTTTGTAATTTGGAACAGTAATAATACATATTTAGTTCCTGCTCTCCAGGGCTTATAAAACGTTACAAAGTGTGTGGCACACATGAGGCAGTTCTGGGAAGAGGAAGGACTTTAATAGTAGTGGTGACAAGCATGCCACCAAGATGTGTGTGCTAGGTATGTTAGAAATTTGGTAATTCCAAATAATATGACAGGCTGCTCTTTTTCCGTATAAATGACTGCTGGACCTGAAGATTAGACAGAACTTACATCTCTCAGAAAATTCTTTCTTGTGTGTTCTACTTGGTTGCTATTCACTGTCAGCAGTTACAATTCTACTTATCATGCGCTATATAAAGCAAACATTGCTTTCACCTTGAAGTTGGTATGTATTCCATTGTATCTGGCAGTCTTGACACTTCTGAATTTAAAGAAATGATTGCTTTCACCTGTTGACTTCAATTTTTTTTCAACATTCAAGTCTTTTTATTTTGCATGCTAGCCATTCCCATGCTAGGCTAGTCCAGTGATCCCGATGATCGCTTTTGGTTATTCTTTTCAATGGTACTGTGTATACCACGTGTAGGAGAAATTGCAAAAACAGATTGTACCCTGTGGTCTTAAGTGCTACTCCTAAATTAACTTGTACTTCTGATTCATAGTTTATTACTATGGATTTTGTTTTTTATGCAATCTGTTGAGAATTTTACTGCAATACTGTAGTGCATCATATCTTTTGAGAACAAATAAACTAATTGCGCATGTGTCCTTTCTTTTTACTTGCCTTACCACTTTATTAGGGAGAAATGTGTGTTGTGTATTTGTTGGTAATGTCTTGCTCTTTGGGCCATATTCCAATATCAAATCATATTTCTGTAAATGCAGTGAAAGAGGTATACTCAGTCTTCATTGCTAAATTGAGACAAAGAATTGTTACTTGTTTTAGTCAAGGATTTTAATCTATAAACACTTACTCACTAAGGCATTAAACTCTCAGCACTTAGCCCTTGAAAATGCCTTTATAGTAAAGTCTGTGTTTTAAGACCTTAATGGGCTTGTGGTAAAATCTATGGATGAAAAACATCTTTTATACTGTTTGCATGGCTTTCAGAACATTTTGTATTTCATCCCTGGAAACTCTGGTAGTTCTGCATAAAAATATTTTGGCACCAGTAATGTGGTGAGAATTTTTAAATCATCCTGCCTTCCAGCATGTCCATTCTTTATTAGATTCTTTTTCATTCCAACTCTGTCTTATTAAAAAATGACTTGATCTACAAGACTAAATTTCTTTGGACAGGCATCCAATATTCTTTGTTGATAAAGAGCTTGCTTATACCTATGATGCTGAATTCACAGACAATATCTTATTATAATAGAGACTTCCAAGATGAATTTCCAACATTGTCATCATGCAGTGAAACAACGTGCTCATTCCTGAAGTTTCTCAAATTGTTCTTAGATTTTGTAAGATGGATTTTATTTTTCCCTTGAAAAGAGCTCAGTTCCTCTGCTGAACATTATTCTGTTTAAAAATGCATTTTTATTAAACATTTTTTGGTTTTTTATTACTGTTTTTAATATATGACTTTTTTTTTTATATGTCTTTGCAGTGGCTCCTATATCAATAAGCTACCACTCCATGCACAAGGAATTCCTTTGAACATTTGATGTAGTAATATTTTATCGGTCAATTCTGTATAGAACATATGCTAAAAGGAAGTCTGAAAAAAATCTATGTAATCAAAACAATTTATTTTGGAACTTATCTCTTGAGGAGGTATTTGCCAGAATCTGGCTGCACCATTAGAGAGCAGCTTCACTGTGTTGTTCAAGTTGGCAGATGAAAATGTTCTCTTTTGATATTTTCATTTAGTTCCTTTGAAACCATGTAGATTCTCAGATTACCATCTGGTTTTTTGATTGTAAGCACTGAATGTGAACCCAAAAGGTTTTTCTACTTAACATATCATGCCATTTTCTGTTGTTTGGTTCAAAAACTGTTCAGTCCAGCCTTTAATGGCAATACTTTCTTTACAACATGAATCACAGATCTCGTATTTTCTTGTGGTTGTGCAGAGTGTACTGTGAACAAATGTCAAACCTTGTCAAATACAGACTGTGGCCTCAGCATTGCACAGTGGTGCTTTGATGACTTGCACATGTTTGAAATATTAGATAGTCCCATTTATTTTAAATAGCTTACATGTAATATGGTTTATTTTTTTAAACTAAATGTTAAAATATTCCCATGCTTTCCCATCCAGAGATCTTTCTGTTTTTTCCCAAGCAGTCTTTCGTATGTTCCTCACGATCGAATTTTCAATCTGTGTAACAGCTTAATCTTGTGATTGAGGTCACTGGACTCTGTGCTCAACAACTCAGGGCATTACATCCCAAGTGTGCAATTTTATTGATTTCGGTAATATCATGTTAAGCTTTCAATCTGGACAAGTCTTCTTTTGCCTTTGTTTGCTTTAAGCTATATTACTCCATAATAATAATAATAATATATTTAAACTGGCTCCAGTTTAGATTTTATTTCACTGGAGCCTTTTGTTTCAGCTGCAACACTCACACTGTGTTATGTTTCTGAAAGTGCTTTTATGGTAGATTAAACTTTTATTACAAACACTGTAACAAAACATGGGATTGCCTGTGAGCAGTCTGCTTCTCTGTTTGACCCTATACCTGTCTTTCCTTCAGCTTTCACCTTCTCACCCAGGTTTTTGCATTTGTTTGCTTTATTTACAGTTTATCATGCGGTGATTATGTCTACAGAGAAACCTCTTTCAGGTTTTATTCCTTTGTGGGTAAATTGTAAATCTCGTACCAACTTCTAAGTAGCATGGTGAGGCTTTTTTTGTTTTGTATTTTCCCATGTTAACCACAAATGTGGGAATTTTTTAGATTGTGCAAGTCAATCTCAAGTTTCATTTTTTGTGTAGAGAAAGAACCAGTGTCGCTCATGCCTCTTGTTCTGTTTAGAGATGCAAAACAGTGTTTTTTGAGGTCTCCATTCTTTTGGTAGCATCCACTGTGGCATGTTAGCATAGCTGACTTACAAGTGTGCTTGCTCTCTGAACTGCAGGCTGGGAATTTTAGCCTCATCACTACTGTTTACAGTTTTGTGAAGCACTTGCTCTTATTCTTCAGTAAAATTGCATGCTATTACTTTAAAAAGCAGACATTTTTCACTCTGTCTTTCCTTTTCATGTAATTCAGCTGAGAAGTTGAACAAAGTATTTTCAGGTAGAGCTGGAAATAGAATCCGTCTCAGTGCAGTGGAACACTCTGCCTGCTTGGATGAGCGGGCTAAATCCGCTGGCTTAGATAGCTTGTTTATAATCACCATTGTAAACATTGTAAATGGGTCTTGGTTCACAAATGCAGCCCAAGAATCTTAATTGCTACTTTTCTATTGCTTCTAGTGCCTAACTCACTAAAGAAGTATATATTCGGGTTCCTATTAGAGACAGGTTAAGGTAAAGGACAGCATTTCAACTGAATGTCTTCCATAAAGCACTGCTTTCGGGTTGCTTGTGTTTTCTTCTCCCCTGTCTTTAAGGAAAAGAAAACAACCACAAAACAAACAAACCTTGGCTTTGAAATTAGGTTTTGTAGTCAGCTGTCACTGCAATCATGACGCACACAAAAGCCCATGTGTTCTATTTTTTGTCATTAATCTCTCATTTTGTCCTGCAATTGTACAGTTATAAAATTTGGAAGATTGAGAGGTGTAAATCCCATCAACTTTTCTGGTATATACAGAGTTCAGTTTCTTCTGCTGTAAACTGACAGTGCCAACCTGTATCAGAAGAATATGAGCCCAGCAATTCAAAACTTGTATTTCATCTAGTATACGGGGCGGGGAAGAGCTCTGGGTCTTGTTTCTTTACTCACTACTGTAAAAGTCAGGCCCAGTTTAGCCTGTTTACCTGTGAGTGATTTCTTTTTGGACTTCACAGGTATTTTGGTGCAAATGCAGTATACCTTCTGTAAATTTATTCTGTGTTGCACCTGGGAGTTTTGTGTAGTATTGTACGTGAGGCGATGGCCACGGTGTGAACCTGGCGCAATGGGGAAAGAGCTGTGGCCACGCTTGAATGTCTCCTTTTTGCTCATTTACTTGGACCTGGGATGGCTCCATGTGGGTCTGGCCACATATGTCTGTACAAAGCTGCAGTGCGAGTGAGTCTGCAGAGTGAGTGAAAGCAGCCAACCTCCTTTTGCATCCTTGCCAACCCTAGAGGTGGGACAGATGCAGCTTCTCGTGCTGGGCAACACATGAGCTGCGCTACATTTGAACTGAAGTGTTTACACCCCTGATGCTCTAATTCACAGCCTGGGTAAATTGTTCACAGGTGATGAGGAGCTGAGTTACTACAATAGGTTGTTTAAGTATTCACATTGCTCACATTTGCTCACAAAATCAATTTTGTGTAAATGATGTATTGTAAGTGAGCCTGAATGGAGAAGACATTCTTGAAATTATATGAAACCCCAAGTTTCTTTGAATCTTTTTAAATGACCAGGGCAGGAAGAATGTCTGTCTCTAAAAACTTGAAAAAATTATTTCATGGTTCCAGTATGAATCAAGATTCCTTACGGAAGAAACATCCTACTTTAGTGTTCCTGACGTCAGCAGAAATGGTATGGTGTGAGCAATTAATAGGATGGGTAACACTGTGCTGGTGGATATTCCACACGTTGCATCTTGCTGAAAGCTCCATATGGTTGTGAAACAACCTTGAAAAATCTAATAGTAAGCTGTGTCTCTGGCTCGAAGGGGGCTCTGCAGAATTTAAAAGGTCATTCAAGAGGAAAGTTCTTTAAAACAAACAAATGAAAAATCCCAAACATTTGTTCCTGAGCATGGAAACCCTGTTACACAGGAATGTAGCTGAGATACGGTGGTGTGAAGTTTCAGGTCTGTATTTTTTACTCCATTTTGTCATATGGAGTTTGGAGAAATGGCCATGCACTCTAGATACAGAAGTGAAAGACGGGGCTTTGAAAAGTAGGTGCAGCTTCAGCTGGTGGGAGCATGTGGGATCATCTTCTCACAGGATTAAGGAAGTAGAGTCTGTTCTGAAAATGAGATGTCTAAAATGCTCCTGTTTGCCATTTACTCTTGGACTTCAACCATGTTGCTCTTGTTTTCAAGCTTATCTTTGCAATCAAGAGTGTTATCACTGACATTGCAGAGGCTTGAGCTTTTCAAAGATATGTTGAAAAACTTGGGAAGAAGCTGAAGTGGAATCCCATAATGATAGGTGCTGATGGAGACAGTCTTTCTTACTACTATTCAAATCTGTTCAAGTCTTGAAAAAGTGATCAAAATACAGCAATCTGTCAGTAATTTGACTGCGTCTAAACTCCTACAGCTACTTCAAGTGGGTCTGTATTAAAGGAGTAACAACTGGAGGGGAGTATCAAGCAAGAAAACACATCTTCACTCTCTCCAAATCTGAATGCATCTTCCCTTTTTACATGTGGCAGAGGTGCTTTTTTTGTAAAAAAAAAAAAAAAAAAAAAAAAAGAAAACTCAAGGTAAGCCACTTTCTTGTCAGTTTGACAGGAAATAAAAATTGTTAGTCACCACACTGGCACTAACTCTATGGCTTGTGTGGCTGTTAACGAGTCTAGCAGAGCATCTAGGCAAGGAAGAGGATAGGGATGTGATTTTCTTTTTCCTGGCATTTTCTGTCCTCAGCTGGATCATCTTAAATATTTTCATCATCCTCAGCAGTTAATATATTTTAATATTTAATATGGAAAAGACTGTAATTCCGGGAATGACACCATACAAGTCAAGTTCCGCTGATCTGTAAGCCAGGTGGTGACCACAACCCTAAATTTGTCTGTTCTAGAGGAGTCCTTTTTTCAGCTCTTCCTTTTGATTTCTGTTTTAGAGCAACTCAGATAAGGTAATCTGTTTTTGCATCTTCTACAATTTGTCTTTTGGTCAGCAGAATTAAAAAGGATGGGGGGAGGATCATTTCAATCGTGTTTTAGCACAGATACCCTAAGTTATATATTTACTATTTATTTTTTTCCTCTGAAGATCCCCTGTCATGTTACAGAAAGCACTGGCCTGTTTTGGGAGCTGTGACTTGCAAATTCATGTACTAAGGCTATCTAAAGGGAAGACAGTGTAATCATCAGGGCAGAGACAGTTCCTCAAAAGGCAGTAGAGTTGAGCAGGAAAGTGAGTATTTTTCTTGGAGCTGGACTTTCTTTTCTTTTTCTCATGTGTTGCAAATTCTTGGCTCCTTCTGAAAAAATTCTACTGAAGACTTTCTCTTGAACACTTTTGCCTTTCTGAAACTCATCTTGCTGCTATGCCTCTCTATCTCTTCCATGAGAGTCTAGAGTAATAGAAAATCTGTGTTTGTTTAGACTGGGAGTGCAGAGATAACTGACCTGGTGGTGTTTGAGTTAGCCCTGGAGATAAAAGTTCCCTTCAGAGTCAGGCAAGCACCCCAAAGACAGATTTTATCAGTTTAGGCACACCAATAGGCAGTATTACTCTGCAGTGTGAGCTGTTTGGTCAACACCGTTGTTAAAACTGCACAGAATATAATTGCTGGAGGGGATCAAAGGCAACGTTTAAGACCTCTGCATCACTCTTCATTGCGAGATGCGAATACATCTCTCACATTTGCATCTGTTGGCAGCTGCATTTATCTGTGGACCTAGCCTTGTCTTTTTGTGTGTGTGTTGTCATACAGATGTAGATTTGTTGGTAGCTTCTTCGTAGAAAGTGAAACATGCAGGTCGTCTGTTGTTTGGCTCTTAAAGCAGTTATGTATATGATGCATTGGCTTGTTATGTGGATATAGAGAACTTCAGAAAAACTGTTGTGTTTTTTAAATGTATATATGATGCATAGTTGATTGTTAGCAATTAAACTCTGCTTTTAACCAGCATAATTATTTAATGCCTTTTATTATGTCTCTTCTTTTCTCTTGCTCTTAGCACTTATCAAGGAACTGACAAACTGTATCTTTACAGATGATGCGTCTGCTTTTTATTTTTTCTTCTCTGCTTGCTTTTCCACTGAATTCACTGGTAGATATGAATCTGACTCCAGCACAGAATCATGAGCTGCCTGAATTTTCCGTATAGCGAGTTTTTGACTTGGCTTATTATATCACTATTTTTGTGCAGTACAGTTTCTTCCAATGGATATACAAGGACAGTGTGTACTTAAACGCTGTTTTACTTGCTTTGATACAGAATTTATTTTTTTTCCTTTCTTTTTCTGTTAAGTATTATTACTGTTGCTAGCAGGATTTCCCAAAATAATTATTAAAAAAATCCCAGAAAATTCTCAAAAATTCTGCCCCATTTGAAATACATAATGCACATATTTACAAATAGTTTTGATTATGAATATGTAAGAATATTTTCTGCCAGTGGACGGTAAAAATGGTTGTAATTTCTTAGCGGGGGGGGGATCAATTTCACTCACACCTCCACGTAATGATTCTCTTGCAGGAACATGTACATCTGGCAGTAGAATGAGATCTATTAAGTATTTGCAAATAATGCAGCAAATTTTCCTGGGTTGTCGTATCTGAAATTTCTTTATATTGTACTGAAAGTATTGTAATTATAAGAAATAAAGAGCTAGGCTGTAATCTCCTGTGGTAAGTATAAAGGGAGTAAAAAAGTTGCTTCCTCACGGCATGCCAGTCCTTTGCAGCAAATAGGGTAGGGGTTATTTGGAAAACAAAAGACATTTTATACAGCTAATCCTGGGTTTAAATGCCTTATGTATGGGAGTGCTTAGGGACTGACTTCAAAGTTACATAGGTGACCTGAATTTGGCAACTGCGTATCTTTTGAAGGATTGACTTTTTTACATTAATAGCATCCTTTTTGATTTTTTTTTCTTCTGAGAGTGAAACACTTCTAGATAAAATTAACCATTTAATTCTATTGCATTACCTTTCATTTGTAATCCTGTAGGGTACTAGTTCTTACCATTGCAATTTAAAAAAGAAAATATTCTTCTTTCCCGTCTTTTATTATGTTTATGTATATATTTTCAGATATGATTCTGGATCAGCAGGTGGGTTCTGGGCAGCTCAGTGAGGATGTTCGTCACAGAGTGCATGAGGCATTACTGAAACAGCATCACCATCAGAACCAGAAGAAGCTGAGCAACAGGATCCCGATTGTGAGATCTTTTGCTGATATTGGAAAGAAGCAGTCTGAGCCCCATTCCATGGATAAAAATGGTAATGTGTTGTTTTATTTTGCATTTTGATCTTTCAGTAACATCTGCCTGTGTAGTATTGCACGTGGTTTGTACCCACAGCTTGAACTGAGTCTGAGTCTGCTCTGAAAAGCTACTGTGTAAGAGTGGTACCTTTACATGTGAGTGGTTCCTCTTACGCGTTCAGTAACACACCTGTTTAAATTTGAAATCCAGGTATCCTGCACAATTTGGGGCTGTGCAGAGATACTCAAGGGAACTAGCTCAGGTGTTGGAAGCAGGCTAGTTGTGTTAGCGTGCCGTTCTGTCCTGGATAATTGGTGTGGCACATTATCCCTGGTGCAGCACAGCTCCAGTACGCTTGTGCTGGATCTGTGGCACTCTGTGCAGTCCTTCAGGCTGAGCTTGAGCATCTTTGCACAGTGTTGCTCTGAACTGTGGACATGCTCCATTCATGCCAGAAATGTGATATGATGATTTTTGACTTCTGTTGACTATCCAGGGCCTGTTTAGTTAAAACGTAATGGATCGTTGAAATAGTTTCTAAGTCTATGACAGTGTATGCATTAGCTCATGTTCAACTGGTGCTTCAGATTTCATAGTTGAGTTTGAGGGGTTGGAAAATGAGAAGAACATTTTCAAGATGACACTGTTGGAGAGATGCCACAAGGACTGTACCTTTTTCTTTCAGAAGATCACTTTTTGGAAAATCATGTTCATGAAAATGAGAAAGCACATTTGCAGAGTGGTTCTACAGTAAAATATTGGCTCAACTGTTTTCTTTCTTGCTTTTACAGAAGCTTTTATAAGCTGTACTGTTGCTATAGGTTAATCATAATGAAAGATCATTTCTTATTGCCCCTTCATTATTTACATAAACACAGGCCTGTGTTATGAAACTTGCAGCCAAATTTTGAAAATATTTACAGTTAATTCACTAGAATTATATATTGCAGAATTACTGAGCCTCTGTATCCAGTATCCTCACAATACCCACATCATTTTTGTCTGAACACCATTTGACTATAGCAACTCTTATTACAGAAATCACCTTAGCTTTAATGAAATCTCAGTCCCTTCTGCCGTCTCTCTGGTTCGGGGCCCTACTGAGCTCCCCTGTCGTCCTGGGAAGTGAGGAAACAGCCGTAGCACAGGGAAGGTACAGGGTGCAAGAAGCAGCCATGTGCTGTGAGGCATAGAGGTGATCTGGAAAGATGCGGCTGTTGGTATAGAGATTAACTTTGGTTTCAAGGAAGGACCTTTTGTTTCAATCAGTGCCATATGAAGTTTTAATAGGTACTTCTAAATCTAGCCGCTTCCCTGGGGAAGACTCTCAGACCTAAAAGGCAACATATAATTTAATCTGAATAGATTACATTAATTATGCCAAAATATCGCTTTAAGAGTAAGGAAAAAATTTATTTGTTAAGATGTGTGTGATTATGCATATAGATGCACAAGATTAAAAGTTAAGTAGGATGATTGTCCATCTTAAAGGCAACTTTCCTGTTGATTTGTACAACTCTTGCTGATGACTTTAAAAAAATATTCAGGAGACACTTAGGAAAGTTAATGCTATAATGTTCCTATTCCTTAGTTTCCACAGGATGCAAGATGGCAGCTTACATTCCATAAGCTTTTTGCACTACATCTTGCAGAACAAACAGGCAGTAGATCTCCTTAAAATACCCCTCAGGGCAAGCTGTGGAAGTATGATAAGCTCAATTTCAGTAACTTTCTGTGTCTGTTAGTGGAACTGATGTAGTAATTCACTCCAGAAACATCTCACTTTGATAGAATCGTAGAATCATAGAATGCTTTGGGTTGGAAGGGACCTTTAGAGGTCATCTAGTCCAACCCCCCTGCAGTGAGCAGGGACGCCTTTACCCAGATCAGGTTGCTCAGAGCCCCATCCAACCTGACCTTGAATGTTTCCAGGGATGGGGCCTCCACTACCTCTCTGGGCAACCTGTTCCAGTGTTTCACCACCCTCATTATGAAGAAGTTCTTCCTTATATCCAATCTAAAGCGACGCTCCTTTAGTTTAAAACCATTCCCCCTTGCCCTGTCACAGCAGGCCTTGATAAAAGAGGTTGTCCCCATCTTTCCTATAGGCCCCCTTTAAGTACTGAAAGGCTGCAATCAGGTCTCCATGCAGCCTTCTCTTCTCCAGGCTGAACAACCCCAACTCTTTCAGCCTGTCCTCATAGGAGAGATGCTTCAGCCCTCGGAATATTTGTGTGGCCCTCCTGGACCCGCTCCAACAATTCCGTGTCCTTCTTGTGCTGAGGGCTCCAGAGCTGGACACAGTACTTTTGCCTAAGTTTCTTCTGGGAAACTTCATATCTCTATCTAATTTCCCCAAAAATAGATTCTGGTCAGGACAGCATCTAAGTCCATATTAAACAGACTAATTTTATATACTAAGTGGTTAAGTGATGCTGTAAGTATGGAGACACATTCTTACAGGTTTTCATTTGCCTGTGCTTATTTTGCAAGATGAAAAACTACTGAATTCCAGTTCACGTGCTTATGTAGACATGCTTCAGCGCACTCTTAACCCCTGGTTAAAAATATCATTTAGTCACTTCCACGATGTTGATTTAAATTAAGTTAAATGCACCCTAAACAATACAAATTAAATAATTTTAGGAACATTTGTATGAAGGCAAATCATATATTTTTATCTAAATTACAGTGAAGAGTTCCAAACCCAGTTGTCTTGGACACAGATGTCTTCTGATCAGTTGGAAGCATTGCTCTTCTACTTGCATCCTTTAAGTGCTAATGTACATTTGGCAGTCTCCTGCGCTGACCTCTTCAAAAGAGATGATGGCCCTGTGATAAAGCAAAGAGGAATTGGTTTATTTTAAGCTTCTCTCCTACCATCTATTACCCTGTTGCATGAAAAAGTCTGAATCTTATTTTATTGCCTGAATTGTACTAGAATTAATATTAGCTTTAGAAGAGGAAAATTCAGACAAAGTTTTTGGTTTTAAAAGGAATTGCAATTTTTTCACTTTTCAAGACAAGAGCAGATAAGGAGCTTATGGGCTTGAGTGGCAACTATTGCCCCAGTACTCCAGGGTTAAAGGACTGGGGAGAGAGCTGCCTCATTTCAGGCACTGTGACTGCTACCAGAAGTGGCATACTCTTAGTTATTACTTTACCGTGGATAAATTGCCATAGTATGTGGTGTGTAAATTATGCAGGAATCTGCACTGAAATGCTCAGCTTTCAGGAACTCTGCTGTCCTTAGAAGCTTGACGAGGGGTATCAGTGAGGTTTCTGATAATTTTCTTCTGCTGTTGCCTCATGACCCAAATGCTAGAGTTCAGCTACAGTGTTATGCTTACTGCAGCTATATATTTCTTTCTAGATTGCCATGGAGCATCTCTACAGGCTTCTCATAAACCAAGTTGTTAAAATACAACTTTGTATCAGGTGAAAGCCAAGGAAAGCTAAATACGTATAAAAGAAAGAAATATTAAGGGATATAAACACCTTATATTATTGTCAAGAGTGTGTTGTGAGACATATCTTTGTTTCCTGAGGACAAACTGGTAAAATGCAATCAAGGCATTATTTTAGTCTGCATATTCCCATTTGTGCACAAACATTGTAGAGAATGTATGAATGTGAAATGTTCCATATATTGCCAACAGTAGCAGTATTGTTGTCTCTTTTTAATACAAAAATGCTTTTAAATAGTAAAATATTTTATTATTGCTTTTACTTTCTGGATGAGAAGCTTAATTCCTCGAAGACTGCAGGCAGAAAACCAGATCATCTCAGGTACTACTGATGAGCTTATGGCTCAGCTCACCCCTATCAGAGATCAGAGTTTTCAGAAACAGCAAGTGCCAGGAGCTTTAGAAGGGCCACTTATTTGCCCCTGTTGAAATGAGGGAGGGCAACTTGGACACTTTTTCTGCACAAAAGGAAATTCTCATATTGGTTAAATTTGGGGTTGGTGTAGGCAGTTTAATTGAATGAAGCTTAGCAGTCTGTAGTTTGTACAATAGGTGGTTCAGAGCCATAAGTCCTTGCTATCTGGGTTACGTGACACAGCTGAGGGTGCAAACCCCCTTCTTTGCCCAAGTTCTTGACTATGGTAGCTTATCAATGTATCAATTTCCAGATATTCAGGAGTAAAGCCTGAATTAAATTCAATATGTGGCTGTGCTGCTGACAGACCACTGTGATATCTTTGCTGGAAGATAGTTGTACATATGTTCTGCCTCCATTTTTTCTTTGTTAAAGAGTCTGTCAGACCATCTAATTAATTTGCTTTGTATTTAGTAGTATTATCTTTTGTTTACAATGGCTTTTCTTCACATCCTCTGCAGGGCTAAGATGTCAGGGTGCTATGGATTTACCATGCATTTTTAATGCTGCCATGCTGTGTTTAACTTTCACTTTTCATTAAGCATCAAAACTGTGAGAATTAAAAGCCTGCTTTTGATGTTCCAGTAAAAACCGACAGTCAAATTTGGCATAAGAGCAGGAAAAACGATTTTTTTTTAAAGTCTTAATTTGACACCAAATACCCAAAATAGAGGGTGGCAAGTAAGTTTAGCATAAATACTCTAAAAGGCAGGTAAAAATATGAATCTTTGTCATTAGTAAATCATCTTTAGAAAGTTTGGTTTGTAAAGGAATTTTAACTTTTTTTTTATTGTGATCAATAGGTTTTTCACTCTAATAGCTGAGAGCTGTGTCTGTAAAATCCTATGACGTGGTGTAAAAAGCCAAAGACAATTGCAGATATACAACACCTTTCTATTGTTAGAGGAATGCTAAAATAATTTCATAAGCCTGTCCCCTTTTATAAAAGATTCTGCAATTCAGAATTTAAGTGTGTGTGGCATGGAAAAGTAGCTGATTTGACAAAAATGTAGTTAGGAAAAGAAGTTTTCATCATGTAAATATTTTAGGGTTTTTGACTGGCTATTTCACTTTTAATAGGCTTCAGAGTACGTGTGTATGTGTATCTAATGAGATCTAACAGTTCTTTTGCGGATTAAAGTCAAAGAGGAAGGAACTAGGGGAGAGGAGCATGGCAGGATAAGTGACTTGTAAATTGTATTTACATGCACCTTGCTGAAGTGTTCTTTATTCAGAATAACATGATCTTGTTTCTGTTTTCTGTTCCATACATATGCCATTTTATAACTGCTGCTTCTCACTTGATATCAGAGCAGCACAATAGTAGTGTAAAAATTGCGTTATACCACACATCATGTCTGATTTTGAGAAATTCTGAAATTCCAAGGAGAGGTTTATCAATATGTCAAAGAGCTTGAAGACAGCAATGGAATATTAAATTGGGGATCTTCAGAGTTAACAGCATGAGCTGCTGGAGCAGTTCATTTTGACGTGTTCTTTTTCAAGACTTTTCCCAGTTATTTCCGTTAGCATGATGTGCTGGTTTGGACTTCTTCATAGTTTTATGGCAGTTATGAGCACACACGGAGGTGTTTAAGACTGTGCTTGGGTGTTTAATTTAGGACAGTATGCTTTTAGTATCCCAGTCAGTCTAAATTATGTGATGGTGTTTGTTACTTTTGTCAGTTTCCTAATCTCTCCTAAACCTCAGTTCAAGCATTTATGCCATAACTCAGAGCTAGCTTATAGTATGTGACACTCTTGTTGTCAATACTACCACGTGGAGAGAGATGGACATTACTTGGAGCCATATGAAAAGGGTAGGGAGGCATTCCTAGGTACGTGACCATGTTCCTTAGTTTTGGGAATAAATCACAATGAATGCCATATATATATATATATGTATACACACACCCCCAAGTTTTCTGGCAGTAATGGATCTGGATCAGGTGGATTGCCAAAGCTTTCCTTGAAAGGAAGGCAAACTCACAGATAATTAATTCTAGCTTACATTAGCTAATGCTCTATTTCTTGTTTTATTTTCTTAAATGTATATATTTTGATCAACTTGTATTATCCACATGTTTTTATATTACTAAAATGTAACCTGTATTTACAAACATTTTCATCTGATATTTATTCTTTCTTTCTCCACATTTCCTTGTACCCATGATAAAATGTGTGATCTGTATGTAGAAAACTGTATCATTCATCTTTGTATTTCTTTATTTTGCTCTTTGTTGTGTCTGTCTCTAACAGGCTCATCTCATCTCTGTATCTTCCTCATCTCCTATCCTTTGGGTTCTGTAAACTCCCTGAAGGTTCAGAGGTAGTATAAATACCTATTCTTGCTTGGGCTTCAGATCATTTCAAATGTACACCCATGTCTTCATCTCAGTTTCTTGACAGCATGCAACTTCTTGCTATAGTGATTAAAAAATACCTCAGGCCTTTGTCAGCAGCTGTGGCACACTTATGAGAAGCTTGTGTGGAATGATGATGTTTTGGGGGGAGGAAATGCAATTTCTTTATAAGTTCATTTTCCTATATCAATGTGTAAAACTGCAAATCGTAGCATTTTAGTTAAAACTGCATGACTTCATGTGAATTATGCTTGAGATTCAGGCTTAGCGTTAGAAAAAACAGGTGAAGTGACTTCTTCCTCATCCTCTTAAGTTATGTATCATTAGCAAGCACCAAATCTGCTTGCAGTTGCACAGGTACAATGGGAGTGACATGATTCTTCACCAATTTAAAATGTTATGCATCAAAAGGCCTAAAGGTGCATATACAATTCAACCTGCAAAGATGGTATCACTGCTCTTGTTCTATTACCATTTTACTATATACTTAGGAAAATTTACTGGTTTTCAGTCCTTGATTTTTGATCTGAACAGCGTGTCCATTTAGATTTGGAAAATTGGTGACTAGTTGCAGTGAAAAGCCTGAAGATTGTTACAGCTGGCTTGCAAATAATTTTTTTTTTTTTCGGAATGGGAAGAAATCTATATGATCTAGAAAAATAAGCAACTTATTTTCTGCTTCAGCTTTTGATGTCTCAGTTGCATCCAGTTTGTTTCCATTAACTGTGATTTGTATCTGAATACATTGTTCTTGGGTTTTGTCATTGGCATTCTAGAGACCTCTTGGATTTTGATTAATAAATATGATACACATAGATAATTGTCTTGATCTTTAAATTTTAGGGTGTAGGAGTATGTTGCATGTGACATTAATTTACTGGGATTATTTTTTTTTTAAATTCAGCAAGACTAAGAGTCTCAAAGTGCTGAGCTCTATCTGCAAATGCAAACTTCTATTAGTGTAACAAAGATGGACCTTATTTTGATTTTTAAGTGGCTTGCTTTGCATGACATATTTTTTGTGTGAACTCTTGCTCTATTGAAAGCTCTGGAAATTTCACATTATCTGAAAAAACCACTCATTTTTTATGTACACCAATTTAAAATATAATGTTAAAAACTATGCTGATACTGGCTTTTCAATACATAGATAAGCCTTAACACCCATTTTAATGTGGTTTTATCTGCTAGGTATTAAGTTTGTTTGTATGTAGGCTGGATATTTCAATGATACCACATTGTGCATTTGTTTGACTGATACTTTAAAAAAATCTGAACATCTCTGATAAATTCTCGAAGAACGCAGCTCTTCAGATGCTTTATGTAGATGGGCTGCAAGATAATTCAAGGCTTTTGAACTCTAGATTTATAAAGATACAAAATACTACATTGCACTTTTAAAAAATAAAATACTGTATTTACCCCGTACAATGTGTAAACAAACATTTTGCTTGAGAGAACTGAAATGGAACTGGCAAGGACAAAGCATGGAAGAGCTGAATAAATGGTAAGGCTGTTGCTGCTCTTGTTCCCTCTTATTAGGGAGTTGATGGTTTATGCCTTCACTATTCTTACCAGCCTAAAAAGCATACTGCCTGCTCAGAGAGGTAACAAACCATCGCAAGTGTTTTTCTCAGAGCAGATGTTTAAAGCTGGGCTAGGGCTTGGTGTTAGTTTGGGTTTTTGGTTTTTCTTTTTTCTTTTGCACATAGTGCTTTGAAGACTTGCGTGTTATAAAGATAAAATTTGGAGACAACTTGGATTTAGTGTGCCTGTGTCCCAGAGACAGTTTGATGCAGTGGTGACTGTTGACATTTTGGTTGGAATCGGAGAAGAAACGCCTTTGTTTGTTTGTTTTAGTCTAGGTATGATGTGACAGTTCCCCTCATCATTCACATAGTTCTGTAATTGATTGTTGCTTCATGGGGCCATCATGGTGCCAATAACCGTGTCCTTCATTCAGAGAAAACAATCAGTTGCTGAAATTAAAAGCATCTTGAGGATAAAACACATATATAGTTGCCAACATGCTTAAGTAAACTGAATGTTTTTAATGACAATGGAAAACCAGTGTAGCATTGTGATGCCAATGTTCACTAGGTTGCCATCGGTATGCTTTTGGTCCTACCCCGTGGTGAATTACTCATGCACTTACAGTATTCACCCCAGACATCTCCTTTCAGTCAGTGTGAAATTTTATGCAAAGTTAAATTAATTTATGAATTTTTGTGGCTTCATAGCTCAGAAGTAGAGGAAGCTACCAAATACAAAAATAACTGTGTAACTTTGCAGTCCTGCCCCTAGGAAGAGGGCCACCATAGCACTGCATCTACCTACTATCTAGCGCAAAATATACGGACACCTAACAAACTAAACATGCATAGGAGCAAAAATCTCTCCAAACCCCAGTGGTTTTTGACTTACTCTTCTGTTGAAGGGCCACATAGACACCAAGTTCCAGATTCGCATTTTATTGACTGTATGGTTTCCCCATGATCATCATGTGAAAAGTGAAATTAATGGTTGTCTCCACCTTGAATCTTTGATTGTTATTCAATACAGTAAAAAACCCCCAAACTTCTCGTTCCAAGATCCAGAAAGCTGTCTTAAGTTGCAGAGCTATTTAAACATCTCTTACTGCCTCAAGGTAAAATTTGTGTTCTTTCAGATTACTCCAGCATATGGGTAAATCAAAGTTTGAGGTCTTCTGTTGGCACAGAAAAAGAACATATGCTATTCTTATAAACTTCATATACTTGCTGGTTGTGGCTTTTATTTCCTACTATGTATATTTTTGCATATTTTTCTCCTAAAACAAAAGTGGACACAATGTTTAAAAGTTAGCGTTTGGACTGTTACGCTAATTGCTTAGAGGCTTTTGACACCTCCAGTTATGATGTTAAAACTTCAGTATTTATAACAAGTGGTCTATGCTTTGATTCACTTTCTTGAAGTTTTGGGTCCAGAAAGAAAATAGTATAAATGTAAATTCCTAATTAGCAACAGAAGGATAATGAACTACTATTTCTGTTGCTTTGCTGTAACATCTTTATAACATGGTATGTATATTAGTATGAGCAATTATTACAAATATTTCCTTTTGTATAGATCCTAGAATATAAAGGAGTACCTAAAAGGAGAAGAAATTAAGAGTTAAGAAGGTCTGATATTACTAAATTTAAAGTTTTCTGGGAGTAAGTTAGGTCAGAATTTTTCCCATAGCATTTTATGGCTTCTCTGTTAGAATTAGTGGAAGGGTTTTTTTGTTATGTGATTAAAATCTCCCAACTAGTATGGAAATCAAATGTATATATTAATTATATTTAATTGTTATAATACTAAAGGATGATTCCTGTAAAAATAATTCTAAGATTAGTAAATAAGCAATACAAAAAAAAATTAACAGTGTGCAGTAGTACATGGGGATATAAAGTGTAAAGGTGATGGTGTAACAATGATGGAACTCTGTTTTTTCTTTAAGCTCTAATAAAACGAGACAGATTGAATGACCGTTTATAAGCATCTTGCATATTTAATAATTTCTGGCTTCTGATTTGCAAAAGTTGTCTCTTGTGACATTTAGGAATTAATAGTCTTAGTGTCAATTCCTTGAAGTTACATTAATATGTTGCTTTCTGAAATCAATCCTTTATCTTTATTCCAATCCTGACTTTTTTTTATCTACTTGGATAGGTTAACATGCTTGTCATGTCTGGTTTTTTGCCACCTTGTTTATTTCCCTGTAGTGCTGAACAAAAGCCCTAATTTCTGTTCTTGTTTTGATCTGTCCTGAATTGGAGAGAAAATGGAAATGCTTACTTTTTCATGATTGATATATTTAATAATAAGATTTGTAGCAATACATTTTAAAACATTCTGTTCCTGTACTTCCTAATCAAAGTGAAATCTCTCTGGCTATGCTATCAGGGTGTAGCACAAGAGTCTAAAAACTGTTTTGTGTCATGGGAGATTTGCCTAATGGAAAATGAGATGTTGATTTTCATGAAAACCAACCTTTTCCTTGCGCAAGTATTTCAACTGGGAATTCACAACCAGACTTAGACAGGGATACTGTAGTGCTCAGCTGTGACAGAAGCTGGATACTTCAGTATTTTGGCAGTGGTGGAGATACTCTTGCAAGTCTCGTGTCCTGTTCAGACTGGATCCTGCGAAGCGCTCTGTTTCCTGGCTGTGGCTGAGGACATGCTTGGACAGCAAGCGTGTGTAACAGCAGTGTGAGAGGACACACCGTGGCTTTTAGAATCGCCCAAACAACGGGCCTAGATTAGGACTTTCTGACTGTCTTCATCTTCAAGTATTGTGAACATATGGTCTTTGTTACTGTGCAAGTTTAGGTTGATTTTCACCAGAACCAATGTTTTCACATCATCATTTCTCAGTCATATGAGAGACTTTATTTGCTATGGAAACAAATATATGCTGGGCACGAGATGCTGACTCTGGGCCAGTTGGACTCTGTAGTTGTTCCTGGGTATGTGTTAGGGCAGTAAGAGATAGTTGGCTCGTGTATTTGGTACTTTTTCCTATACTTTGTTGTGATGTTCAGAGCTGTGCGCGGCTCCTGCCATGCCAGGAGAAAGAGTGAAGGCAAGCAGGGAAGGGCCTGTCACCCTCTGGGGTTTGTGTGCTGCCCTACTGCCAGCCCCACACCCTCAGTGTGTGCGTGGTGGCCTGTGGTGGGTTGACCCTGGCTGTATGCCAGGTGCCCATCAAAGCTGCTCTGTCACTCCCCTCCTCAACTGGATGGGGAGAAAAAGTACAACAAACAGCTTGTGGGTTGAGATAAGGACAGGGAGAGATGATGTACCAAATGCCATCATGGGCAAAATGGACTCTACTTTGGGAAAATAATTTTAATTTATTACTGATCAAATCAGAGTAGGAGAGAAATAAAAGCTGAATCTTAAAACACATTCCCCCAACCCCTCCCTTCTTCCTGGGCTTAACTTTATTCCTGATTTTTTTTCTCTGCCTCCTCCTACTGAGTGGCACAGAGAGACAGGGAATGGGGGTTGCAATCAGTTCATCAGATGTCTCTTCTGCTCCTTCTTCCTCTGGGGGAGAACTCCTCACACTCTTCCCCTGCTCCAGCTGGGGGTGGCCCTCACTGGAGGCAGTCCTCTATGAACTTCTCCATTGTGAGTCCTTCCCACGGGCTACAGTTTTCATGAACTGCTCCAGTGTGGGTCCTTTCCATGGGGTGCAGTCCTTCAGGAACAAACTGCTCCAGCTTGGGTCCCCTGCAGCAAACCTGCTCCAGCTTGGTCTCCTCTCTCCATGGGACCACAGGTCCTGCCAGGGGTCACAGCCTCCCTTTGGGCATCTACCTGCTCTGGCGTGGGGTCCTCCCTGGGCTGCACGTGGAGATCTGCTCCACCGTGGACCTCCACGGGCTGCAGGGGGACAGCTTGCCCCACCATGGGCTGCAGGAGAACCTGTGCTCTGGTGCCTGGAGCACCTCTTGCCCTCCTTATGCACTGACCTTGGTGTCTGCAGAGTTTTTCTCTCACATATTCTCACTCCTCTCTTTGACTTTGCAGTCAAAGTCAAATGTGTAGGCTTTTTTTTTTTTTTTTCCCCTTAAATATGTTATCTCACAGAGGCATTACCAGCATCTGCCTTGGAGCTGGCTGGCACTGGCTCTGTTGGAATGGGGGAAGCTTCTGGCAGCTTCTCACAGAAGCCACCCCTGTAGCCCCCCCACTGCCAAAGTCTTGCCACTCAAACACAATACATGGCCTCTGGCTGTGCATAGGGTCAATGTTGGTGTTATGTAAAAATACGCTTTATGTGACATATACTTGTTAGTTAATCGTACTTTTCTTTTTGAGGATTCATTGGCAAAATTTTGTTGGTCACAAGGCATTTCTGTTTGCTTACACAAGACTGAGGTGTGTTTAAACACTTCTCATCCTGAGATATTTTCAAAACGCCTATAAAATACTTTACTAAATCCTCACTGGAATTTTTTGAAAATGTGTTTGCTGAAACATTTGTTTTTCACATGCCAGCAATCACATTGTTCAATACTGAGTTTTTGTATCATCTTGATTTCCAACACATCTATTTTTTTAGCAGCCCACTTTTATACTGGGTTTTGTAGTTGTTATAATCAGGATATTCTTACATACATGAGTAAATTTGTGAAAATTAGTAATCCTGTTTTATTCAGTGAGGAGTATTCTTGTAGACAGATATTGCCCAAAATTGGCAGCTCCTCAAATTACTTAGAAATACTATATGAATGCAGGACTCTCTTCAAATGTAATATCTTAAAAATCATAAGCTTTAATTAGCATAGAAAGTTTGTCTTCCAGTATTCAGGAGTATCTTTTACATTTTCTAAATTACATTCTCCTATTCCTAACTGCACGTGACAAAAGTTCTGTCTTTTGAGAATGTCTTACTCTAAATTTAAAGTCTTTAATTAAAATGCCATGTTTAGATGCTTCATATACATAAGATGTGAACTGTATGTAGTTCTTTAACAACTATTTCATTAGATGTTGCTTTATTTATGGAAGTAATTGTTAGTATTCTGTAATAACGGTACTTCTTTTAGCAGGTCAGATTGTTTCCCCACAGTCTGCTCCAGCCTGTATTGAAAACAAAAATGATGTGAGCAGAGAAAACAGCACTGTTGACTTTAGCAAGGTAAGTGTTCACTGATGTGAAGAGAGCTTCCTAATTACCAAATAGATCTTTTAAATTCAATAAAATGAATCCATGTGAATCAAGAAAGCGGTGAAGTGCAAATTTGACTTCAGCATTAAAGTTTTATGTGCACTGCAACACAGTTTGTGCATAACAAAAAAGAATTTTCCATTTTCTTGATAAATAACTGGTAACAGGAAATCACAGTTTAGGAACATAGAATTATTGCATGACAATAGCATAGGTGTATACGTGTAGGGGCAATTTTTACAAATTAACAGAAAATTATCTGAGTTGGAAGGTAATTCAGACTTCTTGTAATTCAGATTTACCTCTTGGATTTTTACTTTTTGTGGAAGTAATGCATGAATGCAAAATACGCTTTTTATAACCTGAACTCGTGGATTCCAGATGTCTCAAACAGAATGTGTTTCTGTAAACCTATAACTTAATTCTTCTGGCAAGCCAAGATATTTCAGTACACTTCACAAAAGATGTTAACTGTTCAGTAGTGGAGATTGCAATGACAGTTCAATGTTAGATAGCAAAGAAAAGTAAACAGCTTCTCAGCTTTAATGTAAAGGAGAATCCTAATTTGTTTAAGAAGTCTGTATGTACCTAAAACAAACTGTCACACTAGATGCAGATGACAGACCTGACAGGGATAGATGAATTCAGCTGACACATTAATACAACAAAGGTTGAGTAAGGGAAGAAAGGTGATTTAAACCAAAATTCTGAAGAACAGCGCTTTGAGTCTGTTGAATCTTAATGTTAGTGCAGCTGAGCTAAAAGTAGAGTTATGTGATTGCTCCATCTGGTGCCAGACTTATTTCCTAGCAGCAGTAGCTATTTGCACCATTTGAATTCTTGACTGAAAATGCCAGACTAGGAACGGTACATTGCTGAAATAAAGATGGGAAACAGATCTTTTTGTCAAAGACAATGAGAAGAAAGGAGGCTGGCTGGGGATGTATTATGGACCACGTTTCTACAGAGGGAGCAAGGAGATCTAGAAACAGTGGCAAGTTGTTAAAAATTTAATGCTAATACTTTAAAAATATTTAAAACTAAGGTTATAATGCTTTGAAAAGTCAAGTATGATTTTTGGTTTCCTGATATTTATATTACAACTGTTAACTCAAGCTAGTTGTTTTTGCAAGTGTTCTAAGATCAAGATGTAAAATTTTGTAAAGGATATAAAATATAAATAAAGCTGTCTATTCAAAACTAAGCTGCGCAGAGGTGAAGCTCATAACAACCCAAAGGGAATGACATGACTTTGAGTAGTGCTTTTCTTGCACGTTTCCCCAGTTGCTTTGAGCGTTGTAGGATCAAAATCCCAGTCCACAATCTAGCTGCATGATGTTTGTATTAAACAAGAATGGAGGCTGCATCATTTGATCCTTCACTCACTATTTTTGTAGTGCTGCAGCTTTGCTGATCAAAGGAGCTCTTCCTATCTAAACTGGCCTGAGAAGAGATCAATGTGTCATCTTTCAGCTAGCCTCAGCAGTGTTAGATACCAACAAGGATGTCAGAAATATGAAAGGAACAACTTTTGTTTGCAGGAATGAAATAGCAGTAAAGGATTGTAATCTAAATACCTCTTTTTGACTGCCTTTAAACAGATCCGTTTATCCTTTTGAAGATGCATAAGTAAAGTACAATTTCCCCTTGAAATGTGCTATTGCAATAACTTCCAACAGTTATAATTGGAATTACATGCACAGATTGAGAGGAAAGTAGAGTAGTACACTAATTTTCTCTTGAGTATTGTGATATCTTGCTCTAATTTTGTTCCACATATTAATTTCATTTATCTTCTACAAAAAAAGCACCTTTGACTACCTCACATATTCTCTCCTTGCTTATCTATCTCCCTTGGGCTACTTCTAATATTCCAAATTTTGGAGTTGATTCAAAAAGCTGACTTAATCTGAATACAACGCTGAGACGGTGTTGATTGTATTGCTATCTATGAATAATGTGAGACATGGCACTAAAAGCTGTCTTAAATGTTACTTCAGTAGCACAGAGAGGGAGACATAGTTTCTGATGTTTGTACTTGTAAATGTGTCACTCCTCTGGGGACACCACAAGGACTTTGTGTTCCGGGGGTGATATGGAGGTGATCTGTCACAGCACCACTTTATCCTCTGTCTGAGCAGGATGGGGATGGCATTTTAACACTTGCATCTGGCTGGTCTCTGCTTCTTATGCCAGAGGCTGAGGGGAACCCTAGTTGTCCTGAAATACGAAATGTATAGAGAGACTGCACCTGCGTCCCTTTTCATGGCAATGTTCCTATACTCCACACGGAAACAGTATTTCTGAATCAAACCCCAGTCTCACACTGACAGAGTTTGGTCTTTCAAATACTGCATGAATTAATTGACTTGTTTTTGACTATTGGTTGGCTCCGCTTATAAATAAATAAATAAATCTGATTAATAGATGGCTTTCCTAAGAAGTGATGTTGGCTATTTTCTGTTTGTCTTCATGTCAGTTTATGTTTGGTTCTGGAGGAGGCCCCCACCGCCCTCTTCAGTCCTCCAGTTGCCCTGGAAGGGAATGGCCTCCACATTAGTTATTTAGTTTTATGTTTAATCGGAGTTTACTGGGACTATTTAGTGCCAGGTCATAAATGTAACTCAGGTTAGGGTGCAGATTAAGATGCACATGAGTTCTCTCCAGGTAAAAACTTGGGATAAGAGATGTATAATGGATAGGTTAAATGAAGCAGTTGAAGGTTGTAGCTTCTGCTGTTGCCCCAAATTCACTCCAGGGCCACCTCTACTCATGTTATGTAGCAGAAGCAACACCTGGTGTTCGGGTGTATTTGCCCAGTTTGATGCTTCTCTGCCAGCTACTTTCCTTTTTACTGGGGCTCTTGTTCACTACCTAAAACATTTTGGAATCACAAGCTGATAAATAGTACAGGAAACATACCTGGAAATACTTCTGGTAGACAGGAGAATGAGTATTTTGTTCAGATTTGAATCTTGATCCTGAGCTGTATGTTAGTGAGACCTTAAGGTGACAATTGTAGCATGTTGTATGTGAGACATTAGTTATTAAATGTTAAATCCATTCACAAGATAAAATCAGTACAGAAAGCACATTGCTATGTGCCTGAAAGACTACTTCCTTTCTCTCAATTGTAAATGACCTATGACACCAAAATTAGGTGCAAAGTGAATCTGTTTGGGTTTTGTATTTAACCCTGAAGAGTTATTTTGTGATTTGAGTGGGGAATAGAATGTACCTCACTGATACTTTACCTTGAAAAAGTACTTGGTCTCCAGCCTTCCAGGTTGATTTGATGCTTGTTTAACTTTGTGAGGTGTTTGGTTATCATTCTAGATTAGATTAGGGTATCATTAGATATCTCTCTGTGATCTCAGCAAAATAAGATTCTGTTACACAGGCAACTGTGTTATATCTGAATTCTGATTTAGTGCCAGAGCCATTTGCAAGAAAACAATTTTCTAAATATTACCAAAAACTATGCAAACTAGTACTGACAGATGGCTGTAAGATAGACATTAAAATGGTCCACTTTAACAGTTTATATTGGATTTGGTTGCTGTTGTTGTGTTTAGATTAATAAAAGGAAAGCAAATGACAAAATTCATGCATTTTGAAATGTAGACAATACTGGTGCATAATGAAATCAAACATACATTATATACTCTATTACTCCATATCGATTTTTGTTGGAGAGTAAACTCTAGACTGATACTGGGGAAAATAAATACAAATGAACACATTCCTAGGCAAATACCTTGAGCTTCTATAGCAATATCACAATGAAGCTGTTTCTCTGTCTTTTCCTACTGTCCCTGCAAAAGTCAACATCACTGCCTTAAAACTCCAAAGTTCTTACTCTGCTGTGTTCTTTCAGTTTACCCTTGAGACAATTGTGGTTATAGCTTATTTTCTGTTATTTTCAGCAGAAGGGCAACTGTCTTCCATTCAACCTGAAAACAAAAACACATCTCACTTAGGGTAGTAGAAGGAAAATTATGTGCAGTGGAACCTGTTCTTCTCATTGATATTATAATACAGCAACTATGTATTTATGATTTCCAGAATTGTTAATTATGGAAAAATAAGGTGTCTTTATTTCTTCTGCTGTTATCACTTACTGAGTCTGTCATGAATTATTGATAAAAAGTATTACTAGGACCTTAATACTGTATTCTTAACAAGATTTTGAATGTGATTTGTTGTCTTTATTAAATTAATTCTGCAGTACTTTAACTGTTTCCAAGAAAAATTAGTCAAATAGTGAGAGACTAGTTTGATTTTGAGAAACATTTTTAGTTAAAAAAAATTATTCAACAGGCAAGAACAGTAGAAACTATGTAATTGAAATAACTAAAATTATAGTGCAGTGACCAGAAAGTCTCTGTCAACAAATTGGGATCAAAAAATCTCTGTGAATAGCTTTTAGGTTGTAATTTAGTATACTTTTTCCAGGTTGACCTACACTTCATGAAAAAGATACCACCTGGGGCTGAAGCATCAAACATCTTAGTTGGTGAATTAGAGTTCCTGGACCGTGCGGTTGTTGCTTTTGTTAGGTTGTCTCCTGCAGTGCTGCTTACGGGACTAGCTGAAGTTCCAATTCCAACACGGTACAGTTGGATTTATTTCTCTTTGTGTTTTTCTGATTACCTTGTGGAGACAGGGTGATGTGACCTTCAACATTGTCATTTATTGCGTTACTAATTTGGTTCTTTCTTTAACAAAGACATCTCTTAGAGACTTTCCACTCATCCTTTAAGTGATGTATGGGTATATTCAGAAACATACTGTTTGTGTGTGCAGATAATCATCCTTTGCAGAAGTAGAAATGATGGCTTGTTAGGTTACAACATGCAGTTTATCCTGTATGAACTACTAATACTGCAGATGAAATACTAAGGCAAAATATTTGGCTGCTTAGAATGTTTCATCTGAAACTGAAATTACTTGTGTGATATTGCATAATTATGTCCAGAAGAAAAAAATCCAGAAGGAATTGAGTAAAGGGAAAAAACAAACAATGTGATTTGATTGACTAGGGATAGTCAATGGACGAAGAACATGCTGTAAATATCACACTCTTCTAAAATTGCTCTGTAGATACTTGCATGGTAGTGAATGTGACTTTTAATGAAAAATTTTTGTTAATTTTTTCTAAGTCAAAATTTTATCTGATGAAGTACTTTGAGGAATTTTTAAAAAACATCTAAAATAGACTTTGTAGTCAAAGAGAAAGCATTTAAATAGACCTGCAGATATATTGTTTCCCGCTGAGGTTGATTCAGATAAAAACTCCAAAGCGATTCTCCCATATCTGAGTTCACTGACTCAACTATTATTGCAGTCTCTCTCTTTTTTTCTACTTATGCATATGTTTGTACACTATTCCAGTTGTGACACTCAGGAAGGAGTGTTATGCTATGAAATACAATGCTGAGATTCAGATCCTTGCTCCTAGTCAGATAAACAGTATAAAATTTTCTTCTAAGTTGTAGTTACTTTATAGTTACTTTGGATATGACTTTTTTTTGTCTTTTCTAATTTTTGCATGGGTACAGTGAACATTGAGGGACTGAGCTGGCTTTGAAAAAAACTTCTGAAGCCTTTTGTTGTGACCTCTCCCAACTTCCCACAAAAAAAACACTGAAAGGAAACAACCGATTTCTTGATTTTTGGCCAATAGAAAATTAAATAATTAAAAATGAGGGTAATGAAGAATTTCTGCAAAAAATGTTTATTTAAAAAAAATTTAACAATGTTAGTAAAAAAATTGTCTTCTGTATTTTAGCAAAACTGAGAACTTCAGTTATTTCATTTGAACCTATCTTTTGCATTTTATAGAACCTTACTAGCCCCAAGCCTAGAGTAGAGGCTCTCTAGAGCCTTAATGGGAGTAAGAATGATTTAAAAAATATTTTTATTCGGGGTAATTTAACTTCCCCAATATTGCAATAATACTGTTACCATAAAATAGTTGATTCTGTTGAATTAACAGAATTAAATAAATTAATGTTCATGTGTTCTGTACATAGATTATAATTGCATATATTTATTATGTAAGATAAGGTTTGTTATGTAAGGAGGTTTTGATAGTTTCAGTCAAGTCTGACTGTGAAGCTTATGTTGTATTTTTGGAAGTTGTTTTCACATTTTTTCTAACCAGAGCTTCATGTTTAAATGCATGTGTGAGGATCTTGAAGGAGATTATATATAATGTTTGTCTTAGAGGTTCTTCTAGTTCAATTTTTAAATAAGTATTTCTGTAGTATGTATAGTTATTTTCAACCATGTATCCTTTGCCATTTTTTTATTTATCTTTTATTTGCAGATTTTTGTTTATTCTTCTGGGACCACTGGGTAAAGGGCAGCAATACCATGAGATTGGAAGATCAATTGCAACACTAATGACAGATGAGGTATTTTTATTCATGGCTTGGTTTTAGTCATTTTGTACTGACTGAAGAGGTGTACTAGGGAATCTCCAATGTGGAATCGTCCAGGTGAAATGTGGCTAATCATTCTGATGATGCACAAATGGCATTCTGGTTCATTTCATGATCCTGTAACAGCCCAGATTATGCTGCCCTAAGGAGATAACAAAATGAGAAACAATATTCACATGCAAGGATATCTTCACTGAGAAGATTCCATTTTACACAGTTACTTTCCAGTGGAATCAATTGTGTTTAAACTGTAAAATATCTAGAACATTTAGCACCCATAAAGATGTTTTTCCCTAGCAGCTGGAGCTTCTATGAAACTGATGTACCAGAAACCCTTGTCAGTTGAAGCTGAGGTGGTTTGTTTGGTGGGAACTGCATGAAGCATGTTCTATTTCAGAGAAATGGGGCCATCATGAAAAACGTTATGAGAGTATTCCTTTCCCTATCTCTTTTTTCCTCCCACATACACTTCTCCATTTTTCACAGGTGTTCCATGATGTTGCTTACAAAGCAAAAGACCGCAATGACTTGGTGTCTGGAATTGATGAATTTCTTGATCAGGTTACTGTTCTCCCTCCTGGAGAGTGGGACCCAACTATTCGAATAGAACCACCTAAAAATGTTCCCTCTCAGGTTTGTACACTGTAAAATTCAGACATTATAAACATTGTGATGAATTTTTGCTGGGTAGAATTAAGTCTTATTAATTTAGTATTTAGCAGTCACTATATAGAAGTTTTGCATGCTCCTTTTTATTTTCGTTAATTTGCTTTAACAGAACCCTTGTCTTGCAAGCATACAGTATAGTGATGACATTTCGTGTAGTTCAAGACTAGTTCTCTCCTGAATAAAGACACATAGTTGTATCTGAAGATCTTAAATTCGGCGTAATTGGTCATAAGCATCTTCGATTATTCCGAACAGCCATGGTTTGCTTTTGTTCTAAGCTTATTGCAGGAATCGATCAAAGCAGCCTGGCTTGCTACTCTTTAAAATGTTTTCTGATACAGGATTTTCTGTGATCAATTCTTTAAATTTCTTAGATCACAATTCCTTCTGCTATTTCCTGTTGTAGAACTCTACAGCTTATGAAGAGGTTATGTTGAATGTTACAATAAAATTTACATGTTTAGTCTTTCAACTCTCAAAGCCTGTTTGCTAAAATTATGTTTTGGTTGCTAAGACCCACGAGAAGTATCTTTTTCTTCTGGTAGGAGAAGCGTAAGATCCCAGGAGTGCCAAATGGAACTGCAGCCCATGGGGATGCAGAACAGCCTGGAGGACACTCTGGACCAGAACTGCAACGCACTGGAAAGTTAGTGAAAACACGCAAAATCTTGAGTGTTCTAAGTGATGCACTTCCAAAGAAATCCTAATGATCTGGTTCTCTCTCAAATGACTGGCTTGGCACATGATTTTTTTCAGGCATTTTTCCTGATTTGTGTACCACATAGTTGAAAAGGACAATACAGGCTAACTTGAAGAGAGGGGGAGAGGGCAAGAGGATTTGAGTTTTCACATTGTATTTATTGCAAGCTCCTTTCTTTATTATTTGTAAAGGCCACACCTCTGTTAAACTTGATTAACGTTTCTTACTTTTGTACAGCACAAAAGAAAAGTTGGGAATAGTCTTGTGCCATATGTTATGAAAGCTTACAACTATTTTTTAATTGAAGTTTCTGGGTTGTTCAGCTCTAGCATTTCTTTTTTACCTCAGTAAGCCATGATATGTCCTGTATGATTATCATAGTGGCTGCAATATACACACATCAGAAGGAAGAATTTGCCCCAAGGAATACTTGCATTCTTTTATCTAATATGGTGTGGTGTAAGTGCATCAGCTGTCAGTGGTTGCCTTTGTCCAGTGTAGTTGTGCGATAGACTTTTCTTTCACCTTGCTGCCTCATGATACTGAAATATCATTCCTACCTGCATAAGGCTACAGATTCAGCTGCAGTGTTGGTGTATGCAGTGGGGCAGAGGAGACAATGGCCAGCCTGGCCGTAAGCTGTTCTCTCACTGGTGAACCTGGTAGTTGATGGCTAGTCTAGTGTTTAGGAGATGGTGGCACTTTGTCTTCCTCTTTACCCCAGCAACAGACGATACATCGGGTATCTGTGAGAAAAAGAGCATTGTGAGGCTATTGACTTTAACTGTATGGTATATTGTAAGGGAGCGTCTGTTCCTAAATACTTGATTATATTTAGCATAGTGTAAATGACAAAAGATGACAGTTCTTGTCCTTGAAAAATTGTGGCCTACATTCCATTCTATTGTCAAGTATATGTAGGAATAGGTTCTCAAATAAAGAATGTGAAAGTAAAGAATGTAGATGTGTAGGCAAACAGACACAGTGGTAACTCTCTGATTAAACAAATGCAAAGAATTATTTCACATAATAAATGATAGGATTTTATGCATGGGAGCTAACAACTGTTTAGAAGTTTTGGGTCTGGGTGATTAGATGAAGATTTTATAAAAGAAATATGCAAATTAGTTTATTTTAAAAACACAATTTCCGGATTAAAGTTATTAAGACGGGACTCCCAGGAACTTTTTTCTGGGAGGGATGAATTATAAGAGTATGTATCATCTGATCAAGGAACAATAGCTTCTCTGCAGTATATTTAAAGCCATACCGTGGAAGAAAGTTTAGTATGCCTTTTTCATTAATTTAATCTCTTTGGTTTTTTTTAGATTTTTTGGAGGATTGATTTTAGATATAAAAAGAAAAGCTCCCTTCTTCTGGAGTGACTTCAGGGATGCTCTCAGTCTGCAGTGTCTGGCATCATTTTTGTTTCTCTACTGTGCTTGCATGTCTCCTGTCATCACATTTGGTGGTCTGCTGGGAGAAGCAACTGAAGGTCGTATAGTATGTGTTAAATCTGAACTTTTGAAACAAACTTATATTCCTAGGTTTGTGGTTAGTATTTTCTTACTGTAGCATGAATCATCTTTAAATATGGTGTTTCAATGTTTAGAAGGCTACAGACTAAGACATTGCAAAGAGAACCTGTTTGAAAATTTATGGACATTTCTCTCTGTATCGTATTCAGAGTGCAATAGAGTCGCTGTTTGGAGCCTCCATGACTGGAATTGCCTACTCTCTCTTTGGTGGACAGCCTCTCACTATACTTGGCAGCACAGGACCAGTCTTAGTGTTTGAGAAGATCTTATTCAAATTTTGCAAGTAAGTGAAGATCATGATATGCATCATCTCTTGGGTGTTGTTAGGTAAAAGTAAAGATCCCAAAGTTCCAACATCTATAGAATAAGATCAACAGTTTATTTTGGAGTGCACTGCTTAGGCTTTCAGAGTCTGAGAATTTTGCAGTAACTGAGACAAGTGAATTGGTGGTAATGCAGAAAGGTTGATTTTTTTTTTTTATTTTTGTTTTTTGTTTGTTTTCCAAAAGAACCCCAGAGTGTTTTGAAGGGAGTGCAAACTTCAGGATATTGTTTTGGTTTTTCTTTTTTTACTGTATCATTTTCTACTCTGAAACAATACATTTAAATCTGTGGTTTATCTCATCCTTAATTCATGCAAAAGGTGTTACCTCTCACCCAGGAAGTGAGTGCAGTGGCAATGGTGCCATCTCTCAATAGTCAGTAATATAGACCCTGCCCTTCCTCCACCCAAAGAGAGAAGCGGTGAAGCATCATGCCAGAACAGCATATCACCACATTTATGTTAATGTGCTATACATGACATACCTCTGCCACAGTGTAGGTAAGAATTATGTCTGCATCTTGGCAACCATCATGCTTCTCTGCAATCCTCTCTGCTTTTCTGCCTCATTGCTGTGATGGGGACTTCTGCACCCAGATCTCCTGAACAACATAGAGTAGGAGACCCCACTTCACACCCCAAAAGGTCTTTTATCACCTTCAGGTAGACCTTTCAGTTTTCTGTGATGATGTCACCCAACCTGTTTGGAGCTCTATTATATGCAGTAAGCATACAGGATTTTAATGAAAGTTGTTATTACTCCTCTTGCAGCTTAAGAAGAAATTGGCAGGTGTCGGCTGTTCACAAGGCAGGATATGGGATAAAAAGTGTGTAGACCTTATACACTTGATGTGTGTGACTACTCTCAAAGCTGCTTGCTCACTTTAGTAGAGATAGAGGTCTTTGTGTCCTGTTGATTGGGAGGAGAGGTCAGGTCAAGAGGTGACTTGACAGTATCGTCAGTTCACAATAGGTAAATAATTTCTGAATCAGACTGTCCCCAGAATCGCACATCCTTGGGCAAAGGAAATTTTGGAGCTACCTCTTCTCCATTTACTGTGGCTGGACAAAAGAGAAACTGTGTTTATTTTTTTTCTTTTTTTAGAGAGTATGGGTTGTCGTACCTTTCTCTGAGAGCTAGCATTGGACTGTGGACTGCAATCCTGTGCATCATCCTTGTTGCAACTGATGCAAGCTCCCTAGTCTGCTACATTACCCGGTTTACTGAAGAAGCTTTTGCTTCTCTTATATGCATCATTTTCATTTATGAGGCCTTAGAGAAGCTGTTTCATCTCAGTGAGACATATCCAATCAACATGCATAATGATTTGGATCTACTAACAAAGTACTCGTAAGTAAGATTTCTTAACACTGTTGTTTTTTTTTTCATAGGTTATGTTTTCTCTGTGAGGAATGCAAACCAGTGCACAGCAGGAAAAGTTTGCAGTAGTTGCAAACTTAATGTGGAAGCTATTGAGTTAGGCATGATGCTGGCATATGGAAGTAGTAGTTAGTGGAGGTATCTGTGTACGCTTTTACTTAAGATAAGTAAAAAATATCTTGGAGTTTGGAAAAGCTTACACACACACAACTTGGAAGTCCTAGACTGAAAAATAGGACTTGGAGGGACCTCAGCTTTAGGTCTTTATTCACATTTTTATTTAATGAGGTGTAACTCAATGATCTCTTACTATAATCTTGTACTGATGATTTATAATATTATATTGGGTGTTCAGGCAACATTTTTATAGCATATTTATGGGTTTGATATATTTTTTTCCAAATTGAAATACTGACCTATCTAAAAAGGATATAATTTGGTGTACCTCCTTTATTTTAACCTCTCTGTCAGTTAAGGTTCAAGCTCCAAGATCTGAAGTGGATTTGGAATTGTTAGGTGCTTCTCAGTGGTGATTGATTTTGTCATAATCAATTTGTCCTTAATAACAAGATTTTTAATATGACTCCATTTAAGCACCTTTACTTTACTGTGGAGTTTGACAGGCAGTATTCTACTTGGGGAATTAAAAAAGTGAGTGGCTTTAATTAATATTGTTTCACTTAGAAGTAAAAACTCAGACTTGTTTCTGTGATCTGAGAACAAAAATGTTCTTCTAGTAAAGGACAAGATCCTAGTCTGTCCTGAGGCCAATTAAGCCTGGTTACCTCAGCAACTAAAATGCCATTAAAAATGCCAAAAAAAGATCCCCCTCCAGAAATGGCTTTATAATTTCACTGAACCCATTTGAACCGTCTGCATGAGCAGGGTGGGGCCCAAAAGAAACAATGCTTGAACAGTGCCACATCTTCTGTTCACTGGAAAAACAAGAGTGTCTCATCCAAATGTCTCATTTGCATTTTAAGCTGGGAAAAACAAAACACAGCAACAGAGAAAATATTTGAGCTTTGTATATGTTATCACTAGAAAAATAGTTAGCAAATCCTGAATCTGAATGCACATTATATACCTTAGTACGCAGAACAAGTTAAATTATAAAAATGATAGTTCTGCTGTGACATACTCTCTCATCATGCTGAAAAAAAAATTATTTCTCTCTAATAGTTTAATCAGTGGACAAAGGAATATTAATTTGAAGAGAAAGCAATAAACATCAAGAATAGACCATGCATGCAGTTGAGGATATATGCTGGTCTTATTTAACTTCACTTCACTTCTGTGAAGTCAGTATTTTACTGTAAAGAGCCTCATATAGCACAGTGTTTATGGATTTTTTTTTTCCTTTACCACTTCAAAG